>NC_133918.1:6547772-6848772 GCF_964199755.1 Larus michahellis
CACGCTCCCCAACGAGGTAGCGCACAATCTCCAGGTGCCCATCAAAGCAAGCGGCCCGCAGCGGCGTGGAGTTGGTCAGCGTGGTCTGGTTCACCGACGCGCCGTGATCCAGGAGGCTGCGCACTACCCCCAGGTGCCCGGCAGCAGAGGCGGCCCAGAGCGGCGGGGCCCCCTCGATGGTCTCCCCATCGAAGTTGACGGAGCCCCCCTCCTCCACGCGGGCGCCGCAGTGATCCAGCAGATACTCCACCACCTCCAGGTGCCCGTGCCGGGCGGCGATCAGCAGCGGGGTGCTGCCTCCTCCGGGGCCGTCACCCCCGCCGGGCCCTGCCGTCAGCGCCTCCAGCTCCTCCCGGCTCCGGCTGCCCAGCAATTTCTGCAGCAGCTTCAGCTTCCCATCGCGGGCCGCGTTGTACACAGCTGTGCGCAGGTCCATGGCGACGGGGGCCGCGGCGACCGCACCGGCCACCTCCTGGCCATGGACCGGCCGCTCCTCCACGCCCCCAGCTCGGCTCGGGGCAGGGGATGGGCGAGGGCGGCCCAGCGGGGGGAGAAGCCCTTGCGGGGGGGAGGCGCCCAGCGAAACACCCCTCACCTCAGCACAGCAACCTTCAGTCTCTTCGCCCGGCCGCCATCTTAGGTTGGAGCGCGAAACAAAATGGAGCCCGCACGGACCCGGGGGCGGAGGGAGAGAGAAGGACGATGGGAAATGTAGTCCCGGGGCCGGCCAGACCCGCTGGGAACAGCTCCCCGAAGACTCAGTTTCCCGGCAGGCAGCAGGAAAGGGGCGGTGGCCGGCGACGGCCTGCCGCCCCGCCGCGGGGCACGCTGGGAGCTGTAGTCTCGGCGGGCCCAGCGGGCCGCCCCTGCCCGGGGTCTCGGCGGCGCCCGGCCTGTCTCTCCCGGCGCCCCCCGCGCCGCCGCCGGGGCCACTGGGGCGGGGAGCGGGATGGCGGCGGGCGGCCGCGGCGCTGAGGGGGGCCGGGCTTCGCCCCCTCCCCTGCACCGCGCGTTCCGGCAGCGGCCGCGGCTCTCGCAGGTTGAAGCAGGCGGGGCCGGGGCCGCCGAGCGGGGGACTCGGGGCCGGGCCGGAGGGAGCGGAGCCGAGTGTGAGGCGGGGCCCGGGGGCGGGAGAGAGCCTCCGGGCCTTGTGCCCTGAAAGCCCGGGGAAGGTGGCCCGGGACGTCCCGTTCTGTGCTCAGCGGGTGCCACCGTGACCGTAAAAGCTCTTCTGTAACTTTATAGCGCGTGTAAATTTCCCGAGAGTTTTAATTTCCGTTAAATTCTTTGAATCGATTGAACTACAACACACAGTAGCTGCACGGCGTGCCAGCCCAGCATCGGTCTGACGCGGTTTTAATTGTAGCGGATCGCTTGGGTTTGGTAGCGCGTTTTAGAGCACGGTTTTTCTGCCCAGAATGAGGTAGTCTGGAGGGAGCCATGGATTTGTCCCTGTTGATCCCTGCTGCAGGACGAGATGTACAGCTTCCTCCGTGCCTGAACGATAATACATGGCTGGAGTGAGGGAAAAATATTCGAGGCAATAAATAGCCTCGCTTAGATGAGCGAAGCTTTAGTTACCAGAACCTATTTTTAGGGCATAAGTTGAATTTAAGTGGCTCTAATCTTTATATGGGGAATTGGCACAGGGTTTCTCCCGTTGTATTTTATTTATAGCTGTTTCTTTTCCTTTCCAGGGAAATAAGATTAGCCTCATTATTTCCATTATTATTATTCTGTCTGTCATGATTATTATTCAGTCCATCCATCCATCCACCCATTTAGGTCTTGTCTGGAATTACCTAGGATTATCCCACTAATGCATGTTGCCTTCACGCAGAATATCATTTTTGTTGCTAAGGAACTGCTTTTGCATAACAGACAGCGTGGGCCTAATTTTCTCTCCAGCAGCTGTTGAAGTCATCGGGAGCAGCAGGTGCTCAGCGCCCCCGGGAGCCGCAGCTATGGCAGGATTCCCACACCGGGGCTGGCTCTGCGTCCCCGAGCATGTCGTCTACGTGTGCTCGGGGACTTCACAGAATCAGAACCACAGAATGGTCGGGGTTGGAAGGGACCTTTGGAGATCATCTCCTCCAAACCCCCTGCCAGAGCAGGGTCACCCAGAGCAGGTGGCACAGGAACGCGCAAGTTTGCTGGTGACACAAAGCTGGTGTCACCATCCAGTGAGACATGGACAGGCGGGAGAGTTGCGCAGAGAGGAACCTCATGAAGTTCAACAAGGGCAAGTGCAGGGTGCTGCACCTGGGGAGGAATAGCCCCCTGCACCAGGACAGGTTGGGGGTGACCTGCTGGAGAGCAGCTCTGCAGAGAGGGACCTGGGAGTCCTGGTGGACAACAGGATGCCCATGAGCCAGCAATGTGCCTTGGTGGCCAAGAAGGCCAATGGTCTCCTGGGCTGCAGTAAGAAGAGCGTGGCCAGCAGGTGGAGGGAGGTCATCCTCCCCCTTTGCTCTGCCCGGGTGAGGCCACAGCCGGAGCACTGGGTCCAGTTCTGGACTCCCCAGTTGAAGAAGGATGTGTTCCTGTTCAGCCTGCTCTGGGCGAACCTGCTTTGGCAGGGGGTTGGACTAGATGGTCTCCAAAGGTCCCTTCCACCCCTTATGATTCTGTGAACGCATCCAGGCGGGTTCTGAATATCTCCAGAGCAGGAGACTCCACAGCCTCTCTGGGCAGCCTGGGCCAGGGCTTCATCACCCTCAAAGTAAAGACGTTTTTCCTCATGTTCAGACGGAATTTCCTGTGTTCCAGTTTGTGCCCGTTGCCCCTTGTCCTGTTGCTGGGCACCACTGAGAAGAGTCCGGCCCCATGAAAAGAAAAGGAGCAAAGGTGTCGTGAGCGTCCCCAGCGTGTCCGTGCTCTGTGAGTGCAGTTCCCTGCACGCCGGGACGGGAGGAGCAGCTGCGTGTGCTGGAGTATTTGCTAGGTAGGAGTGTCCCCAAGTCCCCTCTGCACGCAGGTGTGCGAATACGCACCTACGGCACAAGCTGGAGAAGAGAAGGCTGAGAGGGGATCTCATCAATATTTATCAATATCTAAAGGGCGGGGGGCAAGAGGATGGGGCCAGACTTTTCAGTGGTGCTGGTGACAGGACAAGGGGCAACGGGCACAAACTGGGACATGGGAAATTCCATATGAACATGAGGAAAAACTTCTTCACTTTGAGGGCGGCAGAGCCCTGGCACAGGCTGCCCAGAGAGGTGGGGGAGTCTCCATCTCTGGAGACATTCCAACCCCCCTGGACGCGTTCCTGTGCCACCTGCTCTGGGTGACCCTGCTCTGGCAGGGGCTGGAGGAGATGATCTCCAGAGGGCCCTTCCCACCCCGACGTTCGGTGAGTCTGTGATTCGCGTAAGTGAGCAGCTGGCAGCAGTGAGTTTGGGCACGTGGTGCATTTTAGTGTCAACGTGCCAGCCGTCGTGTGCGTGTCTGTGTGCACCGTCTGGCTGTTGTGCACACCCCCCAGGCGTGAGCGGGTGTGTGCGGCGGGGCCGTGGACCAGTGCGTGTCTGTCCCTCTTGTCAACGTCCGTGTGCGAAACCCGCAGCGCTGAGGCTTGTTTGTGCCGCAGGTCAAGGCACAGACACAGTGACATTTCCTCTCCCTGCTGGCTCGCTCATGTTGCTATGGTGATCAGATGCACTCGCACTTTTATCTGGAGTATCTATTAACTAAAGCTTCCTATTAATTCCCCTCTGTAGAACGCATATGGAATTCACCGGAACACCAGGTAGGCTTTTTCGGTCGCAAATTTACATCAGAGCCTGCCCCCCGTTCTTGGGTGGGCTGTCGGAAACATCACAGGGTAGAAGTGCAGCTGATGAAAATGTGGTTTTTTTCCATGAATAAAGAAATTGCTTAGTAATGAGAGAATAAAGAGCACAAGGAGTAGTGTCACAACAGCCTCCCGCTGTAGATCCGTGAATATGAAACATACTCGAGCCTCGGTACCTTGCTCCCGACCCAGCTGTAAAAGGATTATTCGGTCTGGAAGGCAAAGATGGCTGGACGTGGGGCAGATGGGCTGGACCTGCATCAGCATCGAAGGTCTGGGCCAAGATTTTCACCGTCTGAGGGGCAGAATCCAGAGGGACTCTGGTTTGTCCTGATCCAATTCCTTTGTCACATCGGTTCTGAGTCCTTTGGCTTCTCTTACTGAGGTTGCCACCAAAAGAATTAGTGTCCCAAACCTGGGCACCAGGGTGATGGAGACATCACCCAAAGGCAGAGGCTCTCCCAACCCACAGCAGAGGCGCAGCTCCTCCTTCCCTTGACACGGCAACCGGAATAAATGATCTGCCAGTGTCTAACACCCCATCTAAAAGCGTGGCTGAGGGATGCATCGCTGCGGTGGGCAGCTGTACAGGGGCTGCTCCCTGGGTCCTCTGCTCATCAGAGAAGCTGCCAGGAGACCGTCCTGCGCAAGCGATGGCTGCGAGTAACGCCGGGTGGACCTGAACACCTGTGACAGGAATGACGGGCTCAAAACTATCACGTCCCTCGTCTGCAGAGTATGTCCTCCACGAGGCCCTGGAGACTCCTGCGGAGGTTTTGTAGGGTACTGCGGATAAAGCCCCAGCCAGTATTCTGAGAACATAGAGGGAAATTAAATACCCACCAGAGGAAGAGAAGATAAAAAATGAGACGTTTTGACAGGGCTGCCAGATTGTGTGGCAGGAGGGTTAATTTTTTTTGAAACTGCCATTTCATATTCCCTTTCAGACAAGCTGAATTACACAGTACTGGCTGCTGGAGGAGTTGCATAATTTTCTTCACAGAAATAATGACAGGGTACTTAAAAAGCAAGTGAATGGAGGGCTAAAGTATTGGGCAAAGACTCAAGAAATCTAGGCTGAGACCCCACCTTTGCTAGAGACTCCTTTTGTGACCTTGGGCTGGTCATTTAATCTCCCTGTGTCTTATTTCCCTGCCAATAACATGGCAGTAATAGCTGTTCTTTGTCTGTCTTGCTTATTTAGACTACAAACTCGGAATTTATGGGTTGTGTCTTCAGTTCTTACAGGGCAATCAAAGCCAAAGAGCATCAGTTCATGCTAAGGTGTCTGAGACAACTATAATATACAAACCAGATTACAATAAAAGGGCTTGGATATATAGTTTGGAACATTTTTAGCATGAAAGGCTCAAAAGTTCCTAATCCACTGTTCCACATCTCTTCCCTCAAAATGTGGAGAAGTTTGGATCTGTGCTAAGAGTTCCAAAAGCACATAAATAATTTAAGAACTAAGTCCATGCTGATTTACTGAATCCCCAAGTTACTTCTGAAACTGTGAGTGGATAATTTAGATGCCTGCAAAATTTTCTGCAAGGTCTTTGTGCTCAGTCTGTCACTGCATTAAGGGTTATCAGCAGACGGAGCTGAGAGCCTCATTTTTTCCAAGTCTGAATTCCAGTTTGCAGGCAGCTGTGTACCAAGTTTTTATCATTCTCTTGGCTTTTAGGGGTTTGTCCAATTTCCAGAAGTCAGAAGAAGATGTCTCCTTGCTACTAGGTCCAGTGAAGACAAGATCTTCTATACAGGTAAGCAACTACATGAGAAATTTGCTGTACAAAGGGAACAATTCTATAAATAGCGAGAAATGGCACTGTGACATTAGCAGGAACAATGACCCAATACCCGACTTGCTGCAGGGGCTTTTGTCCTATAACTACCTTCATCATTAAGGCTTGTGATGACATTATTTTCTGTGCTTATATAGGGCATGAGGCCACAGCTACCTGGAAGGAACGATTTTGATCAGGCCGCAGAAGATGAACAGGCAGGAGAGGCGTGTTGGCTAACACTAAATCAATGTAGTTTCATTTACATTAGACACCAACCTGGCAATTTGAACATTAATGGTTGCACCGCTGCCCTCTGAATTTTTGTAGATTTAATACGTCAGTGGGGGAGCAAAAGAGAGGGGGAGTGAGAGTCGTTCTTCCTTATGAGACAGGGATCTTTACTTTCCTGCATCATCAAAGGACAGTGATTTGTACAGCTGTTAAATTCTTTTGGCGATAGATTTCCCGGGATAAGCCCTGCGCTGCTCCTGCCTCACGGGTTATCTAAGATGATAACTGCAATAGTATCTTTGGATCCCTCCCTTTCCCAAACAGACAGGACGAAGGACTGGCTCCGAGGCAAACGGCAAGGTAGCAGGAGCATCGGATTTGGACCTAAGCCTTGGGCTTGGTTTGCTTTTGTGGACCCACCAGTTGCCTTTGTGTGTTTTGGCAAGTTACCAGCTCCATCCCCTGCCACAGCTCTCCCGTGTAACACGCCGCTGCCTCGTAGGAGTTGCGGTGAGATAAAGGGCTGAGATACAGAAGCGACGAGGGACATACAGACCTCTAGACAGACGGAGAACTAAGTTACCCATCTTCCCGACAGGCAGGAATCACTACTCCCCTTCAGAGAGGCCCCAGATGAGGCCGAGACGGCGTGAGACGTTCCAACAGGTCAATAGACCCATCAGAAATAGAACCTGGGAGTCCTGATTGCTGTTCAATACCAGCTGCAAACGAAGTATGAGGACCCACTAAGAACCTGGATGTTATTGACTGGCTTCGAGGACTGTAAAGTATGTTTGTAAACTACAGAGCACGGAGATTTGGAGGTCATTGGACTGTCTTCGTCTTGTAGACATGTGCTGCCCTGTGCTCTGGTGCTCTGCGGCACCAGCTCTACCCATAATTGTCCAGGTAGGGTTCTGTTTTCAACCTCGGGGACCTAGTCGAAGGTGAAGTCAAAAGGACTTAAGTTCCTAAACCACATATGCCATAATTACAATGACAAGTGTGCAGTGCTGAGCATATTCTGTTCAAGTTAAAAAAGAAACAGACAAAGAAAACGCTTTACAGCACCAACAACCCAAATTATTAAAGACATTTCAGTACTGACTCTTGCCACTGGCCTCGCCAGGATTCAGGAGTTTCATTTTCACACCTAAATACCTTTGAGAATAGAGGCTCAGGGTGGTAGTGAAAATTTGCGCTTTTCATTTTTTAAAACCCTGTTGGAAGCCAAGGGCTGAACTTTCAAAACAATCCCCTCTGGGCACCGAGGTACAAGCAGGGTCTCCGAGTGCCCAGCAGACCTCGTGCTCTCAGCCGCTGGCGTTTGAGTCCTCACCACGCCACAGGTCTGTTGTGGGGTCTTTGAGCGAGACACTCACCTTTTCTCAGTCCGCAAGGTGAAGATAATGATAGTTGATTTCTATGTGAAATCACTTTGACGCCAAAGCGGGCGAGTGCCATGGTTAGGGAGGGCTGCGGGATGAGCCCCACAGCTGGTTCTTCACTGACACTTCTGGTGCCTCACTCAGAGCCCAGCTTTGGTTAACTTCAAGGAGGTGGGAGCCGAGGAGCAGAATAAGTCACGATATGACCTCCAGCATACCAAAGCACTTAAATACACACTTAGCTTTCAGGCCTGGGGCGGCTGCATGGCAGACAGGGCTCTCCCTGGGCCGCCGGACCTCTGCTCGGTGGCCCAGGCCGTCTCCTGCCAGCGAGGGAGCAGGTCTGCGCTGTATGGCAGGCTATGATTTGTTGTCACCTTTATAAATCAGAACAACAAAATCACTAGTCTTCCACGCAGAGCCAGACCACCCTGGCAGCTCTTCCTCCTTAGGGACATCCTCCCGCATGTCGTCTTCTGATATCCTTCCTCAGCTGTTCTCATTCTTTAACACTTTTTTTCTTATTTCAGGGATGGATGCTGCCCTTTGCAATGCAAAAAAAACAAAACGAAACTGTTCTTTGTGAGACCATGTCAAATCTCACTATAATCGTCTGTCCAATTTTGTGACTGTACCTGTGACTTTCTGCTCCATTTTCTCTCAGGAGACTATATATGCCTATAAAAATCTGGATAATGTTTTTTGGGGGGGATATTAGGGCTCAGCAGGGTCTCCTTTTTCTTTACCCTGTGATAAAGTTCTCCAGGAGCGCTCTGACAACCTGTCTGTCACTCGGTTGTATTTTGGTCTGACTAAAATAGGCAAATGCAATAGATACTGGGGAATGCTAGAGAAAAGGAATCAGTTAGCAAAGGAAAAGATAATGATAGTGCCGAGTTTCCTGGAATCCTACTGAGAGACTGATTTAAGCAAGAAAAACAAAACCTTTTTGCTGTTTCCTTTTCTCTGAATTTGTTGATGAGCAATCTTTATTTCACCCCAGGTTCAGCTTTGCTCCCCCTACCCAGCTGATTTTGCTGTTAGTACCTTGCGTATGGCATGAATAAGGCGTGAGAGGACAATGCTGGCTCACATCCATGGAAAGGATCCTACTTTCTTCCTTCCGACCGCCGCCGTCCGAGTGAGGGTGACTTACCTCAGCCGCTGAAATCAGACAGGGGACGGCATCCTTCCCGTCTTCCAACTAAGGCTGTTAAATGTACTTTTGTGAGCAGCTGTCAAAAAAAAAAAAAAAAAAAAAAAAAGGAAAGAAACAAAAGTATCCTTCAACAGCCTGGGCTCTGCAGAGCTGCTGTGGTGAAAGGCTCCTTTCACAGAAGGAGAAAGAGTGTTCGAAAGGCGAAAGGTGAGGGTTTGCTGCTGCTGACAGAGGTTGTGCCCCACGCGAGCCCAGGGAGACCCGTCCTCTCCCTCCCTCCCTCCCCTCTCCCTTTTTTTTTAACATATGTGCTTTCTGCGGGCACTTTAATCAAACTCCAGATGGGCCGTTTCAATGTGGGGATTTGTGCTGCTCGGGAGATAACAGCGCGTTGTGCTGGCCCAGGTAGCGAGCGTGTTTGCGATAGCTGGAGCTGATAGCAGGAGATGTCCAGGTGGTCTTATTTAACAGGGGGTATTAGTGATACTGCCATTGTCCAGGAAATCAGATAAAACGGCAGCCCAGGTGTTACCCTACACCGTGTTTGTGTAATGACATTGCCAGCTGCCGATTGCTACCCCATTAAAATAGAGACCAAACGCTGCAGAGGGGTGATATTTTCTCCTACAAGGTTGCCATCATGCCCAGACTTCCCGGGGTGCACCGCTTAAAGTGCAAAATGTAATCTGAATATGAAGGGTAACAGCAGTGAGCACGCACCCCTCGCTCACACTGAAACAGCTTTTCTTTGATACCTGGGCTTGGATTTCTGAAACTGAGTCATTTCCTCTAAAGCGTCACGTATTTTCCTCTGCCCCGCCTCAGAGCGTTCTCAAATGAAACACTTCATAGGGGCGAGTCAATTTTTAGAAATAAGCTGCCCAGGACAATTCAGTATTGTGCCAGGGATAATTAGAAGAGAGAATGAATTGTAAAGATGGATGAACTTGAGAGAGAGAAGATAGTTTGGGAAGGGCTGACCTGGACTGTAATTTCAGGTGACAAGAACAATTTACATTCCTCGTTCTGGAACGACAGTGCCCAGCTGAGTGGTACATCAGGTCCAGGAAGGGATTTGCCACAAATTATCACTAGACATTCACATAATAATCAAGACAGAGGAATGAAGTGCTCAGCTTGAGCAAGGGGTGAGGTTCCCCGCTGTTTTCACAAACGTGCATTCCCTTTTTGGAGCAAGGTATTTAGTAGAAAACATAAATTCCAGGCTCAGAGGTGTGCGAGACTTTTGTCTAGACTTCATATAGCCTGATCTGTCTCCGTAGGGCCATATTTCTCAATGTGGTATTTTTCAGGATGGGATCTGCCACTTCCAGTTTGTCCCAGAGATTTCAACGGTGTGGAAGCTTATGGCTCCTTGTACCGGTGGCAGATGAACCCCGTGGCGCTGAGAGGCCGCTGTTGTTTCTTCGTAATTGTTTATATAGATAGGATCTAAACTTAGCTACGGAACATGGTGAAAAAAAGCCTGGTTAGAAAGAGCGGGGACTCAAGAGCTCAGCCTCCGGCTATCTGAGAAGAGGATGGCTCATCACAGAGAGATCCCCAGCTGCACTTCCAGGCTGTAAATTAAACAAACAGTATTTCCTATATACCAGACCACAGGGATGGCAGAAAGAACAGTGTGGCCTTATTGCTGTTATTTCCTTTGGTTTCAGCCTCTGTCCTCTGTCCCCCACCTCCGTCTCAGGCTGGTGTTGCCCACTTTACCCGATTTGTTATTTATTACAATGGTTTAAAGAGAGGCAGGGGGAAAAATGCTCAGTGCAAATTATATTTTGAGCTGTTGTGCTTTGCCTCTTTGGTGGATAATAAATCTCTCTGGCAATGCTCCTCTGTATAGGATTTGTCATTAAATGCAATTAAACAAACCCTGCAGGTGTCCATGATCAGGCCTGCAGCAGCCCATTCACAACTGCAATGTTATTATCATCCTGACAACAAAACACCAGATATTTCCTGAGCTCCTCTGATCGATGAGCTTGCCTGACTTGGAACTGGAGAGAGGAGAGAAGGGGGGAACGGCGTGGTTCAAATGCTCTTTAGGCGTATTGATGGAAAAGTCAAAAAGCTGCTCAGCAATCAGGGAGAAGGTGGAAAGAGAAAAAAGGCAGAGGAACAGGAGGGCTGAAAGGAAAAAATGAGAGGAGCGTTTGGGAGCAAATAGATAGAAATGAGGCAATGTATCACATGGTATCTGTCTACCCAATGGTTTTGCTAATGCACAAGACTAGCATTTAGGAGGCAAGCAAGGTATTTTAGGGATGATTCTTCTCATGTAATGTTAGCTTATTAACAGTCAGGCTTTTAGGGTTTGGTGGTAGGCTCCCTTTGCAGCCAGTGCAAAAATTAATCTCACCCTCGGACAGGACTTGGCGGGTAGGTTGACTTGTTGCCCAGAGATATCTGTCTGTCTCCACTAACTGTAGCCGAATGGTTGGCTCAGACAACCAACTAATTGCCAATCCCACCCATAACAGCCAAAGGAATTGGCTTCTGCTGACTGGATGCTCCTTTCCATCTCCATTCACAAGGAGGCATTTCCTGGCACAGCTATCAGGAGAGCACGCTGCAGAGGCATTGCTAATAGTATTTGTAGAAAGCAGATGCAACAACATTTACTCCAGAATTCTTGTGTGCTCTGACAAGCAGGGAAGAGGAAAAAACTCCTGTGGTTTATGTCAGCCATCCCAGGCAGCCTGCGGAGTACGAAGGTCAGGGATTCACAGGGGACTGGCTACCATCAAGTCCCGTGAGAGAGGAAAATTTGCGAAGACCAGTCAAATTATTCTGCCTGAATCATTTGCTCAGCCCAGCCTCAGGGTGCTCGTGGGATGAACCTCTTTCCTCTTCCATCCTCACCCCAGGAATCCTACATCAGCCCAGAGGATTGCTGGGGCACACAGAGAATTGCAGTGGCAAGGGGTGGTTTATATTGCTATAGTGCCTTTACGAATGCATCGTACCACAGAAAGCAGTCCATGTTTAGGTTGGATAAAGGGAGTTAAATGATTAGGCTTCAGTAGTGCGTGTGCATATGGAGAGTGTAAGGGATGATTATTTACTTCTGCAAAACAAAAGCTATTGTCGAGGTCTTTGACTAAGTATGCAAAGGTGATGTGCTAAGTTTTTATAGCCTCATCTGAAATGCCCAGTAGGGCACACAGCATGAAACACCGTTTGCTGGCGTCAAAGATGAAGTTGAGATTATGGCAGAAGGAACCAGGATTTCTGCTATCAATCCGCCGGTCTCAGACCCTCGCTGAGATGGCTGTGCAGCGCTGGTCTCCGGCTCCCCGGTTGCTAGGGCAGTCCGTATTTCTGTACCAAAGAATGTCTTCTTTCTCTTACTCTCCTCCGCAAAGACTGGAGGATTTCCCTCCACCACTTTGTGCGTCCTTCTTTCCACATTGTACTACCAGTTAAATCTGCTGGTTCGTGCCATTAGCAAACCAACGTGCAATTATCTAGTGCACAAGCCAGCACTGGTCTATTGAAGGTGGCCTAAGTGCCCCGTGCCTGTGGTACCACAGAATTTGTCCCTCCAGTCTGTCTATGAAGCGTCAATTCACCGGACGCACCAGTGGTTCCCCAGTTGTGGTCCTTGGGTCAGTGGTGGTCTGCAAGGGCATGGAAAATCCACAGCTACTGGTATTATTTATTAATGAATAAGTCTATTTTGCATGGCTTCACCTATAGACCCTGGGAACACTTGAGGTGACACTGGTCCAGAACGCTTGGGAGCCCTGCATGGATGCAAAACCAGCAGCCTTACTGGCAACACGGCATTGCACCTCTAGTTTCTTCCATTGCTCCCAGTTTCTGCCTAGACTCTGCTCTCCGACACGTCTGCCGAAATCTAGAAACATCTCTGATTTAGTCCTCCCAGATGCAGTAGGATTTGCACTGGGGTGACAGAGCCGACACAAAGGGATATGCTCTTTTCTAGGGAAAAAAGACAAGAACTGGCATGTCCCGGCTGCCAGTCTGAGGAGCCCGGTGACTGCTAATGAGTGTCGCTGGGACAGATCTTCAGCTGGCGTAAATGAGCACTGGCTGATTGTAAGTCCACAAGGACTTTAGTGAAACTATGTTGATTTACACCAGCAGAGCAGCTGGTCCGGGGCTCAGCCCGGCTGGGGAAAACCCCCCGGCGTTTCCATCAGTGGGTGTGAGAGCGGGGCAGACGCCGGCTGCGCGTGCGAAGGGGTGTGGAAAGCAAATAAAGGGAAGAACAGGAAACGCACATCTTATGGGACTGACTTCTCCAAGAAACACTTTCTTTTCTTTTTTTCCCTCCTTTCCACTTCCCTTCTTCCCCACCTCCAGCAGCTCCTCTCTCGCATGCTCCCTCTCCGTGCTGCTCATCTCCCTTTGTGCACCTCTTACCCGCACTCTCCTCTCTAAACAGGTGCAGTTGCCACTCAATAGACTTTAATTACCACTTCAAGGGCTCTCACCAGGGTCTGTTGGGAGGGTGGAGATGAGGATTATGCGTATGTCTGAGCTCTTTTTAGTCAGATGGCAATATTGCTGTCAGTCTGTATCCTTGGAGAGATTGTTTCTTCATGTTCTCTCTGCTTGTGTTAACAAAAAACAAAACTGCTGATGAAGGGGAAAAAAACCAACCCAGCCATTAGCTACATTAATTATCAGGGCAGCAAGTTGGTCTAGAGGAAAATATTATGGACGGTTTTAAAAAAAAATCAGGAGTCTCAGCTGGACTTCAAAAACATTATTTCTGCTTGCAAATAAGAGGCCAAATTTTCCGAAGTGGAGAGCTCAGCATCTCCAAAGATTTCTGTGGGAGACTGGGGTCTAAAAATACAAGTTGTTTTTAACCACTTTACCTTCTTTTTCACTCCCTGCTCTTCCCATCACAGCTCACCGGAGAAACGCGCCGATAATGCCTTCTGCTGGTACCCCGGGGGATTCCTCCAGAGTGAACGTGCCAGTTGATTTCTGTCTTCAGCATAGTTTACCTATGACGGAGAGTTATTCCCAATGTTTAACTGGTAACATAACATTATTTTTATTATTAAGATACTCTTCAAAAGGCAATCCTGGAGAATGCAGAGCAGAAGCTCACGTCTGTCGGATCTGCCTGGAATTGTTTGCACAGCATCTGCGCACGCGCTCGTGTATAAATGGAGATGCAGACAGAAATGTATATACGTGCTTATCTATGCCAATACACGCACCCCTGGGAAAGACTGGAGCTGGAAATGTAACAGTATCTTTTGGGATAGAGAAGGCTTCCAAATATTTAAAAAATAATTTTGCTTTGGCCTAACATTAACATTTTTTTCTCATAAAATGAAAAGCAAGAAGGAGATTGTTTTATAGCAAATTAAGCAATATTTTCTTCTGCCAAAACTAGGTTTGTTTTCCTAAACAAGCAATTCAGCAAATTGGGGGAAACAGCGTAACCAAATCTGCATTTTTGCATACGTGTTTTCCATGAAACATTTTGCCTAGCTCCAAAACAGCTGGGCATATGCGACATCTGAGCTTCTGCTTGGCACTCGCGTCTGTGCCGGTCCCTGTGCATGCAGTGGTGTCCGTGCCAGGGGACAATACGGTGCCACGCTCTGCCTTTGCTGCCCCCCGGCACAGTCTGTGCCGAGCTCTTCTACATTCCCAGCTTGTATTTCTGGGTTGGTATCCAGGCTCCTCTGATCCCTTGGGCGTTAGTAACCGCGCAATGAGACCCAGATGCGGGATGAGGTTCTTACGTGTCATCGTGTCTCCGCACCCGGATGGCATTCGTTTCCCATCTGATGCAGCCCTGCCTCTGCACGCTCCTGCCTGGGCGTCCATCGGAACCTGCAGCACAAAGGCAGAAGAGACGAAGGACGGACAGATGGACACCACTGACGGGAACGTGCTGGTCAAAAAGCAGAGTAATCGTAATTGCCCTCCTGTCCTAAGACATCATTTAGTCTCTGCCTGGGAATGTTCTGATCCTCCTTCCTTAGGCTTGGAGTGCAACAGTCGCCTGACGAACTCATGAGGTGCGTGACACCATGGGCTCGCTCTGGGACAAAGCCGCCCGTCGGGACAGGGTCCGTGCTGGGAGAAGACAGAGGCATGGTGAGGTGCCTACAAGAGGCTTCTCCTGTGCAAGCACAACATGTCTATGCCACTTTCTCTGGACTTTCTCCTTGCCCAGGGGGATCCATTCCCCTCTTCTCCCTATACTTCTCCACCAGGAATCCTGCAGTCCCTTCCTCTCCTGCTCTTGCCCTCCCCAGCCTCTGGAGAACTGCCGGTCCTTATGATGCCTGTTCCCACTCTCATTTCTCAGGTTATGTCCTTCTACTTCTCACTTGTTCTTTCAGCTTCTAGGATTTTAAAATCCTTCTCTCTTCATCATCTCTTCCCCCCACCCCTTCCTTTTCTTGTGCATTTTGTTTTCCAGGCCCATCTACCACATGTTCTCCTGCCATTTATGTGGGACTAGGACGAACATTGATCACAGCCGTGTCAAACCCATTGCTCTCATTTCCCAAAAAGCCAATGAAAATGTCACCCATGAGATAATCATCATGTTGCTCACGTCCCTTAATTGCTCTCAAAGTACACATCGAGGCTGCAGAGCCTCTTTGAAAGGCAGGTTCTGGCCTTTGGCACATTATTGACAGGCTGTTGATAGGCCCCTTTGTTGAGGAGCAATTTTGTCCCTTTTGCTGTACAATTTTTTGATTTTTTTTAAAGACAGCCCTTTCAGAGAGAGTAGATTTTAAAAATAGAGCTGAGCTTTGAATGAACAGGCACCAGACTTATTCCTGAGAAGCAGTGGCATACGTGTGAGATGAGAGCTACGAGCATGTTTCATGCAAGGCTCCATACAAGAAATCAAAGCTATGATGACGGATAGATTTGTCCTAGTTGCTTTTTATTCCTTCCCCTCTTAGACCTGGTAATTAGATGTTTACTTGCAGTGTATTACTAAACCATCAGATGTCTTGTGCGTTCCAGTGCTTGGTCCCTGGTAAACCAGTAAGAGAAAGTTGACAGTCAAGCTGTGCGGCAGCCCATTTGTATCTATTAGTGATAATTATTCTGTTTATTTAATACCTGCTGATTAAAATAGACTGAGACTTCCTCATCGCAGCAGCCCTTCTCCGTCTCAAAAGCTGTGCAGGTCTGGGGCAATTGCCGGTGTGGCTGCTGAAAGGGAATATTGAGAGCAGAACAAGGCACACTTGCTCTCCCGTTACTGTCATGGGCAGAGATCCTCCATTGGCAGCGCGAGTCTGTGACACGTAGCTGAGCAATTCTCACGTCAGCTACTGATCCCTGCAGTACACATGCGCTTTAAGGCCACCTCTTTAATACAAATTGATTTTAACATGCCTTCCATGTAAGCTAGGGTCCCACTGTGGTAGACGCTGCATCTACACCCCAAGTTAACCCCACTAAAGCCTTCGGCATGGCTGCACGGCCAAGCTCCATTCTCCATCTAAGTAGACTTTCAACACAATCCTTAGCAAAATCTCCAGGCTGTATGCAACTAAAACCCAATCCTGACGGAAATGAAATTCTTTCCTCTCTGAAACAATGTCCCTTGGAATGATTTTGCTGTTAATGAACCCCAACCGAGCTGCTGTATTTTGGAGCCACTGGTGTGCATTTTAACAAGGAGCTCTCTACGTGTGGATGTGCATCAACAGAGCCAGCCCCCGTAATGGAAGCCTGTGCAGCATTGTAAGTCCCGCATTAGGCTGTGCCTGCAGGAACCCTGGGACGTTCCAGGGAGACTGCCTGAAGGTAATCATCTCTCCCTGCCTCCTGGCTGTCCCTAACCAAGCGCTCCGCGTGCATCTATTCCAGGAAACAGCTCTGGAGATTATAAAGTTTAGCCCCTAATGCATTCGCTGGCAACAAGGTGGGGGGAAAGTGCCGTTTGATTATAGATGAAAAGGAAAAATGCAAGGGGCTTTGGTATTCAGAAAAATCTCCAGCATGCTGTGATTTGGTTGTTGAACCCTGTCAGGGACTGGAAGCCCTTGAACTTCATCGTTTTCTCTGAGTCAGTACAGCCAAATCATAAGCAACACTTGAAAAACATAGTCCACCTCGAATTTATCTTAGAATCCTGCATGATTAAAATGATGCATCCCGGTACTTCGCATCACAGAAACCTATTTCATATGTTACATTCACTTAAATACCTGCTTTTCATTTGTGCGTGTGTCAAACACGTCACAGGGAGTAGAACATACGTGCATTATTTAGGTCAGTGTACGTTACGCAGAGTGGAGTCCATTCCATCGAAATTCAGGAAAAGGGGTTCTTTCAAACCATTCCCTCGTTGGTAGGCCAGCAGGAGAATATAATGCCAGTCTTCTAGAAAAAATAAATCTGCTAATTTATTTTCAGAAGTTGTGAATTCATTAGTTGGCATCTATTGTTCTACCCACCTGTGTTGCACTTTGCCGGGTTATGTGAAAGCTGCACACACCTCTGTTGCCAAACACACCTTCAGCAGCGTGTGATGAGGGCTGTGCTGGAATAAAATGTTGGCTGAATTAGATGGAGCGGATTAGAAAGATGATTAAAGATAAGCTGGGAGAAAATAAGACGATAAACAGGTCTGGCAAGATAGATGGATAATCTTCCTCCCAGCCTAAACATGACAAGATAATAACCTTTTCCTTTTCTCCAGTTCCATTTGCTCTTGGATCTCTAGAGCTTTACGAATATCACTTAATTTGGCCTTCTGGTGCCCCTGTGAAATGGGTATTACAATGTCCATTTTTACAGAAAAAGGAGCTGAGGTATATGGCTTAGGAATAGGTTTACATTTAAGATCAGGATAGCAAAAAAGCCGCCAAACTGTGGCTTCTGGTTGGTTTGGTTCTTAGCTATCACTGTGCCTCGAGTGCTGCGATACCACTGAAGGCGAGCTGGTAAAATCAGAGCTATGGCCGTGTTTTCTCAACTCGCCTCTGCCGCGCTGGTGGCACAGCCAAACCAGAGGGGGATGGAGTCCTGTCCTCTCCTTCAGCGTGCCCCTGTTCCCGTCCCCAGTGGGGGACAGTGACTGTCGCAAGGGCCGGGCGATGCTCGGAGCCAGATGCGGCTGCCGTGAGGGCGCGGGTCTGCTCCTGCTCCCTTCTCCTGCCGGGATCCGGAGAGCAGCGGCTACACATGGCGACGGGATTAGGTAATTTCCCTTCTGTCCCCTCGGCTTTCACAATATCGATTATTTCTGAGCAAATCTAAACAACCTATAGGAGCAACTGATAAGCTCGTTAAACATTTAGGAGTATGACGGTGCTTTCTGAATCCAGAGGAGGCTTGTCCCAGCTGTCCTGTGCTCTCCTGGCTCAGGAGAAATTCCCATTGTTTCTGCTAGATTCGGTGCAGGGTCTGACTCCGCAGCCTGCAGAGCACTGCGACCTTTCTGGAGCCTCTGCCTTCCAGACGGTGACATCTGAACCAAGTGGGAGGTCCTAAGTAAGGTTTTCTATCGCTTTGTGTCATCGATTTCTCCACGTACATTCATCTGGCAACACAGACCAACGGAATATTTGATTCGACAGAATTACAGACCACAACATTAATAATTTTGTGAGTTTAACTGAAAAGGTTTGCAATTGTTCTCCCTGTGAATTGTGCAATTTTCTCCTTCTTCTTAAGAGAAACTCTCCTTTCTACTTTAATAGCAGGGTCTATTGTCATCTTACGGCAGCAGGCACTGACTATTGCTTCTGATCTGGGGGCCTTGAATCCATGCAATTTTCATCTGGGCTGGAATCTTGTAGGTGGACTCTTCATCGTGGCTCTGGATTTTCAAAAGAAGTTAGCAGTTTTGGATACCTTATGTTTGTGTTTGAGACGCTTGGAAAGGGGACTGATTACGAGAGAGGCAGGTGCTTAGCAGTCCCTGAAAATCAGGATTAACTGGAATGTGTCGTGCTGGGCACCTGAAAACTCTGAATGCTTTGGAAAATCACAGAGGGGTGTTCTGTTTCTGAACATGACTTGGGAAGACTGTACAGCCTTAAGTAACACAGGATGAAAAGAAGATCTTTGCATAACATTATGGAAACATCCTTTAATCCTCAATTCAGCTAAGTGCTTAACTTTAGGGATGTATTTGATTCCTGTGCGAGTTAAGGGCTGAAGTTTCTGCAAGGACATTTGTATTTTCCTGAAGTGGGGCATGACACCCTGTAAGTTACTGTAGGTTTGAAAATTTCTGAGTTGGTCTCCAAATTAAAACGAAAGGCAAAATTCTCCCCTCTATCCTGGAGTGTGATGCTGAGTAGACACACAAGGCTTTGCTGCCTTCCCGCATGTCCATGCATTCACATGCAGAGCCGCAGACTGTGCCGTGAAATGTCTGTTCTCTGCATTTCATAAAAACCCCAAGCCTGAGCCACAGACTGTGTGAAGTGCCGAACAAACACAGCACAAAATGTCCATGCCCCAAAGAGATTACGGTCTCACGCTGCTCACCGTGCTCACCCTGGTGATGCGGCTGTAGGGCCTGAATTAATGCAAGATTCCGCACGGCTGAAAACATGCACTTGAGCAAAGGAGCGACCACGCAAACAAAACCCACCCAGCTCCTCCCCGCATCCATCCGCAACCCATCTGGGAAACCCCTTGCTAGAGCCTCCGCTCACAGCTCAGAGGCTGCTGGAGGCAAAATCTTGGTATTGACCCTCAGCCGCACTACTACACACACAACTGCCGTCTGTTTATAAACAAGGCAAAACTAAAAACTCCATACTCATTATACAGCAGGAAGGGGGCCGTATCTCACAATCGAAACTCACTGGAGCCACCTGGTCTCTGTAAATAAGGGCTACCGGAGTCAGGGCGTGAGCGCGTAACGACTGTAGGATGTGAATAGCCCTATTCACACAAGGAGGTGACAGGTCCTGAGCTAGTAGCCTGCTTAAGGCTCTGCTGAGTCAAAAAAAATGCGGCAGTAAGGGGTTTTTTTTTTCTCCTGTTGCAGGGTCAAACCTATAACCACAGGACTGAGCTTCTTTTAAGGCAGGGATGGGTGCGTTCGGTGCATACGGGAGTCAGGGTAATGCACACTCCTGATTTGTCGGCCGTCAACTATGGCCAGGATTTTCAAAGCCGCTTGGGGGGCAATTCCTTTTAATCTCAGCAAGCGCCGAGGACTCCAGATATCCTGGGCAGCCTTAGGATACTCGAACACAAACACCAATATTGAATATTGTGTTAACTGTTCCTTAGCTATTTTTTTTCTTTTCCCATATCGTCTCTAGGCTTAAATTTAGGTAATTTTATTAAATTAAAATCACAGCATCTATTTCACTAAGCACAAGGTTTACAAATATATTTCAGCATCTCAAGACAGATCATTTTAATAGAATTTATCAATGAATTTGGAACTCTGCTCCTACTTATGTTCAGGTCAGGTGTATGCCGACTTCTTTTACAAATGCCACCAGGACACTGTTTGTTCTAAACTCATTCCGTTTTAAGGAGGTGTTAAACAATGACGCACTTTGAGGCGCACAACATCAGAACGGGGAAGGCTTGCCTATACAGAATGGCTATGTCAATTTTATCACCTGCTTTTCACCTCTTTTGTGCTTTGGGTCCTGCTCAGGACCTTAGGGCAGTTCCACGGGAGGTTTATTTCATTTTCTTTCCTAGTAATGGATTGCTCTGGAGGGGCCTGAATTTAGTACCTTAATGGAGACAACTCCCATTGATTTCAGCGAGCGGAAAAACCAAATTCTTTGCTCAGAGATGTACCTTAGGATCTCATTCTGGCCCCGATTCAGTCGCGTACCTAAATCCTGCTGAAGTGTTTGCTGAGCTGGGGCTGGGTGCAGGTGTTTAAAGTGAAGTGTAGGCTCAAATGCTTGGCCGAGCCAGACGGCCGTCTCCCGCTGCCCAGAGGAGAGCGGGGTTAGGTAGGACCACGCTCCTGTCGCAGTGCAGCAGTGGACCACGGCGCACACGGGGACGCACACGCATTTTGTGCGCATGAATGCAGGTGTTGGGGAGAGACCGAGTGTAAAATTGCATGCGGTGCAGGTGTCTGGAGCAGGCGGAGCGCCCAGGTCTGCATGCCAGGTTCAGGTGTCTGGGGCGGAACAAATCTCTGCCAAAGAGAGAAGAACCTCGACGTGTTTATCCAAGCTCAAAAGCTGTTGCAGATCTGGCATCTGAAATCTACTGTCTTTTTCCTGCTGAGATTCCCAAGCACCTCCCAGTCTCCCAGCTACTCACAGCCTGAAACCCTACCAGATGCCATGATTGCAGTGGAAAAGCAGCTCATTACTGGAGTGGCAGGCGACGCACAGACAAATATTTGTGCAAGGCATACAGAGCCCGGGGACTGGAACACATTGTCTCCCCGATGGGAGGAGGAAAGGGGAAGGAGGATCTTGCCTTTTGCAGAATGAAATAACAAAAATCTATACCGTGTTTATTTCTGGCAAAACTTAAAATGTTTCCTTCTAGCAGGCAACGTGGTAACCTCCTGCCAGATTGATTTCCAGTTTACGCATTTTGCTAAATACTTTAAGGGTCAGGAATTAAATTGAATTAAGTTCAGATCTTACCCTGAATCCCCTGTTTTGCAGAGACCTCTGTGCTAGGATTTCTCAGAAAAGAGACAGGATTCTACCCTTCTATGAGATGTGTTTGTTTTGAGACCTACAGAAAATTGCTAGTAAAAAAAAAGGCGACAAATATGCTCTAAACAAATTGAAATGTGACTTTGATTAAGCGATACACTCTGCACAATACGAAATTCAGTTAGCTTTGAGGACATGATATCATCTTTCCTAATATTTTTTTATGTTAAATATGAAATCTGATTGGGAAATTTCCCAGAATGAGGAGATAAATCCCTAAAAGCAGGAATTTGGTGCAATATATTTTTCTGGCTTCTCCTCAAGTTCTTTTGCATGCCGGTGTTGGGGAAGGAGATAAAGAACATCATTTCTTGCCCTTATTTTACAGCTGAACTTCAAAGGCAAAAGACCTTATATTGATGTTGTAAGAGATGAGGCATTACAAAAACTGAACCTCAGCAATACGTTGCATTGAAGAAAGATCACAAACTGAGTCGCTGTGCGGACACAGAACTGATGGAAGATGCAAAAAGATTTACAGATAGATAACAGAAAGATATCGCTTCATTCAAATTCCGTAGGCAAGCATTTCCACCTTTACTGTGTTCAATGTATATAATGTGTATCTCTGAAGGCTGTAGGTATATTCAAGGCCTTAAAGGAAATATCAACTTTCTTTTCAAGTGTTTTTCTTTTTTCACAAATATTTAATTCAGAAACAGCAAATGGGTATTTTCTTAAAATGGAGAACAGCTTGTTTCCTCTTCCTCTTGGAGAGCAACATTACTTAGGAAAAATACAGGTGTAGAGGCAGGAGACGGGGACAGCCTGAGTCTTGGGTTATATTGCCCTGTTGAGCCTCTGTTTAGCAAAGTATTTAAACATATGTTTAACAGAGCTGGGTGAGTATTTTCAATGAATAGGGATTCATTTAGTGAATAGGCTCAGCCTCCAAAAATGGAGATAAAACAAATGCAGCAAATCACTTCATCTGACAATAGCGATACGAAATGCTTTACTTCCAAAGTGCTCAAACACTTTACTTTTAACATTTTATCTTTTTTTTTATTCTAAATTATATCCATGGTTTAATAACCTAAACAGGAAAAATGTTTTATTTCAGCTTTGTGCAAATGTGAGAGTCAAGCCAGAGTTAAAGACTTTGTTGTTTTAATTTTGTCAAAATTAAAAAGCAAAAACTTTGTTTAATTTTATCCCACACAATTTTTGGGGGGGCTAAGCGTTTTGTGAAAAAATCAACTATGATATAGCCATTGAGCACTTAAATATAACACAATCTGTCAATGGACCCTAAATGTACCACTAAAGCAAGACAAATTTTGAGTATTCAGACAGAATAAACTACTGAGGAAAAATATTTTCAAATAACTGTTCATTGAAGAATTTACTCCCAACAGCATCTTGGTGAAATATCCTATTTCTCCTATAAACTAGAGAATGTTAAAAGCAACTTTATACATGAACTACCAGTCAGCCACATTTTCAAAACAATGATTTTGAGCTCTTCTGCAGAAAGCTCTGATACTGGAGTAGGTGGACAGTGTAGATTTTGTTCAAATTCAGATAGTCATTCTTGGCTTCCTGAATTATGTTGGTCCCTGCCCTACCCAAGCCTGCAGCCGTGAGCATACCTTACCTGGGGCTGTCAGGGCTGTTCGGGAAAATGCAGCTAAATCTATTCCCATCTCCCTTCCCACCACATCCAGCCCTCAGCTCTCCGCCAGATCCCAACTTTGCCAACTGCAGCCCCCCCAGTGCCCCTTCTAGGTGTGGCGGAGCAGTCACCTCGCGTTTGTGTGGTCCTGCCCGGCCACCAGCTGGACCATGAGATGGCACAGGCATTTCTGCCCCAGCACTGGGCATCGTGCAGGTGGCCATGGCTGTGCCCGCTCTCCCGTCCAGTTCGCCTTGCTTGTCCCCACCAGAGACAACTTGTATTGTCCCCTCAGGGACTGGGCTCACCCTGGCCCATCTGTCCCTGGGGAGCAGTGCAGCGTCGCTCTGTGGGCTCTGGGAGGGGGACCTGGCGGCGCTCCCCGCAGGCAGAGTGCTGCCCTGACATGCCGGGCCAGGTGCCCAGTGCCCAGTGCCAATGCCTGGTGCCGGTGCCCAGTACCGGTGCCCGGTGCTCGGTGCCCAGTGCCCGGTGCCCAGTGCCCGGTGCCAGTGCTCTGTGCCCGGTGCCCAGTAGCAGTACCCAGTGCCCGGTGCCGGTACCTAGTGCCCGGTGCCGGTGCTCTGTCCCCGGTGCCGGTGCCCGGTACCCGTGCCCAGTGCTGGTACCCGGTGCCCAGTGCCGGTGCCTGGTGCCGGTATCCAGTGCCCAGTGCCCGATGCCGGTGCTCTGTGCCCGGTGCCGGTGCCCGGTGCCCGTACCCAGAGCCGGTGCCCGGTGCCCGCCGCAGCCCGGCGCGGGCGGCGCGACCCGGGCCCTGTCCGTGGTGCTGATCCGCGGGACTCAGGCCGGGCAGCCCAGCCCCGCGCCCGCCGCTCTCCTTCCCCTCCGCCCCGGCCGCCCCGCAGGCAAGGGCCGGGGGAGCCCGGACCGTTCCCTTGGGCATCCCCAAGACCCTGGCCCGGGTCCCTCTGCTCAACCCGCCGCTGGAGGAGCCGTCCGGCTCCCTGGCACAGGTGGTACCGGCTCCACAGGTGGCCAGGCTACCCCTCGCCTTGCCCCGGTCGCCCGCAGCTCAGCCCAGCCCTCTCCGCCCTCGGCCGAGCCTGTGTCTGCACCCTCGCCGGAGCTCACCTGTCCCTGGGTCACCTTTGCGAGCAGAGGGGCTGGGAAAGCTGCCCTGCCTCTGCCTCGGGGCTTTTATGAGCCACCGGGAGGGCGGCGGGAGGAGCACCCAGGCGGGGACTCTTCGCTTTGGCCAACGGGAGGCTGCTTTTCCGTGCAAATGCAGAGATTGCACAGATTACATCATGGAGAGCTGCCTGCGCTTCAGTGTAAGAGTCTCCTCCTCGCGTAAAGGCGGGTCGGAGGAGCGATGGCAGATTGCAACAGGTCTGTTCATGGGGGAGCGATGTCTCGACCCCTTGGAAAGAGGGCAGCGGCGGGGAAGTGTGTGAAGGAGTTGTCCCCAGGAGGGACACATGCTTTGCGTGTGCAGAGGTGCGACAGCCTGCCAGGAGAGCCAACGAGATTCTTCCTGTGCCTCAGTCTCAGCAAGGACCTGCATGTTTTGCTTTGCGGATGCAAGTTGCTCAGTACCTCCCAGGACCAAACCCTAAGTAGTCTGTTCCTCCCATTTTACCATAGTGTCCCTCAGCCTGTGTCACTCGTACCCTCTGGTTTTGCAGCCCAGTGGACAAGACAACTTTCACCCTAAATTCTCAGCCTTTAACATCCTGTTTTCAGAGCTTACACAAAAACCCAGCCCTCCATTTCTTCCCAGAAATACTGAGCTGAATTGCAGTCAGACCTCAGGATCTAGAATCCATTTGATCCTCTTGTGTTCCTAGAGCAAGGAGGTCAGACAGTTATTCCCTGGAGTGTGCCAAAGAACAAATCACTCGCCAGTGAACACAAATTTATTTCCTAACCCTTACAGCCAAGAACACGCATATGTTTCTGACTTTGACTAGGGGGATGTCAGCTGGGATGGATTTGTGTTGGGCCTCTTAGATTGCAAATACACAGGTTGCAGACATCAATTCTTCAAGACTGACCTAGATTGTCCTAGATAGTCAGTATGTTGAGGTAAAGCTTTGTCTTCTGGTATATCCTGTGCACAGGATATATTATCACATGATACCAAAGGGAAAATAATAATTGATTGTAAAATCAATTATATAGAAATCAAAATGGTCCAAAGTTAAAGGTCTGGTCTAGGTAATACTTGAGATCCACATTCACATCTGATTTGGGGAAACTGCTGCCTGCTACAAACAGATCTCCTGCAGGTAAATACTGGGCTCTTAAGATCTGGATCTAAAAGCAGATGACATGGAGAGAGCCCACTTTCAAGTGGCATTGGATGCTATTCAAATTACAGCATGATTACAATAAAGCCAGGTGCTCTCTTTCCAACTCTTTTTTTTTTTTCATTCTGGTCTTTAGTGCCATTGTGGATGACAGGCCAAATCCTTTGGCTGGCTTACACCGGCCCAGAGCCTGAACAGCCACTGCGACATTTTTGTTGTTGCCTAAGAAAAAGATGGTTTTGAGCAGAATGTACCTGTGTTCGACATGAATCAGTGAATACCCTGGGAGGCTCAAATGCCGATCTCTTGAAGGAGGAGATGGAGACTGAGCAGTACCCAATGACCTTGCAATGCATTAGTCACAGCACGAAGAATGTAGACTGGTGTACGGGTAAAAGAAGATGTTACAGCCTTGCTAGTGCCTGGCCTTGAACATGTGTCTGTCAGAGATTTTCATTCTGGAGCCAAATCCAGAAGCCTTTGCTCTGGCTTTATCCAGGCAAAGCAGGAATTTGGGGAAAATGTGAAAAGGATGGGAGCTGAAACTGTAAATGGCATCTTATGGAAAATACTGAGGGGTGCCTAAGTCCCTCCAGAACATACATCAAAAGGATAGTGAGACTTGGGTACCTAATTCCCTCAGAAGATCCTACCAGAAAGGAACCGCAGAGTAAGGGACTGAGACCAGTGCTTGCGGCTGTTATTACCCCAGCTGGAGCTCTTCAGCCTTAATTTTCCCTTTACCTCATTTGCTCACCAGGACTCTCCCAATTTACTCTCAGTTCAGTCTTAATGTGGTAACTGCTGCTATCCCCTGGCCCGGAGCTGCAGCTACAAACTCATCGTCCATTTTCCTCCAGCTTTTGCCTTTGAGTCCTCTGCTGTTGAGTCAAATGGAGAAACGCCCCACTGGGCTTAAAGAAATGGGCCACCAGGAATGATGAATAAACCTTCCAGCTGCATATCTGCGAAGAACAGACATTTTGCAGTTGTGGTGAGTCCACAAGCGACAACAAGTGTACAGGCACTGTTTTCCTGAGAGCCGTAGCCTCTTCTTTTAGAGGTATCAGGCAGGAATTTGTACTCAAGTCCTCTCTGTGCCACCTAACCAGTAATTTTGGCCAGCAATTTCAGTTGAGACTTCAGAAACTTGATTCTCAAAGGGATCCAAGTTGTGAACATAAAGGTGTACCTGAGTCAAACACAAACTGTCTCAAGCCTGAGCTAGTCATTCAAAAGATGCCTTTGAAATGTAGGGCTTATTGTGAGAAGACACCTGGAAACTCACTGTGCCTATGGCAGATTCATTCTCTCTGGCTTTTCCCCCCTGGGAGACCCCTCTGCCTCACTCATTTGCATTCTAGATTCGTTTCACTGGAAGAGGGGACTGGATAGATTTTTCTCGTGGAGAAAGTCTGGGATGAACTTAGAAGCCACAACAGGAAAGGTCACTGTTTTATTTAATTATTTCAAGTTGTTTTCCACCCCCTACTCAGAGCAGGCCTTGCGGCTTGGTAATTAGCAACGAAGCGAAGAGGGAGTGAGCTGGACTTTGGCCCCAACTGACCTGATTCATACAACATGTCTGATTAATGCACCTGGTCACATGGCAGCTGCCAGCGACTTGTTGCTGGGCATCCAGAGGTTTCCAAGGGAACCGCTCCTTCTCCTGCCGATGCTCCTCAACGAGTGCGGGAGAGCCGCAGTTCGGAGGGCCTGACGCCCAGCCGGGCAGAAGATGGGAGCAAAGGTGTGCGGAGAAACACCCAAAATAGAAAGCACTGAATTTAGTGATGCTCAGCAGCACAGTGGCTGGGACAAAGCCGCTCTGAGCACAGCCCTGCGGTGTGTGCTCGAATCCCTGAGCCGCGGGACTGCCTCTGCTCAGCCCTCCCCGCCGTCCTCTCCTGCACACCCTCCCCTGTGCGCACAGCCGGAGCTGCTGCACACCTATCCCACCCACGCACGCATCGCTCATGCACAATCCTACATACGCCCCATCAAACCAAAGACACATCACAAACAAAACAACAGCTACGTGCTAGCAGAGACACGCTCCCAGCCCCCGTGTGTTTTTCTCTTTTCACAGAGCTCTAGCGCACATCTGAGACCCCTTTCCTGAGGTCTGTTTAAAAACTCTCTTTCGTATTACAGAGACCTTTATGGACAGAGATCCCATCCCCTAGAAAGCTTTCCACCACTGCACGCACAGATCCAGCCTACCTCTGTGGACTGCCACAGAGCTCCCACACAGTGATCTCCTCTCCCTCCCCAAATCCCTCTCCCTGCACACGCAGACCGAGTGCTGCCTACACACAGGTGTGGCGGCTCCCACACACACACCGTCTCTTCACACCTCCCCTCTAGACACACGTCCTTACACACTCCACACTACTTCCAGGCATCTCCCTCTGCGCACGCTCGTCTGCAGACTTACACGCACACCCTTGTTTGTAGACGTTCCTGCTTGTTTGCGCACAGACAGAGACACCCTTGGGCACGTGCACATGCACTCACACTTTTATTCCATACTCTCCGCAAGCCGCACGCTCACCCCAAGCACGCAGCTAGCGATGCACACCTTGGGATCGCTCCCTATAAATGTAAATTCGGCATCCACCAGCACACCCCGACACCTCTGGCAGGGACTTCTGCTGGCGTGCACACCCCCATCCCTTCTCCCCTTCCTTGTAGCTGCAGGGGTTGCATCTGCATTGTCTCTAGCACAAGCCTCGCATGTGCTATACACATGTACACAGGCCAGCAGTTCTTGGCAGCAAAAGAAAGTCCCTGAACTAGCAAATGCAGTTGACTTGGCAAGTAACACTGTTCTGTAATACCAGTCTTCCAAATATGCTAGGCAGTCTTACAACAGCTTGTCTTCCCCCTTTTCCCTTTCACTACGATGGAGGAAGATGGGGAGGGTGTGTGTCTGCACTGTGTGCTGGCAGTAACTTCCCAAGCCTGTTAATGCGGCTCCGGTTTTGTTAGTCATGGGGTAAGCATTAGCCGCAACGAGGCTCCAGAGGTTGTTAGCATTGTGCGAGGAGACCTTCCATTCAAATCTCACATACACCTGATCCTTGGCAGCAGAAAGTCAGCTTCGTTCAACTGATTTTTGTAGAGCAACACTGACTTATCCCCGCTGACACAATGGTTTGCTTTGCTGAAGGACGTGAACACTCAGGGAAACATGTCTCAAAGATGCTTGGTTTCCTCACACCCCTTACCTTCCAAAATCTCCCTCCTTTTTCGCAGGAAGGTAACACATCCTGGATAACTCTCTAGATTAAACTGCTTTCAGGACATTCTTATCCACGATCTTTATCTTATCTTCCAGACTAGAGCATGTGCCTGCAAGACGATAAGATGTGAACGGCTTCATGTAGCAAACTGGATTTCCAGGATGGGAAGAGGAAGATTCAAAGGGTCTGGTTCCTCTGCCTCTTACCGCAGCTTTACACCACATCAGAACATTTGATACAGGAGGTGTCTCAGACTGAGAAGAAATGGTATTTGGACTAAGCTCAAAGGCTTAAGCAAGAGGAGGCATGTTCAAAACTGCATACGAGGCAGTGTAAGTTAATGATGTAACCAGGAAGATACAACTCTGTGGCGCGCAGAAAAGGCTATGAATGAACAACTGCTTGTTAGAGTTAAGGTCTCTGTACAAGCGTCCATAAGGAATGAGACATATTTGTGTCAGGGTGAGCTACCGTGTTCAAATTATGTGTGTGAGCATGCACGCCTGCGAAAGTACAAAGGTATGTTTATGTGTAATGAACACACTTTTAATGAGGTGTCTGCAAAAGGCACAACCAAGCAGCGGCAGAATATGTTCATGCCTCAGGGGAGCGCGTGGAAGTCTATCTCCCTGCCTTGATCTCTGTGTTGTATTAAACCCCATGTGCATGTACTTGAACTTGTGACATTGAGACCATCACAAATATAATGAGGAGAAAGAGGTCATTCAGACAAACTTGCCTGTCCTTCGTTGAGTTTGTGCTCATGTCTCGAGCAATAGACTCTCAGCTGCTGAAGCGGTTAAAAGGAGAATATTGTAAAAACAAAGCCCACGCTAACTGAGTAAACAAGAAGCTTGAGAACTGGATCTGTCAGGGGGTAGAGCAGCTTGTAAGCAGAGGTTAAAGGAAAAAATAAAATAAATAAAAAACAAGCTGAAGAGCAAACAAGAGCATTGAAGGCAATATTTTCATAAGCATTAAAAGTAGAACCTATGTTCCATTTTCAGAAGAGGTTTTAACACTTAGATGTCAAAATCACATGACCTTTCAATAAAATCTGGGATTCTATGTCCTTTAGATATTTCAGATGCTGTTTCTCACAATACGAGAAGTTGGTGCCCCAGTGAAATTACCAGGCAAGTTTAAAACAAACAAAAAAAAAGTGCTTTTTCACACAGCACATAATTAAATTTTGGAGCTCACTTGCCACAGGATATTGTGTAGACTGAAAGTATAAATAGGTTTAAAAGGTTTTAGACAAGTTTATGGAGCTTTGGTCTATCAGTGGTGATTAAACCTAATAGTCTGGATGCAAGGTCCAGGCAGTCCTCGCAGATTGCTGGAAGATACAAAACTACAGGTAGGAGAGGCCTCAGTCTTTATATACCCTTGCACACTGTCCTGAGCATCTTCCTCTACTTACTACTAGGCGCCTCTGCTCTGGATCATCCAGACCATGTTTATATTCCTGAACACGCCATGAATCACAGATTTAGGCTTTCAGAGGGATCTTAATAATCAGTCATTTAGGAACCCTGATCCTTAGTGAATCTCATCTCATTTATTCTGCTAAAAATTAGATGCTGTTGCCACTAGACACCAACAGAATTATACCTTCGTGGAACTCACCTCATATGGTGAATTCCAAACAGTGAATTTAGGGTCATTTGACACTGAATTTGAACCCAGTGTCCCTTCTGCAGAGAAATTCCAGAAGAAGGTGTTAAAAACAAGGCTTTAGTTGGCACAAGAGTAGACGTTTCTGAGTAGTAAGACAGTCCGATTCAGATCCCACCATGCTGGTTAGAAGGAAATTCAGAAAATGTGGTCATTGTGCTTCGAAGAGGTTTTTCGGGCAATGCTGCTCCACATGCCCATCTCAGAAGAAAAGTAAACTGTGTATGAGGAAAGGTATAGAGGCAAATTCTGCTCTCACATGCAGTGGTGTCAGTGTGGAGTAACTCCAACCAGCTGACAGATGCTCAACTGGTGCAGAATTAGGCTGGCAATTAGTGAGCACAGAGGTGATCAGAGACGCTAAATCCTGAGAAACTCCACTGAATTACCAAAAATTGATACTAATTCTGTACTGACTGGGACTACCAGAGGCAAATGGCAATGCTTGGTCATTGAATATCTAAAACAGAGAATAGTGAGCACTATATGTTTTGTAGTACTTCACTTCTGGCAGTGGACAATGATACTTCTGAAGAAAGATGTGTCCCAGCGTTCAAGACCAAATGTCCGGTAATTGCTCTGTGTGTGCGCGCGCGAGTTCCTCTTATTGGGGTTCCTGGAGACCACATCAGTCCAAACCACAACATGCCTGTTTTGCTTTTATCCGTGTCCCTTCTTCATTTCTCTTTCCTTTCTAATCTCATCGATATGTCTTCTCTTCTGCCCTTTCCCTCAGTATAGACCCTCCCTGCACCCCACTCCAACTCAAACACCCAAGCCATTTTTTGGTTGAAAATGATGAAAAATAAACTCCTTGTGAGGAGCTGCAGTGTGTGCTCTGTCAGAGCACAGTCTTATTCATTAAGGTAATGGTCTCGTATGCATTTGGGCATGTTATCAGTAACACTCCAAAGGGAAATGGACTACTTAAACCTATTATATCACTGCTTTATTCACCATGTGCTGCCATTTACCTCCTACATGACGCTGGGCTTTAATAGCACCAGTTCTGAGAAACCCTGCACATTAGCCACAAGCAGCTCATTAATCCACTGTTTTCATTCTTACAAAAAAACGGGTTCCAACCACATGAGAGCTCAGATGCTGAACGCTCAGCCAAAAACAAAACAGCTTTGTTGTGCCAGCAGCTCTGAGGTAGCCCCAAACAGAGCAGCACTTTCTGCTGATGGGGCACAGGGGGTCCTTGGGCTTGGGGGACAAGGGGAATGGGACAAAGCTGTCAGCGAGCAGCTGCTGCAGGGAGACTTGGAGAATCCGAGTCCTGGAGGCTCTAAGCCAAGCCTGTGTAGCCTTCACTAGAATCAGACCCCGGCTGTTGATGCAGCTCCGTCCCCGGATATCAATTGTCCCAGACAGAAGAAAGAAAATGGAAGGCATCTCTTGAACTCCAGCATGGGCAGTCTGTGAGCAGACCAGGGATTGGCAGAATTAATTCCAAGCAGGTATAACGAGATCTTCCTGGAGAGCCCTTGAAGAAAATGAAAGGCCCCGTGTCCCAGCCCTGAGCCACAAATCTGCGAGCCTTTTTGCTTCTTCGCAAACACACAGCGGTCATGGCATAAAAAAGCAGTCACATCTGCTTCATCAAAGAGAACACTGCTAAGGGCCCAGGCTTTCTCTCCCTAGTCCCCTGCTTGCACCATGCTGAGGAGGCAAGCTGCTCCATCTCCTGGCTGACTGGGCTCCCTGTCCCAGCCCCTCTTTATCTCAGGGCAGAGCTTGCTGGAGAATGGGGCAGGTGTCTCCAAACGTGATTATTTCTGCTAAAATCTCCAAGGCTAACAAAAAACCCCTTCTAACCAGAAGATGCGCAGCTCGTGGACAGAAGCTCGTATAAGAACAACTGCTCATCCATGTGGGAATAATAGAACATCTGTGTCCACAAACTAGGCACGGCCCAGAAAAAAGAGGCAATACGTTTTCCTAAATGGGACTTCAGGAATCTGGCATCTGTTCTTCTGGGACCTCTTGGTCACTTTTTTCTCCCTTATCAAAATAGCTGCTGCTCCCTGGCTGCAGATCCCTGCTTTCCTACAGAGCAAAGAGTATTATAAAGGCAAGAGGATCTGGCTAGGGTCACTGGTGGAAACAGGAACAGAATCCAGGAGCTACTGCAGTATTTAACAACCCCGCTGTGAGCCCTGCCTCCTATTGCAGTCATCCTAGTTCAACTACTAGCTCAGCCACAGCTCTGCTGTGTCATGGCCATCATCAAACCTCCATCTCTCCTTTCCAATCTTATGGAAAGTTGTTGCAGTGAGAACTAGAGATGCAAATGTTGGTCTTCAGGACCTACGGCATCTTGTTAACACCTGTGCTCCCCTCCCAGCCAAAGAGATCCCTTTCGCAGCTGGAAAGAATGCTAGAGATGCTGCTACACACAGAGGAAGGGGAGCTGGATGTACGATGCAGCTCTGGAGATACTGTGGAGCAGAATTAACCACAAGAGACAGTCATCAAACAATGGATCTTCCCTGATTCAGGATCCCTGATTCAGCTGCTGCTTCTGTTCAGTAATCAAACCCCCAACCACTACCTGCCTACCAGATGTGCACAGCCCTGTCCTACTCCCAAAGCCCTCCCAAAGTCACCGGTGTGCGCATGTTGCTTTATTTGAGATGGCTTAGTGAAAAATCTAAGCAGGGAAACAGGGCTTAGCGGCGTGCAGTTGAGTTAATTTCTTCTCTTGGGTGAGGACATGAATGAAATGGGAGGCGAGGGGCAGAGGGCTGCTACTGCTGGAAGAATTCCAGCCTGGCTGGGCTATGAGCTCTGCTCAGGAGAGCCCACAGCCAGACAGTTCAAACTGCCCAGGGAGACCAAGGCTGATAAAATCCCTACTGCCAAAAGGAAATGGGATGACAGGCCTGATCCTGTGCCCTGCCTGCTTCAATATGTCTATACAGAATGGCTCACATTGAGTGCAAAGCTGAGAGGCACTTACAGAGGCATTTAGTCTAACACAAAACATTCTCTTGGGGCATAAGGGGGATGAAGCAAGGCTGGGCAGACTCCTCTCCATTGAGCTCAGCTTCGTCCAAATCAATACGTTATTATGGTAGCAACTACAGCCCTTAATATTCTACCTCTGAACAGTATCATGTTTGTGTTGAACAAGGAAGACTTAGGCTAGACATCAGGGAAAATTCTTTGCAGTGATAGGGACAATTAAGTCCTGGAACAGAGCACTGGGAAAGGGATACAATTTCTAATGCACAAGGGTTTTAAAAAGAAATATAATCAAAATTCTTCCAGAAGGAATGTGTGGCAGGGAGGGAGCCTTAAGGCAGCAGGATGGACTTCTGCTCAAACCTATTTCTGGTTTCGTGAAACAGAGCAGGTTTTACAGAGCTGCATGATCTCCTGACAGCTCTTTGAACAATACGGGTGACAGGCCCTAGGATTGGGCAGTCTCTGCCCCTCTTCCGTACCTCTCTTCTCCAGCCCTTAGCTGAAGCTTATCTGCTAACTGACATGTACAACAAAGCTGCAAATCCCCTCTCCCCCACCTCTTGCATGTCTCTGCCTCTTACTGCCCCACCTGAGGCCTGTTTTCTCTTTTGATGCTTCTAATGAAACTAAGTGGCTGCAACCCGAAAGTTTCCACTTTCGGCCTCTGGGCTGATTACTGCGGAGCTGACGCAGGCAGCATCCTGCGCCGGAGTCTCTATGGATGGGAACCCTCAGGGGAGGGGATAAAGTAATGCTCCGTGCCCTCTGCTCACCAAGCACCATTAAAGTACTGACTGCCTAACCCGGCAACCTAAGAGAGCAGGACCTCACCAGCCTGACTTCTGGGGCCAAGGTCTCTGGAAAACACGCGCTAGTGCACGGATGCATGATATCCTCTGCAGTCCTTGATACTGGGCTTCAGTATCAGAACCTAGAAAAGAATAAGTAAAGTTCTTTTATCAGCCGTGCTGCAGCAATCTTGGCTGGTGCTGCTAAAGAGGAGCTGGTCTCACTCGCTATTTTTGTGTGTACTTAATGCTGTCTGGAGACACTTCTCCACATCTCTGGTGGATGGGGACTGTTTATGCCCTGAGCGGGGATGGAAGGAGAGCTGTAAGGTACCGGTCCACCTCTCAAACCCCTTCTGCTGAACCAGCTTCATCTTTGAAAGCTGGTGAGGGAAGAGAGTCCAGCACAGGGGCAAATTCAGGCCCTAGCTTTCTTGCTGACAAGGATTTCTACTAGACATTTACGAGCATTAAGGCTAAACTTTTCCAGAGCAGCTGCTAGCATTCTGCCTGGACAGAAACACTGAGGTTGAGTAAGTTTAGCTCACTAAGATTTCCAGATGATCAAGGCACTCTGAAAATCGCACTTATTTGGGTCTTAGAAGGCAAGCTGCTGCCTTGTTATTCCCCCTCCCTCAGTTCAGGAACTGTGAATGCATCGCTTGGAACTTGGCTCCCGGTAAGGTCAGTGTCGAAGACCTCCACCAAGCACACCGTGTGTTTCTCAGCAGTCCAAGCACTACCCAGTTCATCACAGGCAAGGCTCACATGCCTATCGCTCCTGGCACCTCTCCTGCAGGCTGCCCCTGGTGAAACTTTACTCAGGATTTCTCCTTTAGCCCCCGTGCTTTCTTCTTGCATGTGAATTAAGGACTTCCCAAACAAGATCCTGACCCCTTGCAACTACAGTCCTGTGCTCAGGCTGGTCTCTGCCTTAGGTCAGGGTTGGTTGATGCCACATTGCCTGGGCCTCTCAAAGATGGCTCTTGGGTTACGCTCTTGCACCTTTGAGTCCTGGCCACTCCTGGAAATCCAGGCCTGTAACAGCAGGGCTCGGTTACTCCACTTATCACCTGGCTGACATGAGGGGAAAGTAAACAAGATTCTGCTCAGCACTGCAGAGACCAACTGCTCCAGTGTTGCCCGGCAGATGGGCCCCAAGAGGGAGACCATCTGTTCCTGAGCGAGGCCCTAAACCTTCTCCCTGTGAGATCCCAGGCTGAAGATACCCTGCTGAGTTCAATGGGCGCAGAGGCACAGGGGAGCAGCCATGACCTTGTTTGCTACTTCAGTCCTTGGGGACTGGGCATCTTGCAGAGCTGAGCCAGGGTCAGACCTTGATTCTGTGGGCTGTTGGATTCCTGCAGCGTTCCTGCTACCTACATTAATTAATTTATTTTTTTCTCTCTCCACATCTCCACCCTCTTTTCATCTCTGCAGTCCTTCCCACATGTATGCAAAGCTTTGGTACAGTATGTGTTCCCTATTGCAGAATGGGGCAGAGGCTACGGAGTTCCCCTGCAGCCCTCACTGCTGCCATTAGCTCTGCCCTCGACCCACCCTGCTCCCCTTGTCCAAAAAAGCACAACCGCCTCATACAATGGCCATTTCCCTGATACCTGGCTGCTGACAGCTCATCTGGCTTCTCCAGCACATTCTGGTGACGCTGGAGGGGGTTAAAAAGAGGCACACTGGGGAGGTTTCAGAAATGCTGTTAGAGCTCAGGGAAGGGGCTGGCACCTCAGAGGGAGAGGGAGAAGAGGATGACATCCAGGGAAGGCTAGAGAAGGAAAGAGCAATCTGCTGATAGCATGTCTGAGAAGCTGGGAACATATTGCATTAAACCGATAATAACACCTTGAACAGCAGGGGGGTAGTTTCCATCTGGCCTCGTGCTGAGCTTGGTCTCTCTCATTTCTTCCCCCCTGCAGCCAGGGAATCTGAGGCGTAGGGTTGGCCATGGGTCACCCAGCAAGGCTGTGGCAGAGCAGGAATGAAAGAGAAGAGCCTTACAGTGAGAGCAGGGTGCTGAGAAGCAGCAGCAGCAGTGCAGCCTCTTGACTCTCCTTTTGCCCCAACTAGATCCTCCTTAGGCTTGGGAGGTGGCAAGGCACTAGAGCTCTTCGCTTAATTAGTAGCAACAGCTGAAGCACTTGAGAAACAAAAGCTCCTCTCTCTCTGCCCCACTTTTACTTGGGAGCCAGGGGTGGGGAGCAAATTGCTTGGAAGCCAGAAAGCGCCCTGGATCTTGTCACCATGGCTGCACAGACACAGCCTCCTGTTATCTCCAGAGGAACAAAACCCTCCTCCCACCCTCTCCTGTCTCAGCTGGAGCTGATAAAAGAAGAAGACATAAACAAAACAAATAATAAAAATAATAATAAAAAAATACTCCAGCCCAAACCAGCAAACAAATATCCAGGGAATAAACCAGCCTGCTGCAAAATATATTTGTTTCTGCAGCGGATTTTCGGTTGCTGGAGAGCTGAAGGACTCAAATGAGCATTTCAGGTTATAGAGTCCATCTCAGCAATACTGGGATTTACAAAATCACAACTCAGGACCATCCCCAATCATGCCATTTGCTTGATAATAATGATCTCTAGCTATATATACACCTAATTGTATAGTTCTGATTTATTTATATATATGGATGTGTGTACTATTAACATGATTATATATAATTTTTATGTCTTCTTGTTTAGAACGCACAGGGACCGCATCTGTAAGTTTTCTGTTAGGGCTGGAGTCTTGCCTCTTCTGTCTCCCTATTGCGCCATGTGCAGGGAGAGGCACCAGAGGCGTAAGTGAGCGGAGTAACGCAGCAGAACAAATCAGGTAACGCCGATTTCTGTGCTACTACAGGTAAACTGCTTTTGACATCTGTGTACCTCCAGTCTTGACTGCAGTGTGGACGGGGGCCTTAGACAGTAAAACAAGATGAAAAACAAAGAGGTGGGACTTTGTTGTTGTGTTGTTTTAGTTGTGTTCTCACAACTAAAAGGCTAAAAATATGCCAAACAGCATAGCAGTAAAGCAGTGAAAACTAGCAACCATGTATTTGTATTTTGAGAGAAATTAGGGCTCTTATGGTTGCTCCAGACGGGCTTCCTACATAAACTGGTTAGATAATTTCACTTGGTGCTTCATGCATCAAAGCTCTGACCATCTGGCTGAATGCGAACATACCTTTTAGCAACATGTCTCATTTTGGCGTAATGCCTTCAGGGCCACCTCCCTATAACAGGCACTATTTCAGTGCTTAATTACACTTACTGTTAAAAAAGGACAACTTATTTTTAGTGTGTATCTTTCCAATATCAGCTTCTGGCCACTGAATATTCTACTGTCTGTGTATGCATGTAGGAACGTGTAAGTTTAAATCAACTCGTGAACTGCGTAGGCCGTTAGGGGTCAGAAGGTGTGCCACAGAATGATTCTTAAATTGTCCTGAGTTTTAAAAAAGTCATTCATATGTGAACAAACAAATGAAGGAGAATAATTCAAAGTTTAACCTAGTTTTTTCCTTTGGGCACTGGCTGGCACACTCAGTTCTTTGGCTCACCCACTTTTTTACTATTGGTAGTTGAAATTATAATGGTCGTAATCCTAGCAAGACAATTATGACTTTGTAATACAACAAACATTTTGCTTAAATGATAAGTACTGTCTTTGCTTACAACTTTTTGTTGGAACTGCCAAAGAATATCAGGTTGTCCTTTGATTCAAAAAGGCTAAGAATGCCATATTAAATGGCTGATTATGTCTTTCAACTTTTCCACACCCACATTTTCTCCCATCGGTAGTTCTTTAGACAACTGTAGCAAAGCGTTACCTGTAGAAGTCCAATCTGTGTCACAAAAGACCATTCAGACAGAGACATTTCTGCCTGGGAGACTTACAGGGGTGAACTCTTGTTTTTAAACTTACCCGACCTTCCTTTGCATACGGACTTACCTGAATAAACTCATTTAGACCGTGACAACAGCTTGCTCAGCCCAGCCTGAAAAGATCAGGCTCTTATTGATAGCTCTGAGCACACTGTTATTGCTAAAGAAAGTGTGCCGCCCTCGTGTTCTCCCATTGCCAGATAAACATGAACATCTGCATAACCACTGTAATAACAGCAATACTAATATTAATGATACTGGGGTGAGAACTGGGAGTAGTCTCCAGTGCTTATATTCTCCCGGGCAACTGTCTCCAGGACCTCTCTCTGAAGGCAGCCAGACACGCAGGTGTCTTTGAGAAGCTGCGTTAGGAGATCATTTTGAAGGACTTGCTGATTTTGACCCAAATCGAACAATCGATAAAGAACTGAGTGTGGGATTTCATAGCACATCAGGTGTTCATGCTAAGCCTGGACTTTTGATGAATTTTTGGGGGGAATGAACTTGCAAACCCTGGTCAACGCTGGGGATTGCAACCCAAGTCTCTGGGGCTTCATAGTACCCTGACTTGCTGCGTGCTCCAGAAAAACTACTGTCCCTTTGCAATTTATTTTTATTTTTTGCCAAGAGGAAGAACAGCATCTCTGGGCCTGAGGTACAAGAAGTAAGTCCCATAGTACAAAGTCCCCAGAGGGTCTCTGCCCCCTTTCCCCCCATATGATGGACAGGGCTTGCACCAGTGCTCAGGGAGGATGTTACAGGTCAACATCATTGACACCCCTTTGCCTCATAACCAGTCGTGATTAAAGACCAGTTTCCAAGGATGCACGTCTGTGTTCTCACACCCCTTGGTGTGGCAGAACTAGCTGACAATTTTGTTTCTGCAGGGACAGTATTTGACCCCTCTGTCCCCTGCTCACCATGTGCCACCTTTTATGTATTAGCATCACATGCTGGTTGGAGTGTCTGCCCCTCTGCTATCACTCACGTACATATAACACCCCCCATCTCCCAGCACCCACCGACTCCTAGCATCTGTGCCACTTGCTTGGCCTCTTTTCCTTTATGCTGCTCCCCTCCACAGTCGTGTGACTGCTATTGTGTGGTCCCTGCCACACAAAAGCTAGCCTGACCTAATTTAAATCAGTGCTATTGAAGCTGTTCTTGTTTTATCTCCCAGCACAAGGGCTGTGCTCCCCATTTCAGAGGTAGCAGAAATGAATGGCTAATTGGGGGGGTATTGTGCAAGGCGGCGTTGTCTCCCAGCCCTGATTGTCAGCTCTCCTCCTCGACAGTGCTCCGAGCTTCCCTCTCTTGTAAGAGCCATGCAGGCTGTTTAGGGAGCGGAGGGAGGAAAAGGGGAGAATGGGACTCCACAGCCATTGCAGCATGTCAGGCAAACAAAGCAGAGCATGGCTGCCTTCAGCGCACTGGTGAAAAGGCTGGCTGGGGGAGGGGTCCCTTGTTCAGAAAGGGCAGATGCTGGTGATAATAGTAGAGAATATCCATCCTTCACCTCCAAATAAGCCCCCTGCTTTCTTTTTCCTGGGTATTTATGTGACAGTCCTTCCTAGAGCTCTGGAGACTGTCCTTGGGAAGGGGGGGTGAGACAGAGGGGGGTCTCACACACAAGCAGCGCCGCAGGGCTGGTAACTCTTGGGAGTAGAGGAAGTGGGAAAGGTCAGGGGCTGGAGGGGAGACAAAAATGCTGCCAGTCTCTTTGTCCTGCAGGGCAAAGTTTGAGCAGTCACTGACAATGAATCTTTGTAAGAAAAGCGAGAACATCCCTGGGAGCTATTCCAGCGAGTGGCAAGCAGCACGAAGCGGGAGCTTTGTCTGGGCCCTCAAAGACAGTTGCCCATGCAAGGAAGATCTAGAGCGTACAACCATATACGCAGTATGTCTCAAGGCTACCAGGCTCCAGTGCTGCCTTAACGAAGGACCAGTGCAATATTTGGGAGTTAACACTGACAGCACAATGTCTTTTCTCTAATTTCTGCATCTGCCTCCCACAGGTACCTTCCAAGAGCTTCCTTCCTGGGGCTGTCTGGTCTGCAGCTCTCCTTTCTGCACCAATCATCAGACTGCATGAGGTCTGTGGAAGAAAACAAAACACCCATTTGAATCTTTCCATTGATGGTCTTGGGTCACTTACAGATCCAATTCCTCCTCCTCCAGGGAGAGGACTTTACCCCCAGCTATTGATTAGGTTTGCCCCCAGCACACTCAGCTGATGCGCAGTCCAAAGGTTGCTACCAGAATCCTCCCCTCTGGCTCTGCCAGCTGCAGGCAAAAAGAGTGCAACACTGGGATATTGTACAGCAACTTGAAGCAAACAAGTCCCAGGGCTTCAGGTTTGTCATGGACTTCAACATAAATCTTCTAATCCTTATTGCAAGTCAGATCAGAATAAAGGACAAAGTCATGCATGCAAAGATATGTGACAACCTCCTCTCTATCCCTTTTGGCCCCAAATCGAGATATGAGCTACAAAATTGTAAAATTAAAAGTAGGTTTTATTAAAAGTAAGTTTTATTAAAATTAATTTTATCAAAAGTGAGGTTCTTTCCCCTTTCATCCGGGTTTATGATTCATTTCTCCCTTCTAAGCTTTTCTCTGCAGCCAGCAGAGCATAAACACACTTCAACAAACAAAACAAAACAGGAAAAATAATTCTCACATTACCGCCTGATTCCAACGGCTGAAGTTTTACCAAAAAAAGAACGATTGCTATGGGTGTATGAGTCTTTAACACTGCATTATGATAAAAGAAGAGGCAATAGTGTATTCCTACAACCATCTGGGATTGTCAACAGGATCTTCACCCAAAACCTCCATGATGAGAAACTCACTACAGTGTGCTGCTGGCATCACGTCACCCTGCTCTGTCCCATCCTCTTGCACAGCTTCCACCGCCGTGGAGAGACACGGGTGATGACAACAGAGTCCGGCCCACCGTGTTTTGGAGAAGTTTCGTTTGCAGGGAGGGAAAACTTCTCCCCAGCAGAGGGGGACCACCAAGGGCCCTTTTACTCAGAAAACGGCCATTCCTCTTCCAGCTCCTTGTCCCCTGGGCTGGATCTGCAGGGAGCTCTGCTCCCTGTTGCCACTATTCTACCGACATCTGGTGGCAGCTGCCTTAGGAAGAACAGATGACGCTTCAAAAGTGGCCCATCTCCTGGCCACGTCCTGCCCTCCTGAACCTGCGCCCGGCCCCCAGGCTTGGCTTTGGGCAGGGCTGGTGGGCCCGGGGGCTGTGCCCAGGCCCGGAGAGGGAGGCCGCGGCTGGAGGGGGAGGCCAGTCGCGGGCCTTCCGGTAGCCCCCGCGGCTCGGACCAGGATGCAAGGCCAGGCCAGGCCGGTTTGGGGTTAGCCTCCTCCTGCTCCCCCTCAGCGGGCCCCCTTTTGGGGCCGTCTCCTTTCTGAGGGGAAGGACCACCGAAATGCAGCCGAGCCTGGCCCAGGGACGGGCCTCTGGAAGCACTAATTACTCATTAACGCTAATGACCTGGAATCCCGCGCGGCGTTTCTCAGCGTTTGGGGTAGGTTTTGTTCGAGGTTGCCGTGAGGCGAGGAAGAGACTCACCGAGAGATGGAGCCATCCCCTCAGCCGCCGCAGCAACATGGGGCGCCGCTCGAAGGGTTGAAGTAGGGCGGGTTTCCGTAGTGTAGCGGTTATCACGTTCGCCTCACACGCGAAAGGTCCCCGGTTCGATCCCGGGCGGAAACACCTCCTTTTTTTTTTTCTCCGGTGTCTACTTTTTCCCCTTCGGTTTATATTTATTTCTCCGCTGCTTCCCCGTCGACTGCTCGTGAGAGAAGTAACGGCACCACGTGCCGCAGCGCCCGCATCCCGCTGCGTCTAGGCCGGCGACAGCCGGGGTTGGGGGGGCAGCACACAGCCGGGCAGGGCGCTCCGCTTACAGCCCCTTTCAGAATCAGCTTTGGAATCGGGGGGGGGAAAATTGAAACAAAGAAAAGAGAACGCTGCGTTGGCCGGGAATCGAACCCGGGTCAACTGCTTGGAAGGCAGCTATGCTAACCACTATACCACCAACGCCCGGCGATACAAGCTTTCCCCGCCTGCCTCAGCAGGTTCAAGTGCCTGGACCCAACCATTCTCCCGTAGCGGGGGGACCGCAGTGAGTGCCGAGAACAGCACCACAATTGCCCCACGGCGACAATAAGTGCTGAATTAGGGGCCCGCTTGGGAGGCTGGGTGGAGAAGGATATTCTGTTTGTGCCTTTTTTTGCCCTCTGTCAGCCCCAATTCTCTCGCCACCCCGCTCACTGGGGAGAATGGTTCCGTCCTCCCGTCGAAAGCCCCCCCCACGCAGTGGTTCCTCCCAGTCTCCCCCCACGAGTTGGTACTTCCCCCCATCGCCTGCGCGCTCCCGCCCTCCCGCCCCGCGCGCTCCCGCCACTTCCGCCGCCGGGTGAAAGGTCGCGCTGTGGCAGGCCGCCGCCCCCCCTCGTTTCCCCCCTCCCCTCCCGCCCCGTTTCCGGGGCTGCCCCAGTGTCCGGGACATGGAGCGGGACTGACGGAGCCGCCGCCGCCCCCCCCGCAGAGGAGCCGCCCCCCCGCCCCTCAGGGGGAGGTCGCCGCGCCCCGGGGTGAGTGAGGAAGGTGGGGGTTAGCTCTCGGGGTCCCCCCCCCCCGGTGCGAGTAGGGCCCGGCCTGGGGGGGCGGGGAAGGAGAGTTTCCCCCCTCCCCTGGGCTGGGGGGCGCCTTAGGAGCGGGGGGGCTGTATTTGTGTGTGTGTGTGTCCCCCGTGACTTGTGTCCCCTCCGGGGTGTGGGGAGCGGCCACCCCTTGCCCGGGGAGGGGTCGAGGGATTGTTCTCACACGCTTTGCCCTCCACGCGTGGGAGCACCCCTGGCCCTGAGGCAGTGGTTTGTATTCCCCCCCCCGCCCCCCACCGCAACATGCCCCCCCCTAGGGATGGGGTGATGGGGCGGGACGCCCTGGGGAGGGTGTGGGCTGTGTTTGCCCCCCCCAGCTGCCTCTGCTCTCCCCGGGTGTGTGAGAATCTGCTTGCTCCTCTTTTTCCACAGGGAAAGAGCTGCCTCGAGCAGCACAGGGAGGTTGAGGGGGGCACAGGGGGCTCCGTCCCCTGGGCCTCCCCCCCTTCTCCCACTAACCCATGGCCTTCCCCTGCCCCAGCAAGGGCAGCAGCTCTCTGTCAGGGCTTTCTCTCACGGCTGCAGAGATCGACGCGGGCTGCTGGCAGTCTCCACCGCAGCTCGTTCCTCTGTAAAGAAACCCCCACCGGTTTATTCCACCCTCAGTTGCTTTTATTTTTGGAGAAGGAGGTCTTAAAGCTCCTGGCCATGACAGGGACACGTTTGTAAGGGCCTCTGTAGGTGACTGTGTTGCTTTGGCTCTTCCTGAATGCACCAGCAGGCCCCTCGGGGTCTCGCTGACAAACGAGTATCGTGATTCATGTTGGGTTTCTGATCTCTCCTGTCTGTTTTGTTCAGTTTCTTTTTCTCTGGGTTCAGCATTGGAGGATGTTATTGTCCCTTTCCTCTGTGTGAGCTGTAGCGGGTGGGATGTGGGTGAGATGTTCCTCTGAATCATTAAAATCACAGAATAACCGAGGTTGGAAGGGACCTCAGGATGTCTCTAGTCCAATCCTCTGCTCAAAGCAGGGTCAGCTGTGAGATCAGACCAGGTTACTCAGCATTCCTGAGCATCGTTCCTGTTGCCCTTCATCCTTGCATCCAAAATTGCCCTTAAATTACTGGATGCTGCTGCTTCGTCCCTCTTTGCTCTGCAGTTTAGGAACTTCATTGCTGGCACTTCTTTATGATGCTTTGTCTCTCCTGATCCTCTGTGAGTGCGGTTTTGGTGGAGAAACGGCTGTTTGGGCAGTGCAGGGGCCTTGGTGAAAGATAGTGGCAGGTCTCGGGTGTGTCTGTGATTCAGAGCCCTCTTGAAGAGGAGACAAGGATCTTTGTACTTTAGTGTGCTTGGGTAGGGAGGATGATCGTGAAGGTAGTGCCTGCGTATGCTCATGAAAATGGGCTTGTGTGGTGAGCCAGGGTTCCTCCGTGGCATCAGGCTGAGGCAGAGGGAAGCAGCGGAGTCTGGCTTGGAAGACAAATGGTGGGTTTTATGTCCCGGGTGGGACTGGGACGCTGTTGGTAGTGGGGCTGCTGACCCTCTGTCTGGCTCCTTATGGTGTCCTTTGTTTGACTTTTGGCTCTAAGTGTGTGGACCAGACCTCTGTTTTCTCAGTCCTCAGTTCCTGATACTTCTGAGAATTTCAGGATTTTGGGAGGGGAATGAAAGGAAGGATCAGTACCGAGAATTCTCAGATTTTAAGAAGAATTTTGTAGGAAAGAAAGAGAAAGGCTACAGAGTTCACTGAGTCCCATTGTTCAGGTGAAGAAATCTCTTTCAGATTTATCTGGGCTGTTAATATCCAGCATGTGCTGTCAGAACAGATTTAGACTGTAAAGTGTAAATCAACGATTTTGGTTGTGCCTCCATGCTCAGTTGGAAATATGTCCTATAGGGGATGCTTTCATACAGCTGTATTTCTATGACCGGAGAAGCTGCAGTGACATGATATTTGCTTTTTTCCTCTTCCTCCCTAGTTTCCTGTCCTGCCCAGCTCGCTGAGTAGTTAATGCAGAAGATAAAGAGGGTTCGTCTGGAAAACGAGACTGCAGGAAGTTGGAGAAGGTATGTGTCCCGGTTACTCCCAGGGCTTTTATTGACCTTTAGGTTGTGTGGGACAGAGCACTAATCACCTCTTGGAGTGAATGAGGTTTCTGAAGAATCCCAAGTACATAATTCTGCCGGGGAACTCAGTGTTGGGGTGTGTGGGTCAGGAAGTGACTCAGGAAGATAACTTGTTTCACTGACTGCTAATTCCAGGCTTTACAATGTTTTTCCTGTGCTGATGTCCCACCTGTGCTTGCTGCTTGTCTTCAGACTGGTGTGTCCTCCCTGAAGGAGGGCTTGGTGGATGTGTGCCTGACCCATCTAACCTGGCTAGGCAGGAAAAGCATGAAAAAGACCTCAAGGGATAGCTAGATAGTTTTGGGAGTGGGCTTAGCAGTGCTTCTGCAACAACACTGAGTCATCTAAATCAACGCCTCAGCGTGAGGACTGTAAAGGACAGGCTTTTTCCAGTAAGGTGTAAGTCTCGGATGTGCTATATTGATGACAAAGTTTCAAGATTGTCTAAGAATAAGATGGTTAAAATTGACGCCTTGATCCAACTCACCTTTGAATAATTTAATCCCAGTATTCACTCTGCAATTTCAGTTAGATAAGTTACTCGTTATAGTTGTTAACTTACATATATGGTGTTGCCAATACTTGCTACATTTTTTCCAAGAGATGGCTGTAGCGGTGCATGAAGCAATTGGATTTACCTTTTTATTCTGTATTGTGTCAGGACCTAAGTTTTGTGAGAGTCCACCAGACTCCAGCTGTGATACTGGTATTTCCCAACACTTTGACATAACTTCGTGTGATGGCTGCTTTGCTTGTCCCACTACTCTGCTCTGTTCTAGTGTCAAAATCACCAGGATGAGAGCAGTACCATGCTAAAAGTTGTGCCTTTTACTTCCCTAGTGAATTGTAAAATCATGGCAATATAGTTTGGAAGGGGGTCCAGCCTCCAGTTCAGTTTGGGACATTTACCAGTATTACATTTGTGGCCTGTTTTGAGCCCTGAAAGGTGCAACTTTCCCTCGTGAGGAGTCAAGCTGACTGGCTAAGACAGTTTCACCAGCTGGGTGAGAGTAACCTAAGGGTCAGGCACCTTGAGCCAAAGCCAGATTATTTTAATTGACTGACTTGACCTGCAGTGGGATGGGGTTGAGAGAATTGTACCCAGTTTATGGGGTTTTATGGTCTTCTGTCATGTGTTTCTGATAGGCAACACTTCTGCCTTCAGATGGGATGGTAGTTGCTGTAATGGAGACCCTGGATATCGGCAGTAGAGGCCACAGACACACTCACAGTCTTAGAACATCCCGTCACGTTTTCTTTTGTGGTTTCACTTGGGCTTCCTGCCTGGCTTTGATTGGAAAACGCTCTTCTTTATTCATTTTCAAGCTGTGGATTTACTGCTGGGCAGTAGGTACCAGGAGTACCTACAAATTTATTTCAGAAGCTTGTGCTTGTGTTGTTATTGACACGTTTTGTACAATTTAGGAATTTAACAGTTTGAAGATATGGTTTTACAGCCCTTGTACCGTGTGCCTGTAGTTTAAGGAAGTCCAGATGTACTTTGGTTTAGGTTTGCTCATCTCCTGCCATAATTGAATAAGATGTCAAACTAGGTGAGAACTTCCTTTTAGAGAGTTTGTTAGAAGGTGCAAGCTGGTGAGGAATCCTCAAGGAACACTTGGGGTTCTCCTGAAAAATACCCATGGTAGAAAACGGGCAGAGGCGAGTGTTTTCTTGTGGTGATATAAATAACCATCCTTCTCCTTTCCTCTGATTCTCTCTGCTGGGAAAGAACTCATTGTGCATCTTACTGAGGCTGAAGTCTTCAAGATCTGGTTTATGTGTAATTCTTGCTTAATCCTTCATCTCTGAAGCTGCTTTCCTGTCAGAATGCAGGTCACCCTCCAAAATGACAGGGGGCATTCAAGAAACATCTCATTTGAAAATGTAAATGTTGAGGCTGCTGAGGACAAGGCCTTTTATGGTATAATCCATAGTCACTGGTTTGCTCTTGATGCCGTGTCAAAAGTAGCAATTCTGTCTCTATGGAGCAAACTTCTCCAGCCTAATTCTTCAGTAAACTGAAGTTCTTCTGATATTCTTTGTAATATTTTTCTGGGTACCCCCAAAACAACTAAAATGTCCTTGTGGAGGGAAATCCAGCTTCTCAAATGGGGTGACAGAAACTGGTTTCCCTAGTCCTCGTCTCATTCCTGCTTTGCAATAGATTACATCACTGACGTTGGGCAAGTCTGGTAGTCCACCTCTCCTCAAATTAACATTTGCTGTAGTTGCATGTGGAGGCGTTTTTTGTAGACTCTTATTCAATAACTGCTAGCTTGGAAACGCATGAGGAATGCGTGCCACATTTTGCAGGATACGATCAGGGTCTGTTACTTCTGTCTTCTTGCTGTTAGCAAAGACAATTGCCCTGTTTTCTTCCTGTTTTGCCATCTCTCCTACTTCGCTCCTGGCAGCAATAGCTCTTCAGGTAAGTGAGGTGCTGAGTTTGGGTTTAAATCTCTCTCTTGAAGTGATGAGCAGGGTTTCCTGTAGGGCAGGAAGGAGACTTCACTTTTGTGGTCTTCTAGGGCAGAAGTTTGTGTGCCTTTACGATAGGTCATAGCTTTGATGACTTATCCATCCAAATTCCTGGGGTGGTTTTCCTTTGAGTCAAGCTGATTGTTTTCTCCGCCAGAATTTGCTGCTTGTACTTCCTTTAACAGCTTATTTCCAGAACTAGTCCTGGGAGAGTGAGTGTTCCGAGGTTCATATCTTCATTTACAGGACTCAATATGGGATGGGAGATGGACTTTTCCTTTCAATATGTCAATGTACATTTGAAATGTAATCTTTGAGTGCAGAGAATCCTTGGATCTGCAGTTTAAGAAGTGCCTGTTCTCTTAAGCTTGTTGCATGCTTAGAGATTTCTCTGAGCAACAAAATACTCCTGCTTGATTTTAAGGCTTAATTCTCTCCCTCAACTCCTCCCTCAGTTTTTTGTCCAGTTCTGAAGGGGAAGAGAGGATGACTGCAGTGGATGCGCTATCAGACAGCTCCGAAGTGGTCGAGATGGAGGATCTGCCTTCCCAATTCCAGGTGCAAAAGCATTCTTGGGATGGGCTGCGTGACATTATTCACAGCAGCAGGAAGTATTCGGGCATGATAGTGAACAAAGCTCCCCATGATTTCCAGTTTGTCCGGAAAACAGAAGAGTCCAGCCCGCACTCTCATCGTCTTTATTACCTGGGTAAGCCAGCACGCCAGACGTCGGGTGTGAATGTGTTACGGGAGAGCTTCCAGTCTAAACAGGCGAGGAAAAGGATCGAGGTATCTCCATTTATGAGATGGGGGAACTGAGATTAAGAAATGTTGCTCAAGGTTTGCACGCTCAATCTATAGCAAAGCCCGGAACTGAGCAGAGACCTCTCCAGTCCCAGACAAGCGTGTTGACCACAGGCTTTCAGCTCCTAGGGGAAGCGTTGGCTGGCCAGACCTGCCTGGTGACAGAGCTGTGAGTGCAGTGTCCTTTGGCAACAGAGGTCAGCCCAGGTGATGGGGCGAGAGAAAGGATGTTCCTCAAACTCAGCACTGTCTTGTGCCACCGTAGCTTTGGAGAAATGGAATTTACTTGATTGATCAACCAGACTGACTTTCCAAGGAATCCGCTGTCAGTAATTACTAACTATATGTTGCAAGTTCTAGGTATTAATGGCAAGGTGGTGGTGTCTCCCTGCTTTATGAAGTACCATGTAGGTAGAATGCTTTCAAGAGCAGGGGAAAAATCCTCTTCCTTACAGCAGGATTGAGAGACAGCAGAATGCTTTGTTGTACATGTCTCTCATTATAGCCGGAGCCACAATGTAATTAGTGACAGAGCGGTTGGATTTTAGTAACTGGATAATTTTGTGGTTGGTAACATGGGAAGCTTTATAGACTAAAAAGAGTTTGTTATGCTTTGGGGCATGAGCTGATCGTTACTGGGCCAGTACAGAAATTGCCTGATGTGCATCTCCGTACAGCAACTGCTTTCCTGAAGTGACCCTGCTTTTTTTTGCTTTTTGGAGCTGTTGAGCGTAGGTCACTGTAGGACGTAGGATGCTGGATTTGAGGGACTGATTTGTTTTGGCATTAAGCAGCTCCTGTGTGCCAGTGACTTGATTTGTTATAGTTCCTCATACATTCTTATGACAGAAGTGCTGCTGTGAAGGGCAGTATCCAGAGTTAGCATATTTTTCTTGTTGAATCTGAACAGCAAGACTTGATTTAAAGCTGAATGTATTTCAAGGCCAAGTTGACTTTGATGCAGTTTTTGATCTACATGACTAAAGAACTAAGGATCTAAGTGGCTACTTTAAAAGTTTTTAAATTTTCTTCTGTTATATGAAATGACAACCAGACCAGATGCCATCTGGTTGGTGTCCTGTGTGGGTGTGACTTACAGGAGCCAGAACCAGGAATGGAGATAAACGAGTGTCTTTTCAGTGTTTTCTTCCTTAAGGAAATGTACAGGGCATAGAGCAGATTGATCCATCATGTACGATCAGTATCCACCAGGTAATACCAGAGTACCTCTTCTCAGGCATTCCTAATAAAGGCTAAATGCTGATTCTTTCTTTTTCCATAATGAGCATCTTTTGAGTTGAATACCGTGTGCTGTTGAATACTCAGAATCCATTTCAGCAGTTCATAAGCATTTAACATCAGCATGCTATTACTATCCCAACATTAAATAACATTTTCAAGTTTTTATGTGAATACTGGTAGTGAGTGTAAGCTGAGGAGTAGGATGAAGAATTCTGAAAAACTTTGCTGTAGAACTTTAATACTTTTCTTCACTTGTGAGCAAAGTATAATGTCTTTTGGGGAGCAAGGCAACATTTTTTCTTGTTAATGCTGATTGATTGTAGTTAGCCTGAGGTCATTGTAGAAAGTACTAATATAATAAGGAGAAAAGAAGTCCAGGTCACATTTGCATGAGTGTCAAATGTGTGTATATGTAGTAATTTGTTCCTATCTACAGTTTTTTCTATTTGGACATCTTAAATCATTTCCTGGGCTGTCCCCATAGAATTTTATGTTGTATCATGGCAGATGCTGCTTACATTAAACACCACATGCTCAGCACTTTGGTGTTTCTGTATCTCTGAGGATTATATGCTCACATATTGCTTTGCTTCCTGAGCACTTATTAATATTTCAGTTTTAATTTTAAGTAACTGTTCTGCTGGGTTAACTGGCCCAGAAATCTTTCTGTTCTGCCCAGAACATGGTCAGAGTAGACAACCAGGACACATTTCCATGTGTGGAATTCTGATCTAGGGAGTCTCTACAGCAAATCTAGAGGGCAAGTTCATGGTCTTTGATTTTGTTGAAAGTGCCAAAATCCTGTGTCAGGATATTTTATTTTTTGTGGTTGTTTTGGAAATTGGATGAAGGCCAGTAGCTTATTTGATAACCATAGTCAAAATGGTTTATGTAAAAGCTTATGTAAAATGACAAGGGCTTTTGACTATATGGAATGCTATTTCACATTTGAATGGTCTCTCTAGAGTTTCCAAGCTTTTTTTTTTGAATGAGGTCCCTGTAGCAATATTCTGGCTGAGCGATGTGGGGAGTAACGTTGAGTCACCCATTCAGGGAGTGGCTTTTTCAGAGTGGATCTAGGGCGTGGGTTGAACAGTCCACAGAGAGGAAAGTTGGATGTAACTAATTCTGAAAAGGTTGGTTAATGTTAAATCTTGCTTAGAGAAATTTCTAAATAAATTAATATCTAAATTTAAATAATTTAGGTATTTTTCTCTGATTGAACTCAGCTGCTTGGGAATGACAGCTGGTAGAAGGCTCTGGACAGTCCCAACCCCTCTTGTTATCAGACTTTTTGTTCAATTTGCGCTTCATCCTCTTTGTCCTGGCTAACTAATCTTAAGTAGGATGATGCTTTTGTCCTCCTAATAGGAATGCCATATGGCAGCCGAGAGAATTCCCTTCTTTACTCAGAGATTCCCAAAAAGGTACGGAAGGAGGCCTTGCTACTCTTGTCATGGAAACAGATGCTGGATCACTTTCAGGTAAGCCGAGGTGTGAAGAGCCTGGTTTGACAATGCTTGGGGAAACTGGCTGACGCCATGGGGCTGATACGGTGGGTACTGCTCTGCTAAACAGTAGAGATAACAGTGTGGCAGCGTATAAGACACGGAGAATGGTATCGGTATGTTGTATCGGGAGGTGCTTTGCTTCAGAATACAAGATAGCCACTTGTGTGCAATGAAGCTGGCAGTGAGCACACAACAGCAGTTGATGTGGCAAGCGAAGGGCTGACCCAGCAAAGAGGACTCTCTAAACTAGCATGTAGCCTGCCTCGGATTATAAGCTATCAGGACAGTGCACCTTTGTTCTGGATATCTTGTCTGAGCTTTTGCCATGCTTGTTGATGTGCTCGGTGGAACACCTGTCTGTCGTCTTTCCTGCTTTTAGGGAAGTCGGGAAAGTTGAATTTAACCTGCTGCTTCTGCGCTACGTTCTATTGCGAGTGAATCAGAAAGGAGGTGAATTTTCCCCTCCCTTATTTCAGTATCTCAGTGTCCTTTGTCGCTATCAGCACTGATGAAGAAGAAAGTTTGTCTTTCTTTCCTGCTAAGAAGGTTCTTGGTGGAAAAGAATTTATCTGTCTTGACCCCATTTGGAATGCTAGTCCCCTTCAGGGTAATTCAAGATCCCCGGAAGAGCTTTTGTTTGCAGTGTCTGACATGGAAACTGTTTGTGAAGGCTGTAGATAATGTCATTAAGTTAATTGGTTACATCTGATTTGCATAAGCAGAGCAAGTGCAGCTGTCCTCAGTTCATGCTGAAGTGACAACTGCAGAAATGACAGATTAACAATTCTTCCCTTTTATGTAGAGGGAACTTTGGGGCATGAGGTTGGTTTAGTCCTCCTGGGCCACCCCTGTAGCCTAGAGTACAGCAGTTATGGACCTGTGTGGTAAGACCGCTGATGGTTTTTGGATGGTATGCTGTATTTTGGGCATTCACAGACTAGCTGGTGCCAGTCTTGGAGCATTTCTGTTCTGTGAAAGGTTTTTTTTCCTTGCAGATTCTTTCAGATTTTCCTTTCCTTCAATACTAGGCAACTCCTCATCATGGGATGTATTCTAGAGAAGAGGAACTCTTGAGGGAACGCAAGCGACTTGGTGTCTTTGGTATAACCTCTTATGATTTCCACAGCGAGAGTGGCCTGTTCCTCTTCCAGGCCAGCAACAGCCTCTTTCATTGTCGAGATGGGGGCAAGAATGGTTTCATGGTAAGTCTGCTGGTGATTTTATGAATATCAACTGAAACAGACTTAATGGTTTTGGCTGGAGATGGCTGCGCGTCTCCATCTGTTTGGTTATGGTTATTTCTCTTGTGTCCTGTCAGGGCTATGTTTGCCATCATTTCATGGACTGTACTGTATCTCTGGTTTAGGCCTTTAAATGTGAAGCTGGAGCTGATTTGATACAGAGCTGTTTGTCTGTTGCTGTAGGTGTCTCCAATGAAGCCTCTGGAGATCAAGACTCAGTGCACAGGCCCACGAATGGATCCTAAGATCTGCCCTGCCGACCCTGCCTTCTTTTCGTTCATTAATAACAATGATCTATGGGTAGCAAATATAGAGACGGGAGAAGAGAAGCGGATGACGTACTGCCATAAAGGTAACTGGTGCTTCTTGCCAGATTCAAAAGGAAATTCCATCTCACAAATTTGGGATGGAAGGGCTCATGTCTTCGTGGCTTATTTCTTACAAGTACATTCTTCTTTTGGATCAACTTTTTCCAAGGAGATGTAAATGCGGTCTCTTCTTTGTTCCTCTCTAGGCTTATCGAATGTCCTTGATGACCCCAAGTCTGCTGGTGTAGCCACTTTTGTCATTCAGGAGGAGTTTGATCGGTTCACAGGCTATTGGTGGTGTCCCACAGCTTCCACAGAAGGTCAGTGTTCTGCTTAGCAAATTCAGACGCTGGAACTGCTGCTGGCCCCTGCTATGAATGATATTTTGAGCAAGGTTTTCCTTTGGCCTGGGTTTGGTCTGTTTCTGGGGTGGCCACCTGAAGCAAGAAAACACAGAGGGGTTAGAATTATGCTCTGAGGAGTATTCGTGGGTCGTCACTAGGAGCTGTGGCTGTGCAGGAGATGTACGCTCTGTATCAGAGTACTGCAGCAGTGCTCCAGGCAAGTCAGAAACAGCTGGAAAACACTGCAGCAAACATGCTTACTGTCTGTTCCTAGGTGCAGAGGATTTAAAAACACTGCGGATCTTGTATGAGGAAGTGGATGAGTCAGAGGTGGAGATAATTCACGTTCCTTCACCTGCCTTGGAGGAGAGAAAAACAGACTCCTATCGGTACCCCAGGACAGGTAAGTGAAATACCACGGGGCTGCTAATGCAACTCTTGACTCCTGCTGGCAGCAGCAGTGGATTTGTGCTATAAAGTTTGCATGATTAATCTGGGTACTTACTGCGATGTAGAAGCTGGTTGTAAATGTTGAGGCCTAATTGAGTCTCTGAGCCCAAAATCTACTGCAAGAAAGGAATGGGATTTAAAGTTCAGCTTAAATGAAAGGATTGCTGAGAAAATGGAATATATCTGGTGGTGTATTGTGGAATACATTTTGAATGCCATCTTTCTTCTCCCTCCTGAGAACACGCACAGCCAACCAGGCAAGGTGAAAACAAACTTTTCCCATACCCAAAGTTACTCTTGCGATTACAGTGATGTCTGCCTGCATACATAATTTGGTATTTGTACATTCACACAGTGCTATTTTAGTAGGACCAGAGTCAGTTCTTGTCTAGAACTTGTGTATAACCATGGGGTGTTCGGGTTGATCATCTTGGTGTTCTCTCACTCCTCCTCTGCAGGCAGCAAAAACCCCAAGATTACATTAAAGCTGGCAGAGTTTAAAACGGACAGTAAGGGTAAGGTAAGTGATAATGACTCAGAATGGGATATTGCACAGGAGGGTTGACTGCTTCTGAAGCTCCCTAGAATTCAGACAAGGTCACTAAGGAATCCTAGATAGTGTTAGCCCTTGTTTTCATCCTCTGATAACACCCGATTCTATAATGTGCTTGTCCAAGAAGCAGAAAGATCTTTAAAATGCTGAAGAGTTCTGGTGGAGAGGCAGCTGGGAGAGGGGAGGGAAGCGACAAGTAGGGTTAGCTTGGCGTACCACAATGTCAGTAGCAGAGCAGGAGGGTTGAAGCCTCATCTAATCCTGGGCTTCAGTCCCTGTCTCTGTCCTTTTCTGTGGCCAAATGCCAGAATCATTTTGCTTGGAAGCTTGATTTGCCCTTCTCTTCCTGCCATTTGTAGAAAGGCTCGCTTCTCCTGGCCTGACCCTTGCTGATGCCAATAGTTAAACTTCCATATTCTCCCATTTCACTGAGCTCCCCTAGGAGGAGGTAAGGAGGTCTGGTGGCAGTCTGATTTCATATTGGACCTTCCTTTTGCTGCAGATCGTGTGTGCTCAGGACAAGGAGCTGGTGCAACCATTTGCCGCATTGTTTCCGACTGTGGAGTACATTGCCCGTGCTGGATGGACCCGGGATGGCAAATAGTACATAAGTTTTTCTTCCAAACGCTCACAAGGGCTAGCTGAACTATTGCAGGCCCTCAACGTGCTTTGTGTTGTAGTCATGACCTGGTTTTAAAGCGATGAGTGCCAGAAATGGCACATGAGTATCTGGCTTCTTCAGTGTTATATCATCCTAAAAGTAGGAATTAATCAAATGTAGACCAGAGTGACAAGCTGCGGGGTTTAAGTCACAACCACAAAGTTAAATGACATTGATATCTTAAGTGGGCAGTCCTGTTCTTTTGAGTTGAAGATGTTTAACGCAAGTACAATATGCTTCCTGCTGAAAATGAGAGTGTACTATAAGCAGTTTTATCAGTGTTCATTGGTCCAGTTTGATCAATGCCAAACGTATCCTGGGGAAGTGGGCAGTTTGTGTGGTGCTCAGCCCTTCTGGCAGTGTGTTCAAGGGGAAAGGTTGCCCTGTGAGTGGTGTGCTCCCAGAGCACGCTATCACACCAAATGCGATACGCAGTATTGTGCTCGCCAGCCTTGCCTGAAGAGTTACAGAATTCACACCAGCCTGCCTGGTTTGAAATTTTAAAGCTCTTCATTTTTTCCCCTCAAATCTTACTTGACTGTTAACTAGTTTCTGTCCAGATCAAGTTAAGGCGACTTAGCTGTCTTTGAAGAGCGCATTCTGTAACTCGTCATTAATTTTCTGCTCTGGACTAAATTCGTACAGCTTTACAGAAGGCAATCCCGTAGGTGATTCGTGTGTTCTGCACCAGAACTTATCTAAATGTGCTGAATACATCAGTTCAGGAAATCCATGGTCACTGGGATGCTAGGGAGAACCGGATCTTTTGAAAGTCTGTCTTAATGATGAAACTTCCCTTGATGCACTTCCAGGCCATGGGGTAGTCGCACTATGCAGCGGTGGCTTGCCATCTGTCATGTTGAGAGGCCTGCAGTGCAGCACGGCTTCAAATGGCTCTCCTCGGAGAGGAACAAGGCTGAGACTGAAGCGACTCCTTCTCTTGGCAGTTGTCTTAGGTCTGTGCCTTTCCCTGCTGGTGCAGCGTGCAATGAGGAAGCTACAAGTGGATCGCTTTAAGAGTAATCACTTTAGCTCATTAGGAGCTTGCTAGAAAAATGAATAGTGCTTCCTGATGGAGGGGCTGTCCAAGGAAGAGTTACCTTCTGGAGACAGGGCCCTGTTCGCGGTGCTCCCTTGGAATAGACACTCTGGCAAATCTGTCAGACATCTCGTCTGACCGATGCGCCTGTGAAATACCAGAGATGTCTGGCAATAACGTGTTTGTTGGCAAAGCTTCCAGGAGATTAGAAAGCAGCAAAGATGAGAAAAACTTTGCATTCAGATGCCGAAGTCCTTTCTGCCAGCAGGGGGAAAAAGGGTTGCATGTTCTGAGTGTTAGAAAGGGACATCTATTTTGTGGTACTGACATTCACCCCCAACTTCTTTCCCCAGCGCCTGGGCTATGTTCCTAGACAGACCTCAGCAGCGGCTGCAGCTAATCCTTTTGCCTCCAGCACTCTTTATTCCAGTCCCAGAAAATGAGGAGCAGCGTGCTGAATTTGCCAAAACTGTGCCAGAAAATGTCCAGCCATTTGTGATCTATGAAGAAACCACTGATGTGTGGATAAATGTAAGAGGCTCGGGGCCGGGAAGAGAACACAGGCTGCCCCTTCCTCCCCCGTAGTTAACCATTTTTGTGTTGGCTGTGTGTTCAGTTTAGTCCATGCTCCGGCAAACCACTTTGCTACTCAGTAGTGCCAGATTTGATGCTAATTCAGGGAGTTTGACAAAGCCATGAGAAGGGCTTTTGTGCAGTCAGCACGGGAAGAGACGAGGATCCTGCCATCTCCTTGTAGTTGGAGCTGTTCATTTAATTCTTGCTAACAGTCTTGGTAAACACTGATACTTTTGGATGTATCACTGCCATTCTTCTGGGGGTATTTTATTACAAGATTAAATGGCTTCTTGAGGCATAAACAACCGTAATCCCTGGAATTTTTGGTACTTATTTCGGTAGGCAATGGACATAGGGGACAGGGAATAAACTTCAGCCTCTGAGATTAAGCATCTTCATACAGAAGTGACAAATGGGCCTGGAGTTCACACTGTGGCATTCCGAAGGTGTTGGATTAGCAACCACCTTGTGGGACTTGCATAGCTGAAATGTCTAGCTTGGAGGCAAACTGGTGCTGGTTTCAGTGGTAGCCATGGAAAGCCCAGAGCACGTGGTCTTCTACATGGGCCCAGAGTTTTTCTGGTGATAGGAAAGTATGGAATGGCTTTTTCCCACTAGCTGCTCATCTGAGATATTTCTCCCCCTCCTCTTTCCTTTGGAAGCCCAGTAGCTTAGCACGGACTCCCTTGGCTATGTCTCTGCTATCTCAGATAGATCACTCATGGGTCTTTTGCCTTGTGTGACAGGTTCATGATATCTTTTATCCTTTCATCCAACCGGAGGGAGAGGAGGAAGAACTCTGCTTTATCCGAGCCAACGAATGCAAAACAGGTTTCTGTCACCTGTACAGAGTCACGGCGGTCCTAAAACAAGGCAGCTATGACTGGGCGCAGCCATATGTCCACAGCGAGGGTAAGAGCTGCACTTTGTCGGCGTTTCAGCTTTGGGAGTTCCCTCTCTGATTTGCTTGTGTTGTCTTTTTGGGAAAACAGTGACTTATTCTCATGTTCTTTCTTCTAGATGATTTCAAATGTCCTATCAAAGAGGAGATTGCCCTGACTGGTGGGGAATGGGAGGTGTTGGCGAGGCATGGATCGAAGGTAGTGGTTATTTTTATTTTCTCTTGCAGTGTTACAGCTCTGCATTGTCTGCCCTCTGTTACGCCTGGGACCAGCTAGAACTACTTAAGCTTCATTTTGTTTCTCTCTTTATTGCTGCCTCGGCTTTCCCCAGAAGTGCTGTAGTCCAGGGCACATTGAACTGATTGCCTTTTTAATCAGACTTCAGATTGCTCCTTAGGTAAATCCCATGAGTCAGTCAGGCCATAAAAAAGGACACAAGTCTGAGGTTCAAGAGCAACAAAGAACTGTTTTGTGGAGAAGCTTGGGATTGCTGCCTTTGCCGAAGCATTTTAACCCCAATGAGTACTGGTGAACTGGAATTATGTCCAGTGCTTAGAGTGAACTCTTGGTCTCCAGCTGATTCCTCAGTAGAGCCTTTAGGAAGAAGGCAGCTAGGGAGTATAAAGCAATTTAGAATACGGAGAAACTGTATCTGTTATTGGTTGCAGAATAACCAGAAATGAATTTTTATTAATCTTGTAGAAACCTAGTTCCATTTTTTGCTTCAGGAATTAGCTCCGAGTCTGATCTTTAATGCTCCCAGGTGATTTCTGTCAAAATAAAGACCTTGTCTGTTCATTTCCAATTAATCTGGATTTTCACTTCTCGCTTTTAAAGAGGCCTGCAGCTCCATGCATTTGGTTTCTGCTGCTTTTCCTCAATCTGCAATTAACCTGCTGTCCCTCCCCATGTGGATTCTCACTGTACATGCTGTTGATTTTGGCGACGGCTCTTCCCTGCATGTGTTATGGCTAAAATTGTGTTAGCAGCAATTATTTTTATGCATTTGTTGCTCCACAGGGCTCTGCCCGGTTTTCCTGGCCAATTGAGTTGGATATTTTTTTCCCTTTGCTGTCCACTGTGGTCTTCAAACAGTGGGTTAGACAGAAATAGCATTTGGAAACTGTAAGGTGGAAAACAGTTCAGTTACTGTTGCTGGATCAATGCAGCATTTAAAAGCTGTAGTCACTATTCCTGTCTGGCCAGGTGGTTTTTAGAAACAGCTTTTGTGGACATTAAAAACGTATTTTAATGTGGCTTGAAGTTTGGTGCTATTAGACTGATCCTTCCACAGATGGGAATTCATTGTCACGATTGCTGGAAAAAATACACATATACCCTTGTAATCCAGACAGTCTATGGGAAGATGCCGTATTTAAGCACAGAATCTTCCTAGTTTCACCTATGGGGAACAGCGCCCAACTTTTTATGCTCATTAGTAAGCAAATACTTTGAGTCTTTTAAAAAAAGCTGACTGACTGCATTTCGTTACTTCATTGGACTGTATGCGGTTCTCCATACGTGCTGCGTATGTGTACTCCAGCCTGTCATATCAACAGGCATTGTGTACGGTCCCTGATGCCGTGAGCAGTCTGTCACGGTCTATTTGTGTGTTAAGCTGACTCTGCCTCGAGCCAGACTGTTTGAACTGGCAAAGGAGCAGTAGTTGTCATCTTGCTGTCACTGAGCCCTCTCTTCTCCACATAGATCTGGGTCAATGAGGCTACGAAGTTGGTGTATTTCCAAGGCACAAAGGACACCCCCTTGGAGCACCATCTCTACGTAGTCAGCTATGAGTTCCCTGGAGAAATTGTGCGACTCACCACTCCGGGCTTCTCCCACAGCTGTTCAATGAGCCAGGTTTGTCATTTCTTAGATACAAGACACCCTCGTCTCCTGACTGACAGGGATCCTAACTAGGAATGGTAATGAATCATGACCAGTAATGAGTCTTGAGGGCTTCTTTGTCTTGGTTGCTTGCGATGTGGGAGCTTTTGTCTGAGAACTGCATGGAGGAGATTAGAAGTGGGAAATGAGAGCCCGTGTTCCCCTAACTCTTCTCTCTCCCGTCTGTAGAACTTTGACATGTTCATCAGCCACTACAGCAGCGTGAGCACTCCGCCTTGTGTGCACGTCTACAAGCTCAGTGGCTCCGACGATGACCCGCTCCACAAGCAGCCCAAGTTTTGGGCTAGCATGATGGAGGCAGCCAGTAAGTCCCATGGAACGTGTCAATTCTAGGTTGTGTCTGTGATGCTCTTCCTGCTAGTGGTAGCCAAAGGTGATGGAGAGGGAAGTGGCCCAAGTAACTTCCCTCTGAGGGAAAATGAATTGTGTTATCTTAGGGGGGAGATATCGTTAGTGGGTAGCTCATCCAGGAAATGGTATATGGACTTTTAAGATGTTACTATTTCATGCCTTGATGCGCTCCAGGATGCAGGGCTTAGATGTTTGTGGTTTTAGGTGTTTCTTTATTCATGAAGAGGGAAGGGGGCAAGCACCTGGGATGCCGTGGCTGCTTCATTCTAAGGCTATAGGCCGTAAAGGTTTAGATAAAGCTCACAGCAGCACCTGAATCCCTCCTGCAAATGTTTTTACCGTTTCACCCATCCCTGTTTTTAACCTTCCACATCTTGCCGTTGTGGCACAGCGTGCCTTGTGTGGTGATACCCAGCTGATGATGTGTTCTTGTGTGATCCCTTCACTCTTTATGTGGCCTATTGCCCTATGCAGGCGGATAGAGGCTGTTCGTTTCCCAGCGAGAGGCTTCTCTGAGAGGCATTACTGAGGCTTGATACAGCTTGGTATTGAAGAAGCCCTGACTGGGGTCAAGTTTGAACAGAACGAGATTGTTCAGGCCCGGTAGGAGGCAGAGCCTGCTGCCGGTTACTGCATTGCTGCTGTCTGAACTTCCTTCTGCAGGTTGTCCCCCAGATTACATCCCACCTGAGATCTTTCACTTCCGCACCCAGTCAGATGTGGAGCTCTATGGAATGGTTTACAAACCTCACGATGTCCAGCCTGGGAAGAAGCATCCCACGGTGCTCTTTGTATATGGAGGCCCTCAGGTAATAATCCAGATTAACTGCTGGTTTCAGGCATGGGGTTGGTGCCCAGAGCAGAGCTCTGTGCAGCTTGGTCATGCATAAGGACTTATTCTTTGGTTAGCAGTGAGCACTGGACCTCTGTTCTGACCTCTGCTTCAAACCTCCAATGATTTTTCCAGCATTTAGTCTGATTTGCATGGCTCTGATAGTGCCGTTAGTGCCTGCTGTTCAGCTCAGGGTCCTACACAGTGGGACAGATAGAGGAAGGTACTGGACGGCAGCTGCTTGGCTCTGAAACTTTTCTTCCCTCCTCCTGCAGGTGCAGTTAGTGAATAACTCCTTCAAAGGAATCAAGTACTTACGGCTAAACACACTAGCGTCCCTAGGCTATGCTGTGGTTGTGATTGATGGAAGGGGTTCGGGCCAGCGAGGACTCAAATTTGAAGGGGCCTTGAAAAACCAAATGGTAATGTACTGTTTTTGTTGATGAATCTCTGCTCATTTGTTCTTTCTAAGACTGCCTGGCTGCATGTTTCCTGTGTGAGTGTTGCTCTGATCTTTTCTGTCTCAAGTTTCTAGATTTAGAAAGCCACTAACTTGAGCTTCCTTGTTGCCTTTTAGGGTCAGGTGGAGATAGAGGACCAGGTGGAAGGTTTACATTATGTAGCAGAAAAATACGGGTTCATCGACTTGAGTCGGGTAGCCATACATGGCTGGTCGTATGGGGGGTTTCTCTCCCTCATGGGTCTTATCTGTAAACCCAATGTCTTCAAGGTGAGTCTGGATGTGGGGCTGTCATCTTAGGACACTTAACTCCCTCAGCTTCTGTAACTCTTGGCCTCTGGAGTTGGCTTTTTTTTGCTTGATGTTTCTGATGGACAGGTGAAAATGTCCCTCCGTCCTGCATTCTGCTTACAGATCGTACCTGTCTGAGCCTTGGTGATGGGGTCTCTGAGGTGGGGTCGTTCCCCAGTGGCTGCCAGGGGAAAACCTAGCCTAGCATCCAGGGAGATAATCGATGCGCTATTCCTAATGCCCTTCCCAAGTCCCCGTGCAGTTTCTGGATCACTCCACAAGTCTTCCTCAAAAAGGGGAAGCCTTTAGTGCTGTTATGCAGGAATTAGCCCCGTTGTGACTGTAAGAGGAATGCCAGGAGGAGGAATCTGGGGTTTCTGTGGGTTTGCTGTAGAAGAATCCTGGTCTGAGTGGCAGAACAGTCCAGAGCCTGTTTTTTCCTGCCTCTTCAGGAAGATGGGGAACACTTGAACTCTTTTAGCATGTGATAATTGAGGCTGTCTCCTGCCACCTATTTGTTTGGCAGATTGCTATAGCAGGTGCTCCTGTCACGGTTTGGATGGCATATGACACCGGGTATACTGAGCGGTACATGGATATCCCAGAAAACAACCAGCAAGGTTATGAGGCTGGCTCTGTGGCATTACACGTAGAAAAGCTTCCCAATGAGTGAGTACCGTGGGGTTGAGGGATCTGACAAAAACCTGCCCTGGGGTCCTCCTTGGTGCCACCAGTGGCACCTCTGCGGAATCTCAAAAGAATGGATGGATTCTCATCCCGTTTAACTCACGGGGCTGGTTGCTGCCTTCTGCAGCAAGCTGGGGCATTGTGCCCCCATCCTCCTTTGCCAGGGAGGAGTTGAGGACCACATCCGTGGCCCTACGTTATTCTAACTGCTTGTCATTGCTCGGTTTGGGCTTGCTGACTGGCAGCTCTATGCTCAGACCCACTGCAGAGCTTATGGTGTGGTTTCTCATCCCGTCTCTCATCCCACTTCCAGGCCAAATCGTTTGCTGATCCTCCATGGCTTTTTGGATGAAAATGTGCACTTTTTTCACACCAACTTCCTGGTGTCGCAGCTAATCCGGGCTGGAAAACCTTACCAGCTGCAGGTAGGAAGAACAAGAGGGAAGTGGGAAAGTCCCTTAAATCTGGAAAGAGAAAAAGTTTTCTTCTGTGTGTTCTGGAGAAGGTGGAGGCGGATGCTGCCACATCTTGCTGCAATGTAGATGACAGTGAATGTCTAGCTTGACTCCGAGAGATGGCCGGGAGGTGGCACTGTGGCTATTTCGTTGCTGGCAGATGTGGCCTGTGTCTAAAAGCATTTGCAAACAGGGCTCCTGCCCTCAGGCCTGGAACTTTCCTTCTCGGCTGAACTGTGCTGTCTCCCCTGGCTGGTGGCAGCAGAGGTGGCCTGCTTGCCGAGCGGACTAGCAGCACACGCTAGCGCAATGAGGGAGGGGGGCTGGTGCTTTCGACATTCCCTGGCACCACCAATTTGTCCCGATGGAGACTGGGTTGAGGGGAAAAGGGCTGATGTGAGGGAGCGTTGTCCGTGCTGAGGGAGCTGCTCCTGGCTGACTGCCCCGTTTCTTTGCTTCTGCACAGATCTACCCCAACGAGAGACACAGTATTCGGTGCCCTGAGTCAGGAGAGCACTATGAAATCACGTTGCTGCACTTTCTACAAGAATACCTCTGAGAGCACAAGCCTCTGCAAACTGGACACTGACAGCTTACCTTCCCCCTCCCGTGCCCTGCCACTACCGCCTCCCCCGACAGCCGTCGCACCCAGAGCACAAATGGCTGGGTGTCCCCCCCGCGCCCGGGGGAGGCCGGAGGGCACCTTCCCTTTGGACAGTGCCACCTTCTTTCACTTTCCAAGCTGGAGCTCTGCCCCTGCTCGGCTGCTCGTCCTGTTCCTCTCCTCCAGCCTGGCTGTTAATGCTTTTTTTGCTGCTACTCCCTCTATCCTGGGAATCAATGGACGGTGGTCTGTCTCCTGAGGCTGAGGTTTGTGTCCATCTCTCTCTCCCCCACCCTTTTCCCCTTCCACTGCACCTCTGCGGTCCCCATACTCTTACCTGCAAGAACTCAGTGCCTGTGTTGGAAAGGGAAGAGCCGAAGCAGCAAGCTGCCTTAAGCCAGGAGTGGGAGGGAAGAGAGAACTACCTGTCGTTAAGCCCCGGGGAGCTGATCTGCTGCTGTGTCCTGGCCCTGCTGCAACAACGTGGAGCCCCGGGATGTGAAGAGAGCTCTACAAGAAGCATGCAACACTAGTCGTTTCTATTTTTCAGTTTAATTTTGCCGAGCAGATGGAGGAAGTGGCTGGGGTCGGTAACGGCGTCCTCTGATACCTTTCTCTAATGGCCGCTCACAAGCAGAGTTGTGCCAACAGGTAGCGCGGCAGCTGAAGCAGCTGGCTACAACCAGAGATCATCTCTCCAGAGACCACAGCAGCATTTGGGTTTTTGCAACGCGAGATGGATGATATTTATGCAAATCCTCCCTCCCTCCGTTCTCTGTGCTGCCTCCTGATCCCACCTTCCCCGACACCCCGAGCTTTCAGATGTGCACTGAAATTGGCCGTGCTTCAGTTCTCTGCGGGTCAGTGACTGTTCCCCTTGCCCATCTACTCAGCAAATGCTCTCTTCTGGTTTTTATTTACCTGGTCAACAGGAACTGCAGTTCTGGGGAGGGGGGAATTGAGCAATCGCACCTCAGGGGAGCACATACCCCCCTCAAGCCAAGGGTTCTGCCAGGGGCAAATAGGAAAAAAAAAAAAAAAAAAAAACCAACAACAAAACCCCACCCAAATGAACCACGTTGACTTGCCCTGGAGTGTTTTAAGTGCGTATTATAAAAAGAAAATATTTTTATGGATTCTTATTCTTTTATAATTATGAGTGTAAGATGTAGCGACTCATTAAAATGTTGGAAAGAGAGATGCTGGCTGGCATTTGTGCCTGGTTTCGGAGTGCGGGAGAGGGCTCGGGAGGAAATGGCAGCTGGCTCACGATAGCCAAAGCCGCGTCTGTGGTAAAAGCAAAGCGCTGTGTTCGGTTTCTGTGCCGAGCGGTGGAGAGAATATTAAATCCCTGATGTTCCTCGGGGGAAGCGTGATCCGAGCAATTGAAGGCGCGGGGTGGAGAGCTGGGAATCCTGGACTGTGTTCTTGGCTCTGCTGTTAAGGCGCTGCGTGACCTTGAGCGAGTCGGGCATCTCGCGAATCCCAGCGCGGGCGCTGGAGCTGGTACTCGCCCAGCGCCCCGGCTCCCTGCGGTGACTGGGGGGGATGCAGCTGCTCTCATCCAAGTGCTTCCAAGCTCTGATCCCACGGTGGGACACGCGGAGCTGCTTTTTGCAGGTGCTGGGCTTGCCTATGCTCGCCCTCTCCAGAGTTTAAAGCTTACAAAACCTGGCCTTGCTGTTTTCCTTTCTATACTGGAGTCGGGCATTAATTAAGCTGCTATTAAATGCCCTGAGGATGGAAGCTGGAGGCTCCTGTTTTAAATGCGAAGCATCTTACAGCTGGAGAGTTTTGTTTTCTGAATGTGGCTGGGAGTGTACTCAGTGCCCCTTCCTTGTCCCTGTGCCCAAATAATTGTCCCGACTATTGCAGGTGTGCTTTTGCTTCTACTACGCGCCCCGTTGGGTAACTTCTGGTGCAGCTTTTGAGGTCGGAGGGGCGGAAGGGGACGTAATGGAGGAAGTTGCACATCTCTGAAGTTTTCTTGAGAGAAACCCGCAGACAGAAACGTTGCTCCCCTTTCTCCCTGCCTTCTTTAGAGCCGGGTGGGTGCCAGTGCATGGTAAGAAGCTTATTTTGCAGACTTTGTTTCTTTTCAGTCTTAATTTAAACTGCTTTTTCCTGTCCCAAAAAAGCAAGCGTTTCTTAAAATGTCTGCAATGCACTCTTAAAACGCTCTTGTCTAGCAGAGTTTACAAATCTGTCAGCTCCTTTGATCCCCCGAGCTTGCTTCTGAAGCTGTAGGATTATTTGACACCATAAAAAGGGGTTGGTTTTCTTCTTTTGAGGACTGAGAATTCTGAGAGGCATTAACGGGGAATTCACCTACTGCAATCGTGAGCTTTTTCCAATACGTAAGAGGCTCTGCTGGGGATTGAAATACAAACGATGTGGGAGGCCCCCACCCAGGTGTCCTGCGGGAAAGGTGATGGGAGCGTGGAGCGCGGTGCAGCTGGGGTCACGGCGTCTGGGATGGGGGGTTTGCAGCTGCAGCGTGAAGTTGAGTTCATTTCCTGAGCGAGCGGGAAGGGCCGGAGGAAGCGGCGGGTGCTGGGGAAACTGGGCAAAAATGAGTCTTCCTCAAGAATTGGGACTAAGCCTGAGAGTGGCTTGGGGGAGGCATTTCTCCCACAAACGCCCAACGTGTGGGGCTTTATTTTTAGGCGTAGGATGTGCAGGGAGAACAGATGTTCTTGATGACTTATTTTTAAAACAAAACCACTGCTCGAGCTACAAAATTAGCCCAGAGAAGCCACCGGTTGCCCTGAAAAATGCTCGAATGGAAAACTTTGACATCTCCATTCCCAAAGCGTGTGGAATAAAGGTGCAACGACAGCTCTCACTCTTGGAAAGCCACGTCAGTGGTGATTAGGGGGTGTCTCAGGCATTTCATCTCTGTCCTGGGCCGTGGCCCTGCCCTGTGCCACCTGGCTTTGCAGAGCAGCACCCCCAGAATAACTGAAGTTGCTGAGAAATACCAGGGTCTGTCAAAGGAGGCGTGGGGCAGGCGGCTGCGATGTGAGGAAGACAAATGGCTCCGGTGGAGGGGGACTGGCGGTGATGGGGGGCTGGGGGAGGGCTGCGTGTGGGTGCTGGCAAAAAGAAAGGGTGTAAATTGATACTGGAAAATCCTCACGGTGGGATTTTGGTGAAGCACGTAGGCAAGGGCATCCCGCCTTCCTGCTGGGACAGATGCGAGGCTTCAGTCCTTGGCGCAGAGCGGCGGCTCCTCTGCCTCCCCCCCTCTGCAGAGAAACCTCTTATCTTGGGTTCCAGCTCCAGCCCCTTGCTCGAAGCTGGTGCAGGTTTCTGTTGGAGCAGATTTCCGCTGGCTTTCAAGTGAAAACAGCTTCATCCTGGCCCAACGGCTGCGGCTTTTGCTCCGCTGGGCTCTTCTGCTCTGCCTCGAGTCCCAGAGCCGCTCTGGGATGGAGCTGGGAGGTCAGGTTGTCTGTGGCCACCAGGCAAGCCTTGCTCTGGAGGGGTCCAGGTACCATCCTGCCTTCCCTGCTCATCCTTCTCCTTGGGGCTCGATCCTGCTGGATGCTGCGTCCCCGAGCAGGGACGGTTGGCTGTGGGCCTTGTCGGTGGTGCAGGGAGAGCTGCTGCGGGAAGGGTGAGGAGGGGTGGTGCAATGGCAGGGAAAACCGGTGGGGTTTTTGCAAATTAAAAGAGTGGGGAGAAGCCGTAGGGAGTGCAGCGGGGCAGGGAGCGGGGACAGCCAGCACCGTCCCTGCCGCTCTCGCTGCCCTTTCCTCTGTGTTTGCCTCCTTCAGCCGTCCAGGCTCTGCTCTCTCGTGAAGCTGCTTGTTCCTCTCCTAAAAAGGACAGTTAAATGCCACCCAAAGGACAGCTAAGACTTCCTAAAGCTCCTGTCAAAACAGCGGCGTGGCCACACAGAAGCTGATCCAGACGAAGGATCCAACATCTCTCTCTCCTCTCTGGCTTGGCTGCTCTGTTTGCATTTCTCCCCCTCACCTCTAATCCAGGCTTGGAAGGACTCGTCCCGTTCTCAGCCTGTGGCCGCAGCTGGCGGCCATGGGGCTCACCCCAGGGTCCCCCCTGACTGCGCTCTCACCATTCCCCCCAGCTGGGTGCCATGGCCATGCTGCTGGGGCTGCTGCTGGCGCTGCTGGGCTGCACCGCGGCGCTGGATCCTGCCCTGGAGGAGGCCTGGGAAGGGTGGAAGAGCCTCCATGCCAAGGAGTACCCAGGGGTAGGTCCTGCTCCCTCCGGGCCTCCTGGCATGTGCCGGGGGCGGCTCTGGGGGGGTCTCACCCAGAGCCACCCATGTGCACCCACCCCATCCCGTGTCCCCGTGCTCCTGGAGGACGTTTCTGATCCTGCTGCTGCTCTGCCCGGTGGCAGGAGGCCGAGGCCGCCCGCCGGGAGGTCTGGGAGAAGAACCTGCGGCGCATCCAGCAGCACAACCTGGAGGAGTCGCAGGGGCAGCACGCCTTCCGCCTGGCCATGAACCACTACGGTGACCTGGTACCTGCCCACATGCCCACCACCTTCCCCGGGGACACATCCCTGCACCCAGGGCTTGATCCGGGGATCGGGCATCCCCAGCCTGCTTGGCTGGGAGCTGCAGCCCCTGGGGCTGGGCTACTTCCCAGGGGTCAACTGGCCAGTGGGGAGACACGGTGCTGCCAGCTGGGAACTCGTGGCGTCACACAACTTTTCCTGTGGTGACCTGCAGACGGATGAGGAGTTTAACCAGCTACTCAATGGCTTCACCCCGATGTGGCAGGAGGAGCCGGCGCTGCTCTTCCAGCCTTCGGTGGCCCTGAAGACCCCGGCGCAGGTGGACTGGCGAGCGAAGGGCTACGTGACGCCTGTGAAGAACCAGGTGGGCACGGGGTGGGGGTCCAGCCAGGGCTGTGTGGTGGGTGCCAGGAGTCTGGGCAGCAGAAACAAGCAGCAGCATCCTCCCAAGCACCAAAAAACCTCTGGGCAACCTAGAGTAGCAGCTCCTGTAGTTTTGACTGCTGCAGTTTTGCAGCTGGAGGGCAGCACCGGCGGGTCACGGCATCCCTCTCCAGCGGGTTTTGGGGCAATGCCGTGACTCTCCTGCTGTCCCCATCTTGCCCAGGGGCACTGCGGGTCATGCTGGGCGTTCAGTGCCACGGGGGCTTTGGAGGGGCTCGTCTTCAACCGGACGGGGAAGCTGGTAGTGCTGAGTGAGCAGAACCTCATCGACTGCTCCCGAAAGCTGGGCAACAACGGCTGCCACGGCGGCTACATGACCCGCGCCTTCCAGTACGTGCACGACAATGGTGGCTTGAACTCGGAGCACATCTACCCCTACATGGCCACGGTAAGGGACAGCGGGTGGCCTCAGGGACATGGCAGAGCAATGCCAGCAGGTCCCAGCCCTGGCCTCTCCCTCCCCTCAGGACACCTCCAGCTGCCGGTACGACCCCCGGGACAGGGCGGCCAACTGCTCCGCCATCTCTCTGGTGGCCCAGGGCAGCGAGGCGGCACTGGAGCAGGCGGTGGCGGCTGTGGGCCCCGTCTCCGTGGCGGTGGACGCCAGCAGCTTCTACTTCCACTTCTACAAGTCTGGTACCGTCTTGCTTCTCATGGCATGGATGGGTAAACTGAGGCAGGGCTGCCTTGCTGTGGGGGTGGGCTGCTTGTTGAGCCCCGGTGTTTCCCCAGGGCACCCAGCCCAGGGGAACAGGATCCACCACCCTTCTTCCACCTGGAGAAGAAGCAATGGGGCTGGCCCCCCAGCATGCTTCTGCTCTCCCCAGGCATCTTCAGCAGCATGTTTTGCAGCCAGCGGGTGAACCATGGGATGCTGGCCGTGGGTTACGGCATGAGCCAGGAGCATGGGCGCAACGTGAGCTACTGGATCTTAAAGAACAGGTAGGGGCTGAGGGTGTCCCCCCAAACCTGCCACCGCTTCCACCCCTATGCATGTCCTGTCCCCCACTTCTGCCAGGGTTGGAGCTGCATGGCAGGAGCATCCTCATGGAGCATCCCTGAGTGCACCCTCAGTGAGTTTGGGGATGACACCAAGCTGTGGGGAGCAGCTAACACACTGGAGGGGAGGGGTGCCATCCAGAGGGACAGGCTGGAGAGGTGGCGCCATGCAAACCTTGTGAGGTTTAACAAGGCCAAGTGCAGGGTCCTGCACCTGGGTGGGGGCGATCCCAAGCACAAATCCAGGCTGGGCAGCGAATGGCTGGAGAGCAGCCCTGAGGAGGACTCGGGGGTGCTGGTGGGTGAGAAGCTCCACACGCCCCGGCACCGTGCACTGGCAGCCCAGAAACCCCCCGCAGCCCGGGCTGCATCCCCAGCAGCGTGGGCAGCAGGGCGAGGGGGGGATTCTGCCCCTCTGCTCCGCTCGGGGGAGACCCCCCTGCAGTGCTGCCTCCAGCGCTGGGGCACCGACAGCAGAAGGACACGGAGCTGTTGGAGCGGGGCCAGAGGAGGCCCCGGAGATGCTGGGAGGGCTGGAGCCCCTCTGCTGGGAGGACAGGCTGAGAGAGCTGGGGGGGTTCAGCCTGGAGAAGAGAAGGCTCCGGGGAGACCTTCCAGCCCCTGCCAGGCCCTCAAGGGGCTCCAGGAAAGCTGGGGAGGGACTCTGGAGCAGGGAGGGAAGCCATAGGACGAGGGGGAAGGGTTTTACACTGCAAGAGGGGATTGAGGTGAGATCTGAGGCAGAAATTGTTTGCTGTGAGGGTGGTGAGCCCCTGGCCCAGGGTGCCCAGAGAAGCTGTGGCTGCCCCATCCCTGGAGGGGTTCAAGGCCAGGTTGGACGGGGCTTGGAGCAACCTGGGCTGGTGGGAGGTGTCCCTGCCCAGGGCAGGGGGTGCCACTGGGTGGGCTTTAAGGTCCCTTCCCACCCAAACCAGTCTGTGATTCTGTGATCCCTGTCCCACGGGGTGCTCCGGCTCCTGGCCTCCTCTCGCTCCCTTCCCCGAGCGGGGCCGGGTCTCCGTGTGTGTGGGAACGCGGATGTGCTCATTCTCCATCTCTTCCTGCAGCTGGTCGGAGGTGTGGGGTGAGCAGGGCTACATCCGCCTGCTGAAGGGCGCTGACAACCACTGCGGGGTGGCCAGCCAGGCCAGCTTCCCTGTGCTGTGAGCCAGGACAGCGCGCCCTCCCTCCTGGGCTGCGGATCCACGGCTGTTTCCTTCTGGAAAGGGGCTTTTGTTTGTGTGCGGTGAGCAGCGATTAAAAGTGGCATGGCTAATCACTCTGCATCTGCAAATGGTGACCAGGCAGGGTTTGGTGGCCAAGGAAAGGCTGATGCAGACGGTGTTTTTCCCAGTGGGAAAGGCAAAGTTCTCTCTGCACGATGCTTGGGGAGAGGCTCTTTCTCTGAGCCTTTCCTCCCAGCCCAGCCATCTCTTTCCCCTCCGGCAGCCCCTTTTCCTTCCAGCCGAATCCCCAAGGCCACCAGCCAGGGCTGGATTTTCTGGCTGTGGCTTCAGCTCTGCCCGACCCCGCTGGGGCTGAGCCGACACCGCTGCTCCTGCAGGCCTGGCTCTTTTAAAAACAAGGATTTACCCTGTTAAACCTGCGGGACAAGGCAGAAAACTAACTTTCCCCCCCATGTCCATCCCTGTGTGCCCATCCCCATTCTCCTGTGTCCCATGTCTGTCCCTGTGTCCCCATGTCTGCCCCCATCCTGGCATGTCCCATTTCCCCGTGTCTGTCCCCATCCCCATGTGTCCTGTGTCTCCGTGTCTGTGTCTGACCCCACGTGTCCCATGTCCCCGTGTCTGTCCCTGCGTCCCCATCCCCATTCCTGCATCTCTATGTCCCCACATCCGTCCCCATGTCCTATGTCGCCATGTCCATCCCCATGTCCCCTGTGTCTCCACACTGTCCCCATCCCTGCACGTCCCATGTCCACCCCCACCCCCCAAGTCCTGCTTTTTATTTCCTCCCTTTCCTGAGTAATGTGGGGGATTTAGTGCCACACACAGCCCAGCAGCCCGGAGGGAGGCGAGGGTGGGGCGAGAGCGGCTGCAGGGACACGGAGCATGGCCTGTGGCAGCGTGGGCTCCCCAAAATGCCCCACAGCTGCCTCATATCCCCCATGGGGGCAACCATACATCAGAGCACGGCCCTGGGGACAGTAGCTAGGGGGAGACTGCTGTCTCTGTGTCCCCTTTCCCTATATCGCGGTGGCTCCTTGTCCCATTGTCCCCATGTCCCTTGTTCCTAGTGCTCCCCACCGTCCCTTGTCCCCACGGCGGCCCCCCAGGGGTTAACTCGCCCGGGCTCCTTGCCCACACCCAAGATGGCCGCCGGGGCGCCCGCCGAGCGGTCGCGGCCCGCCATGATCCCTCCCGCCCGCCGTAGCCAGGGCTTCCTTTCCAAGATGGCGGCGCCCAGTGGGAGGAGCGGCCGGCGGCTGTGGGCCGCGCTGGTGCCCGCCGCCCTGCTGTGCCTGGCGGGCCGGGCGGCGGAGGAGCCGAGCACGGCCGACTTCGACGTGCGGCCCGGCGGGGAGGTTCACTCCTTCTCCCGGAGCCTGGTGAGGGGCGAGGAGGGGTGGAGGGTGGAGGGGTGAGGAGAGGCTACGCGCCTCGCTCTGATTGGTTGCGCGGCACGTCGCTCCCGAGTCCCGCCACGGGGGTTGGCTGCCAGCGAGGGAAGGCGGGCCGAGCTGGTGGCTGGGGCGGGGGGGGTATCCGGGCTGGTTGCCAAGGGGCCGGTTGCTAGGGGCGGGGGGAGCCGGCCTCTGACGGGGGCAGGGGAGGGGGTCCCAAGGCGGGTCCCAGGGAGAGGGGATCATCCAAGGAGAGGGGGGACCCTAAGGGGGGCTCTCCAAAGGCAGGGGATCCCCAAGGAGAAGGAAGCCCCTAAGGCGAAGAAGCGGGTCCCTAAGGAGGGGGGGGGTGGGGCGTGTGTGTCTCCAAAGGCAGGAGAGTCCCAGGGAGGAGGGAGGGAGTCCCCAGGAGAGAGAGGGTCTCCAGGAGAAGGAGGTACCCAAGGAAAATGGTTCGCCAAGATGGGACACTGTCTGTGGCGAGGAGGTCCCCAGGGAAGGAGGTTTGCCACAGGGAATGACCCCCAGGGGGAAGGAGGTCCCCAAGGTGGGTTTCCACAGGGAGGAGGTACCCCAAGGGGAAGGGGGGGTCGCTAGGGGAAAGGGGTTTTGAAGAAAGAGGGTCCCCTGGGAAGGAGGCTCACAAAGAGGAAGGGGCCCTTTGGAGAGGGGGCCTGGGTGTCCCTGGGCCACCAGAACGTGGGTCCCCACCCCAGCACCGTGGGGGATGAGGGCTGCACGGTCCCTGGTCCCCACGGTCCCTGGCTCTGTCCGGACATGGACGTGGTGCGTTCTCCTCCTTGGGCACCCCCAGGGTGAGACTGGCGGGGGCTGCACCCTGCTGCAGCCCCGGTAATTCTCTCAGGTGTCCCCACATCTCCCATCATCACTAAGAAGTGCCTGATAGTGAACAAAGAGAATGTCCTTCTTGAGCAAAGCTGCTCATCATCTTCTTGTCTTCTTCCAGGGGGATTACACCTGCACCTTCACATACTCAGCTCAGGGAGGAACGAACGAGGTGAGTTGGGCAACCATTCGAGTGTTTCCCTTATGCTCAGTCTCTACGGCTGCACAGTGAGAAGCTGTTCAGGATGATTTCGTTTGTGATGAGCTGATTCCAGGGACTGCGAGCTGCAAGGAAAGGTGTTTGCACTATTCTCAATGCTGCATGTTTGCAGAAGTAGCTTGTTGGATTTGTTTCCTGAACAGAAGCGTCCTTCATATGTTGCAATGACGCTGTGGTTCGCGAGGCCGTGACATTTGTAAGGCTTACCAGATCTCTGGGTTGGAGAGATTTCCAATGCCTCTGGAGAACGGGGAGTGACATTTTCATACCCCAGTTGGTAGGAAGGGCCTCGGAGGAGTAACTGCTGTGTTCTTTAGGAGGCTTGAAGGTTTTTGCAGCTTGTGTCGCTGCTGCAGTGAGTGCTGTGCAGATACACAGTTTGTACTTTCTTATCTGCAAGTCCTGTTAGAATCGGGTCCTTTTAGTGCAAAGGGAAATGAGATTTTAACTCTTTTCCGTAACTGTACTAATGAAATCATGGAGAGGAGAGGGCAACCAGTCCTTGAGCTTTGTGTGACACAAAGCAAAAGGGGTCATGGCTGAGTGTTGTGTAGTTATGTTGTGTTATTTTCGAGTGGCTGAAACTTGTCAGGCCTGCAGCTGGGAGGGGAGGTGACTGGCCTCGGGGGTGAGCGGGAAGTGCGAGGCTCTTACCCACATTAACTGTTTGAACCTTTCCCCTCTGCAGCAATGGCAGATGAACATTGGAGTCAGCGAAGACAACCAGCTCTTCTCCTGCTCTGTCTGGAGGTGTGTTCTTTAACCCCAAACCCTCTGAGGCAAAAGCAACAAGGCAGGTGGGATCTGGGCCAGGGACCCTGCCTCCCGGCTGGGTTTGCCTCACTATGGGGCAGCACCAGGGGGCTTTTCTCTCCCGAGAGATGCTGTGACTCTGGGGGGGCTCTTTAGCCAGGCGGTGGTTGATAAATGCTGTGTGTCCCCCTCTCCCCTCTCCTCACTAGATGGAGCTACAAGAGAGCTAGAGGTGGCTGTGGCAGGAGGGAGCCGTGAACCCTGAGCTCGGCTGCACCTCCACCCTCTCACCCCCTCTGCCGATGTCAAAGACTCTGCTTTCTTCTTTCAGGCCCCAGGGGAAGTCTTATCTCTTCTTTACCCAGTTTAAAGCCGAAGTGAAAGGAGCCAAGATAGAGTATGCCATGGCTTACGTAAGTCCCAGCTGATCCCTCGGAAGCAGGTGTGTGGGAGGCTGCTATAACACATGAATTGGATGTGGAAAACATTTATTAGACATCTGTGCCATAAAACGTACTCCATCACGTTCCTAATTAGAGAGTGGTGGCAGTCAGGAGAGTGGCTGCGAGTCTCCTGCACCAATTTATTTCTGCTCCCTCGATGCCGTCAGGTTGCTGCTGGCTTTGCCAGCGTCGATGACTCCAAAAGACACCATCCTACCAGGGTGCACTGCACAAGGGGAGTCTTGGTTTGCCTCAACAAATTGCATGTGACAAAGTAAATAAAACCTCTGCTGGTGGTTTTGTCTGGTTCATTCTTCCATTTCCCAGTCTTCAGTTGTGAGGCGTCCAGTCACTTGAAGGACCCGAGTTTGTCGTTTAATAGGAAATGGAAAAATAGTCATGAGATTTTCCTTCAGATTTCCTTTACCGATTTAATCTTTTCACTCTACATTATTAAAATACAAGTTTGTTTTTTTTCAAAATGCGCTATTGTTTGCTTGTTTGCTTTAAATAGAGTAGCTTCTTGCATTGCCTCAACTGCTTAAACCTTCTTCCTTCCCGTTTCAGTCTCAAGCTGCAGTGGGTGGACAAAGTGACGTCCCCTTAAAACAGGAAGAATTTGAAATCACCGAAACAACAGGTCTGTAACCAAGAGAACTATGTGAGAAAGGGGCTGGAGCAGGAGACACGCCTGGCTGTCAGTCAGGAGACGAGGGTTTAAGCTTAATGCAGATAGATGACAATGTAGAGGAGGACAATGCTTGTTATGGACTCGGGGGTATAGTGCTCTTGATCCATAGCTGGCAGCAGGATTTTGCAGGTCCTGTTCCAGTGTAAATGTTAAATTAGCATGGGGGAAGAAGGGGTTTATCGCAATATGCTTGTTGTGTGCATAAGAAGGAAGTGCAATGCCCGACTTGCTGGCTTTTATGGTCCTGGAAAGGAACCAGCAGGGCTGTTTTGTTCGTGCCTTACCATCTGTTTATCCTGTGCTTGTTTTCTCTCTTTTCTAGTGTCTCACAGGGAAGGCAAGTTCCGTTTTGAACTATCCAAACTCATGATTGTAGCAAAAACGCCCCGTGACGAGCTGTGACCCCAAGGCCGGTGTCGAGCAGGGTGATTTGGGCGGAAGAGCATGGCAGATAAAGAGGATTACTTGTTAACTGCGGGTTTTTTTGGTTGGCCAAACCTTTTATGTTTTCCATATTGAAGTGTGCTAGGGTCCAACGCAAGTGGGGCTTGGAGGTGTTAAGACAGATGCATTCTGTCTTGTGTCAGAGTAACAACGTGCTTTGCAGCTGGAAACCTCCTCTGAGACTCCTGATCTGCAGCCAGCCATTCTGTCGCCCGCTTTCTGCTTGGTTGATCTGCTGAATATGGTAAAGCTCCCCTCGAACGGGGGCTCCTTATCTCCCTTGCTAGGAAGAGCAATGCAGAAAGATAAGTGGCTGGATTTAAACGTGGTTTGCTAAAGGAAAGTTGTTAACTCTGTAGTCTCTGGAGGGGAGACAGGATTTCTCTCTCTGCAAGCATGACAGGAGGAAATAATTAAATTGTGTGGGAGGGGGAAGGAAGGTATAGAGTTGGCCAAAGACATCTGGCTCCTTGTTGAATGTGGCTACCCGAGACCATCGCTGGCTTCGCTGGGGAGGATGTGCTGGACCTGCCTTAGTGCAGAGCGCGGGTTGGGATAACTTGGCATGGGGAAGGCAGAGCTGCTTATTCTGACACAACCCAGGAATCAATCCAAGCAACACTTTCATGTCTCAGTACAACTGCAGGACTATTTTCTATGTACAGAAGTGATTTTTTTCTTATCTAGAGTAATAACAGTGGGGGAATGTGGAATTCCTTTCCTGTGTAAATACAACACAAATAAAGACGTAAAGCATCATGCTCTCGCCTGAGTTTGCTCTGCTGTGCGACTCCTGCCCTCTCCAACCACATGCCCAGCGAGTGCCGCAACCTTCGGTGTTTGCTTGGCCAAGAGGAGCCGAGATGTCACCAGGAGGCTGGAGGCTGCAGAGGGTTCACAGGAGTTCTGCCCACCCGAGAGGAGTCCCAGCAAGTGAGAACAAGGCTCCAGCTGTAAGTTTGCGTAACCCAGCACTCACGACCAGTGCTTTGCCCAGAAGTGGTGCCTGGTGATGGCTGTGGTCATTGGTAGCTTATTTTGCCCATTCTGGGGGAGTTCCCTGGTTTTGGCAGTCTTGGGGTGCTGTGAATTGAGGATTTTACAAGCTTTATTTTCCAGGCTCTTTCCAAATGCTTCTTTCTCTGCTGTGTGGCTCCTTCGGGATCTCCGGATACCTGCAGGGCCCAGGAGTGTTGTTGGGTGGGGAGGTGCATCCCCTGCGTGCTCCAGCCTGAGTTCCGAGCTGCACTTAGGGTGCTGGTATTGCTGGTTTCGGGCTTTTCTCCCTGTTCAACCAGTTGCTTGGAGGGAACCGGACCAAAGGGAGTTGAAGGGACTCCTTTCCCAGACTTGTACAGCCAGGGCTGGGATGGGAAACCCAGGCCGTAAAATGGCTCTTCTAGCAGAGAGTGTGCTCTGCCAGGGCTTCCTGGGACAAGAAGGCAGGAGTTTGGGAACAAGGCGAGTGTTTGGGAACGACGTTTGGGAACAACGTGTGGCTGTGGGGTGTGGGGGGAGTTCCAGATTAGACACCTGCCTGCAAAAGGAAAGCTGGTGCCGGGCATTTGGTGGGTTAAGCGTGGTCCTAGGGTGTACCAAACCCTGGGGACAAAGGGAACAGCTGTGAGTCGGGGCTCATCTGAGCAGAGATGTTTCATGCAATTAAGGAGCATCTCGCAGCTGACGCCGACACGCACCTCGAGAACAGAACGACCAAGCGGTTCTGGCTGTCAGCGCGGCCGCCGCATCCATCAGCCCCGTTCCGCTTTGCCTGCTCGACGCATCTGCTGACAACTCCACCGAGCTGTTTTCCAGCCCCGGCTCCTCTTTGGCACATACCTGACAGCTGCTGCGAGCGCAGGGGGGGCAACGGGAACGTCTGTTCTCAAATGCCACGTGCCAAGGGCCGACTTCACCCTGCCCTCCCTGAGGGACCGGCGCCTCGGCGGATCCTGTCTGTGTTCTCCTCCGTGCACACCTGTAAATGTGCTTTACCCCCACCCTGAGCAATTGAATTAGCTGCGATAGCTGGAGCCAGGCCTGTGAAATGACAGAGACAGGGGCTTTGGTTTTGGGGTTTTTTTTTAAATCTTTAAGGCTGAAAGTTATCAGTGCCTCGAGCCAGCAGTGGAAAGGGAGCAGCGAACGGGAGCCGTGGAGCCGTGCTCTGCCCACGAGCACTGGCAGCCTCCTGTGCCTGGAGACATCCCATGGAACAGGAGGCACAAGAAGGTCGCAGAGATAAGGCCAGCTGAGATTGTACGGCATCTTGTATGCTAAAAGGGCAATTTTTGGTGTTTCAAAGCCGAGATCAGTGTGTTGGAAGCGGGCCGTGGCTGCTGCGTCCATGCTCTGAGAGCACAACGCTTTTACAACACGCTGGTATTGAATTCTGCGAAGTTGCTTGTTGCTTTCTGCTGTCAGGGTTGTGCTTTTTTAGCTCCCGCTGTGCAGCCAGGGGACGTGGGGACACAGAGGAGCACGCGTGGGTGTCTGCATGTCCCCCCCACCCAGGACCCCAGGCCTTTGCTCTCGGTTTTTGCTGGGTTTTGCACTGTGTTTCCTCCCACCAGTTCAGCCCTGGCCGTGCAAAGCCGGGAGCTGCTGTGCCCAGAGCAGGGGCAGCCTGCCCTTCAGCGGTGCCAGGGGACCGAGAGTAAAAACCCCGAGGTTTCAGAGAGCAATCGCCATTTAAAAGGCAAAACCAGCTGCCCCTGGCACTCATTTTATTGCTGTCAACCGCCTTTGTAGCAACCGCGTGGAGCACCCAGGCCAAACAGGTGAGTTTATTTAAATAACTCATCAGGGCTACAGAGTTTGCTAAAAAATAACAACCATAACTCAGTCGAGGACACATAAAACGTATGAAATCCTAGGGAGAGCTTTGGACAACCACCGAGGAAGGCGCCGGAGCCATCCCAGTGGGACTGTCACAGGAGGCTGGTGGGGGGAGTTGGGTCTTGGATGAACGGGTGTCCCTCCAGCTCCCTCCCTGCCTGAGGGACACCCGCTCGCCCAGGTGAGGTGGGATCCTTCTGGTCTCAAGGCTTGTCTTTTAGGAGGCCAAAGCCCATTCCTACCCTGGGCAGCACAAGCCTGGACCATGATTTTTTCCCACCATGTCATGGAGCTGCTGAAAGACAACCACGGGGCTCCACAACCCTAGGGTATTGGGGTCACACAACTGTTCACCCAAGCAACTGCCCACCTGCTCAGAGACACCTTAGAGGCGTTACACACGGCGAGTCTTTGGTTTGGTTTTCCCCCAGGAGGGTTACGATAGAGTTCAAGGTGAGGAGTCCAGTCTCTTGGACTCTGGGCTAAGAGCACTTGGTGGGCAAAGGAAATCAAACTGTGCAGCAGGAGCCCAGAAGGCCACCATCACCTGGAAAGGACTCAGCCCAGCACAGGGAGGGGTATGCAGACCCTGGGCAAGGGTTAGACAAAGTCAAGAGGTTCAGTCTTTTGTAGAAATAATGAGAAAATGAGTTAGCACTACAGAGGAGAAGAGGACGTGGAGCCTGGTGATGGTCAAAACAGGCATACATTCTGTCTTCGGTCTCACAGGAGGCAGAGTCCAGCAGTCACTGCCAATGGCCCATCTTGGCCAACTTCATATGTTGTCCTCCTCCAGCATCTTGTTGACCCCTTCACAGATCCTCTTCAGGTGGGTGCGGTAGGGCTCAGACGGCCCGTAGAGAGCCGAAAGGAACTCGTAGTCCGCAAAGTGATTGAAGACATGGTTGATGCGGGAGTGGGATTTGGCTGTCAGGTGGCCGTTGACAGCCTGGTGCAGCAGGTCCCGGCACTCCGTCAGCACACCCGACATGACCCTGCGGTCGAAGGTGAAGTCTATCTGGTGGAAGCTGACGGCCGTCATGGCCAAGGTATGCACCTTCTTGCGGAAGCGCTCCATCACCAGCAGCTCCTCAGGGTTGAACTGCCCATTACGGTAGAGCACGCCCAACTTCATGACGATCTTGATGAGGTTTTTGATGATCTTCTGGGCCTCTTTGCGGTTGTGGGTGTACTCCTTGGTGGCCCGGTAGAGCTCATCCAAGATCTCGCTGCTGGTGTCATCAATGAAGACGTTGGCTATGGTCTTAGTAGCCATCTTGCTCAAGAGCTTCTTCTGGGCCTGCAGGGCCAGGTTCTTGGTGCTGAAGGTGTCCATCTCTGCAGGGGGAAGAGGCACACACACAGTTCAGCCCATGCCCTGGATCAGTCCCTGTCCCTTCTCCTCCCCATGCAGCCTTCTGGGAGGAAGAAAAGCTTCTCCAGCCAACAGCAAGACCCAGAGGAGCTCCTGGTGCCAGGGCAGGTGAGAGCTGAGCTCACGCCCCACGTTTTGTTATGGGATGAGTTACAGGGTGTTCCCACCTTCCCCCCAACTCTGGGGAGAAGCTACAGTGCGAGGGGCAGCATCAGAGGTGTGTGAGGTCTCCCTACCTGAGCTTCGCCTGCGACCTTCCATCCCTGTCTCCCTCCTGTGACTGGCACCGCCCTCCTCCCCGTGCAGGAAGAACTCTTGCTCCATAATTTTAACATTTTTTCTTCCTTAAAACCTGACTCATTTCCTGTAGGGTGAGCTGGGGACAACCCAGGTGACAGCTGAGTCACCTACCACAGCTGGCAGAGCCATGTGCCACCATAAGCCTGGCGCTCGCCACGGCCGGAGCAGCACGGCTGATTTGCAGCATCCACCGAAGTGCGGTGAAACCTGCCCCGGTACACCCGTGCCACCAGAGCTCGGACTCCTGCCGCCTTCTTGGCTTGGCACGAGCATCGCACAGCGGTGAATAATTTGGCAAACCAGAAAACTCACTCCTTGCTCACCCACAGCCCGACTCCCCACACCCCGGCGGGACCAAATCAATCACCTCGGGCGGATTACGGTTTTAAAAACCGCTGTGAATGAATAAAACGCCACCAACCCTGGAGATGCATCTTGCCCAGGGAAATCGCGGAGCTACAGATCACAGGGAGGCGAGAACAGCGTGATAAGAGCCGGCTCCCGCGCCGGGATGGATGGGCAGAGATGGGGCTGCTTGTGCAAGAGCCCGCACGTGGCAGGGTCAGCCTGGCAGAGCGAGAGCGGGGAAGGGACACGATCGTGCTATAAACACATCACCGGGGAGGGGAGAAGAGCTATTTCAGCTAAAGGATGCTGCTGGCGTGAGAATGGATGGGGATATATTGGCTATGGGTATGGAGAGGAGAGGAGGGGGGTCATCCGCAGCCCCGCTGGTTATTCCAGCACGTACCGAATCCGTCCCCATCGAGGCAGCTCTGTGGACCCCACCAGCCGGCCGAGACACCACCCAGTCTCGGATCCCTCCGGGCATCCCATTCCTACTGCCACAGAGCGCACACCGGGCTCTCGGGAGCAAATCCCGGCTTCCTGTGGGCTCGAATACCCCGCCGTGGCCAAGGCTCCGTCTCATTGCAGCCAGTCGTGCAAGGGCAATGGTGCACCAGTGATGGTGCAAGCCGAGCCCCGGCTTCCCGGGCATCACCCAGCCACCGGCTCCCCGAGGGCAGCCGAGGCTCTGCCAGGGCATGAATTAAGCAAGCAGTAACAGAGCCGCCACCACCACGCGAGCTGCCGCATGTGGCATTATTTACAGCCCTTCGGAAAAACACAGAGGTTTGTAAGTATTTCCTTCGGTGGGAAAACATTGATTTTTGCCAGCGTGAGCTTTGAGCTGAGGCTCTCGCCCTTAATAAGACAGAAATGACAAAGCAGAGGCTGCTCTTGCGGAGCCGCAGGCGGCTCCCAGGCGGGTCGGGCTCATTTAATGCCGACGGCCCCGTGCGGGAGATGCTACCGGAGCTGAACCCGGAGGGACGGGCAGGATGGGCAGAGGCAGCGCGGCTCCATCTTCTCTCCCTTGGCTGCAAAGGGGACTCGCTCTGCCTGTGGCTCAGCCTCTCCCGGAAGGAGCGGGGCTTTGCTTTTTCCTGGAATTCCCCTCCTTTGCATCCCGCAGCAGTTACGGGGTGTCCTGGGCCGGGAGCAGTGCCCAGATAAATAGGAATTCCCACGCCTGAGCTCTCCATGGGGCCACCGCAGCCATAAAGCGAGTGCGAACTCCACCTACAGAGCCCGTAAAAAAAACAAAATAGGAACCGCCAGCTCTTGCAAGCTGCCCCGCGCACCCACATCTCCCAATTAGCGACTGTAATAATAGATCAGCTCCCGGCACTGAGTAATGCCTGGCTTCCCCACAGCCCTTCTCCTTCCAGGGACCGGGGAGATGAGCATCGCTCGTGGGGGGAAACTGAGGCACAAAGCGGTGGCGAGGGAAGGGGGGGGTCTTTCCTCGACCCCCCGGAAAACGCGCCCTGTTCCTTCTCCAGCGCCCGGGGGCTGTTCCGCAGGTCGCTCGCTGCAAGCCCCAAGGAAACCCAAGCTCACCTCCCGGCACGTTCGCTCCCGCTCAGCACCAGGCCGGTTATCCCGGCACCCTCCGCACCACGCTCTGTCCCACCAGCACCTGCTGACTCAGCACCAACCGCCAGATTTCACTGGAACGAGCCGTTTTCCTGCCGGGAAGGGCCCCGCGACCCCATTGTTCACGGAGGGGCTGCTATGGGTGCGCAGAAGAGGCAAGTCTTGCCCCGACGAGCAAACTCGAGACTGAAATAAACCACCCCGTTTCCTTCCTGTCTCTGAAGTTTCCAACCCTGCTCAGGGTTTGTTGTTTCCCCCCCCCCCGCCCTCCTTCTTTTTAATGAAAACGCCCTCAAAAAACAACTTCTTCCACCGAAAAAGAGCAGGCGGGTGATGCTTTCACCGAGTTCCTCCCTGCTCCGGAAGAGCGCGGTGGGGCCGTGGTCCCAACGGTGGCTTTGGGGACAGTCACAGCCCTTTTCGGGTTTTTTTTTCCACCCATTTTACAGGTTCAGAGACAGTTACAGCCCTTTTTGCGGGGGGGAGGGTCCACCCACTTTGCAGGTTTTGGGGGTGGTTTTGCAGCCCTGAGAGGTCACGTGGGGGCTCGGCCGAAGGTCGGGACATCTGGACGTCCTGCGCGAGGTGGGGACGCAGTGACACAGACCAAGTCCCTGCCATGGGCTCCCCTGGGGACAGACACGTGCCAGCGCCGGGGCACTGCAGCATGCTGGCCACGCCGCCGCAGGGCAGGGGAGCCGAGGGCCAAACCCAGCAGCCGAATCCAGCACCGACACCGTCCCAGTGTGATTTTTTCCTGACCCAAAGATCCTCACCCCTGACTGTCCCCGTCACCGGGTACCCGCCAGGGGGTGTGCTTGACCTCCCCCTGATCCCCCCCCAGCTCCCTCGGCAGCAGGCTGAATATTTCATGCCGGAAAGCAAAAGCACTTAAATAATTCATGGGGCAGCGTGGAGCACGCGTGCAGCACAGGGGAGGGCTCCGCGACGCTCCAGCTGAGAGCGGAGGCACCTCCGCCTCCCCTTCCTCCTCCTCTTCCTCGCCGGGGCCATATTAACTTGTAACCGTCTTGCTACAAGTTTCCTCTGACACTGCAGCATCGTCTCCCCAGCTGGGGAGATCTCCCCATTTTGTCCTCCATCTCATGTGCCGTTTCCTCCTGCTGCTCCAGAAAATGTCCCTGCTCTGCACCTCAGCACCCCCAGTGTCCCCAAATCCTCGGCCAAATGCCGCGGCAGGGGTGGATGGGATCCTGCTGCTCCGCTCTCCGTCCCCCAGCATCACTTTCCACCAGCTCCCCATGCCTCCAACCCTTATTAATTAATTAAACCCTGCCACTGCGCTGGATTACAGGAGACAGGTCGGAGCACTGGCATGGCACGGGGATGTAACCGGAGAGCCCAACGCTGTCACCAGTCTGTCCCCCACCACCCGTGACCGGTTTCCAGACCCCATTTTACCAGCGCTGGGGTGGCAGAGGAGGAGGAAGGAGCCATGCTGCCTTTTGCAATAGCCGTCCCTCACACGTTGCCATGGGTGCAAACAGCAGCGAGAGCCGCCAGGTCCGGCGCGTGTGTGCTGAGCAGGGTGAGGCCAGAGAGGAAGCCACTGAGTAAACACCTCGCTCGGGGAAAAACTCATCTCTTGGCAAGGATGGCAAAAAACCATGGCGCCGGGAAGGACCGTGGACGCTGCGGGGATCACTGGCATCCCCTCGGCTGGGCACCGTGCGGTGCATCTCTCTCCACTTGCTCCTCAGCAAGGAGCAAGCGCTCAGCCATGTCCCCATCATTGTCCCCACCATCCCCGGCTTCGGGATTGAAACTCCTGTGTCCCATTTCTTGGCAAGGATGGCAAAACCGCAGCTCCGGCCAGGATCGGAGATGCTGCAGGGATCACTGGCATCCCCTCAGCCGGGCACCACACGGTGTATCTTGCTCAGCCACGTTCCCTTTATTGTCTCCACCATCTCACACACCAGGATCTAAACTCCTGTATCCCGTTTCTCGGCAAGGATGGAAAAACCACAGCTCCGGGAATGCTCGGACATGTTCCTATCATTGTCCCCACCACCTCTGGGATCTAAACTCCTGTATCCCATAATCTCCTTCCTGTAGGTGCCGGCATCTGGGCTGCAAATGCAGTCCCAGCGCAGGCACCTGCGGGAAGGAGCAGAAGCTTTTTGGTTTTGCACCAAATCCGATGCCTGGGAACGCCGATCCGCCCCAGCAACTCCAACGTGTCTGTGCAAGGAACCAGGCTGCCGATCCAAAGTGGGGGGGGGGGTCCGACGATGCCAACGCTGGGGGCGTAGGTGGTGAATCCTGCCAGCGCTTCCCATGGGAACGGGATGCCAGCACGTGGAGGGGGTGCAGACTGGGGACGGGGGTGCTGATCGGGCGCTTTATCAAGGAATTCCCCGGGATACTGGGGAATCCCTGGAGAGGAGGCAGCTGCAGCATGGAGAGGAAGAGGAGGAGGAAGGCGGGGGGTATTTTATGGAGAGGAGGAGGAGGAAGCGGCTGGGGTTATTTTGGAGCATCTGTCTCGCCTTCCATTTCCTCCTTTTCTTTATTGAGCTGCTCTCTCCGGCAGCAACTTCCTTTCTCCTTCGCTCAGAACAGACGGAGACTCATGGGGAAGTGGAAAACGGAGCCGGGGGGGAAAAAAAACAGAGGCCAAACCACCGTCCTTCTGTCTGTCCGTCCTGCGGCGGGGGCCTTGGTGTACCACATGCTTCCTGCCCTGGGATCAGCAAGGACAAAGCTGCTCCGGGAAGGGAAAAAGGCTCCGCAGGACAATTTGGATCCGGTGTTGGTCTTGGGGGGGGTCAGCAAAGAATATTTAATGGTCCCAAATCCTTCCCTGCTTCGGAGCTTTGGTCGGTTGGTGGGAGTCAGGAAGTTTTACACCCGACTCTGGTGCTCCTGGCAGGATCTGGCCACGCCAAAGGGATTCGTCTCCCTGGGAATGGAGGAATTTCATCCCTTCGAGCCCAGGGGACGGAGCGGACGAGGGGACGGGGCGACGCAAGACGCCAAGCGCTGCCATGGGGCGTCCGTCCCTGTGCTCGCACGTGGGCTCCTCAGACGTCCCCATCACGGGGGGGCCTCCGGCGCCTTCTCTCAGCTCCCGTTAGCCATCGACCGCCGGACACGGCGGCATTCCCAGCCCCCTCGGGTTTCCCACTGGTTTTGGGGGGCGATCACCCACTCCCCGTGTTTTATCAGGGCGGGGAAACTGAGGCATGGTCAGGGGCTCCCAGGAGCAGCCCCGGGCTCTGCCCGCCCAGCAGCTCTCGTCCCTCGGGGCTCCCCAAACCCTTGGTGTCCCCCCCTCCCTGGGGCTCCCATGGGCCGGGCAGGGCCGCCGGTGCCCGGTGACACCGGGGGAGCGTGACGGACCGGGGTGATGCCCCGGGGGCTGCGCTCACCTCCGGGGACGGGAGGCTTCGCCCCGCTGCCGGTCCCGGAGTGGGAAGCACGAAGCGGGCCGGTACCGAGCGCCCCCGCCCCCACGGACCGGTAGAACCGGGAGGAACCCGGGGAAACCGGGGGGAACCGGGGAGGGGGTCCCGATCCCGGCAGCGCCGCACCGGCGGGCAGCAGAGCCCGGCCGGCTCTTACCTGCTGCCTGCCTCGGGGGAGCGCGGCGCCGGGACCGGGGCTGCTCCGGTGCCCGTGGCGGGACGGGGGCGGAACGGGACGGGGCGGGACGGGACGGGACGGGACGGGGCGACGGAGTTTCGCTTCCCCCGGCGCCTCTCCCTGCCCGGGCGCGGCGGCGCCCCCGCAGCCGGTATCCGGTGCCCGGTGCCCGGTGCCCGGCGGGTCCGGGCCTCCCGACCGCGGCCGCGGCCAAGTCCCGAGCGGGGCCGGGCGCGGCGGCGGCTGGGGGGGGGGCGGTGCCCGCGGGCGGTGCCAGCCAATGGCGGCGCGGGGCTTGCTACGAAGCAGCCAATGGGAGGGCGCGGCGGGGGGTCCCGCGGGGGCGGCCCCGTGGGCGCGGGCGCGCCGTGCGTGGGCCGGTCCCGTTATCGCGCCCCGTGGGCCCCCCTGCCGGGCGCGGGGGGTCTCCCTCGGGTCGCTGCGGAGCCGCGTGGGCGGAGGGGACACGGGCGGGTGGCGAGGACCACGGTGGGTGACGGGGAGCGGCGCGGGTGAGACGGTCGCGCGTGGAAACGGCGTGGGACGCTGGCCGGCGGCCGGGGCGCTTTTGAGCAAGGACGTAGGAGGGCGCTGGGAGACCGGGCTGCGCGTGGGCGGCACCGGGACGGGGGGTTGTCTCGAAAAGTCCCCACTTTTCGGGTGGGTGTGCGCCACGGGGATGCGACACCCGTGGGAAGGGGGGGGGGGCGGCATGGGGGTCCGTGGGGCGCCTCCTCCGGTGCCAACATCCCCCGCACCGGGCCCCTCTCTGCCCGGCTCCCACCCTTCGCCGGGAGCAGCGTGCCAGGGTGTGCAGGCGGCTGCTGCGTGGGGGGGATCAGGGTGGGTTTTCGGGGGGGGCTGCCCCCCAAAACCCCCGCCCGGCCCCGATCCACTCGCCACCGCCAGCACAAACCAGGGACGGGGGCTCCTCCGCTTGCCTGGGGCCTGGCATCGTGGGTGGCAGTAGCCCCCACGGTAGGCGCAGGGTGGGTTTGTCACGGGGGTGTCCCCAGGAGCCCCCCAAGCCAGGCAGCCCAGGCCCCACTGCCAGACGTCAGCCACGTGGAGGAGTTTTTAGGGTGCAGCAACCGGGGTGTCGTGGCCGTCAGCTTGTCCCTGTGCCAGGGACCCCACAAGCCCTGGCATCCCACTGAGCCGTGCCGAGCCAAGATTTGCACCCCCATCCCGAGCTCCCCAGTGTCAGGAGTGTCAGAGCATCCTCCTTCCTCCTCTTCCTCCTCCTGCTCCCGGCTCAGTGGGAAGGAGCCACCTCGCAGGATCCTGATTCCGAAAGGTGGTGTTAAACAGATTAAAGGTGGGATTTAGAGGGGATTAAAGTCTGGATTAACCGGAGCCTTGACTTGAATCTTGGTCTCACGCAGCAGCTGGGAAGTGAACTTCAGCTCCCCCGTGATTCTCCCCAGCCCTCTCCAGCCCTGTTGCTCCCCCACCCCACAGAGGTGCCCGACACCCCCAGGGCATCGCCTGCCCCAAGCCCCCGCTCCTGCTGTCACCTCTGAGGATTTGCTCCCAGCCCCGTGTTGTGCTGGAACAGCCGGAGCAGCTGTTCCCGCTCTCCCGAACAGTCGTGGCATCAACCTGCCCAGCATAAATCACCCTCCTGTGCTCATCTGTTCCTGGGTGGCCACTTGCAGCGATGGGAAACAGGCCATCAGCTGGGAGCAGCGTGGCACGGGCCTGCGGGCTAAGGAGACAGTGGTAGTTTTGGGGGGGAGGCGGCGAATGGAGCTGGGGAAGAAGCAGCAGAACGTGGTGGCTTGCCACTGGCAGGGACAAATTCTGCCCAGCACCATGTCCACATAACGGCCTGGTCCAGTGTCGCCATTGCTGCCCCATCCCATGTCCCGGTTGCTGCCCGGTTCTGCGTCCTCATTCCTGCCCTGTCCTGTGTCCCTGTTCCTGCCCCATCCTGTGTCCCCTTCCTGCCCTGATCCGCATCCCCATTGCTACCTTGTTCTGCATCCCCATCACTGTCCCATTCCGTCTCCCCATCGCTGGGCATCCCTGCTGCCCCAGCCACTGTGCTCACCTTGCTCGGGCTGTTGCTGGAGGTGCTGCCAAAGGGGATGGGATGGGGTGGGATGGGATGGGATGGGTGTGTGTGGGTCACCCTGCTCCCCCAGCACACCCCCATCATGCCCAGCATGCAGACCCCCGCTGCCAGTCTCCATCCCTTCCCCGGGAGCATCTCGGGGACAGCCCCCTGCGTCGCACATCTCTCCACCTCACTCCCAGCCCTGGGGCCGGACCAGAAACCCTCCTGGGGTCCCAGTGGCGGGTGAGGGTGGTGCTCGGCCGGGGGCCGTGCCAGGCCTCACCCCAGCAAAGCCCCATCCAACCCTGACGGGTGGCACTGGGCACTGCGGGCATCGATGGAACCGCCATTGATCATCAGTGGGGGATAAGAGCTGGCGCTGCACAAAAGCAGAGAATAAAAAAGAGAAGAAACAGGATCTGGGCCAGCTTGTGCACTGTCTCTCTCCCCCTGCCCCCCCTTTCCTCCTCTCCTTTCAATGCAATTAAATGATGCTTTGCAACAGCTCCTCTCCCGCTCGCTGAGCATCGCCCCGTGCTCGGGGAGGTCGCGTGTCTCATCCCGCTCCCTCCCACAAGGTGCATCCACAGCCCCAGCCCCAGCTGTTCCCACCTCTGTGGCCCCCGGCCTGATGCAGGGGCACTCCGCTCCGGGCCAGGGGGGACCATCCTTGGAGAGGCAGCGCCTGAATAATTCACGAGAGCTCAGCAAGAGAAACAGGAGCTGCAGCCCGCCAGGTCGCAGAAAACGTTGGGAAGGGCATGAAGCCACTGTCCTTCCCTTTGTCACTTTGTCACACCACTTTCAGGATCCATCTGTGTCAGCCTCAAAGCTGGTTGCTGGTGGCACAGCCCGGGCCCCAAGGGGACCAGGTCCCCAGCAGCACCCCAGTGCCGAGCACCACCACCCCGCTGTGCTGAGCAACACCAGCCCATGGCTGTGCAGGGGGACAGAGTGGGGATGGGGTGTCCCCCGCACCCAGGTGGCCCCATCGGGATGGCACATGACGGACCCCAGCAGCTCCTGGGGCAGAGGACTGCCTTTCTCCCCATAAAGCCCCTATTGTCACCGGGGCACGTGTGGGGTGGGGAAACACCCCCAGCGGGTGGTGAATCCCCCAAGCCTTTCCCGTGGCTGGGATTTTGCATTCCCATCGCGCCGCTCCTGCGCAGCTGTGCTTCGCCACAATGGCCCCTTCTTGCCGCGTTACCGGCACCGGCTGCGCTGCCTCAGCCCCTTCCCCAGCCCCGACCTTCCCCACCAGCAGCCGAGGTGGAAAAATTCATCCCTGTAAAAACAAAATCCATCCTGGCAGCTGCCGGCTCCAGAGGAGAACCACAAACAGGGGATGCTCTCCCCAGCATGCGCCAGACCAGTTATCCCAGAGATGCACTGGGATGTTCAGTCAGAGATGGGTGGAGGGAAAGGGATTGTGGAGGCGTCACTTAGGGGTGCTGACAGCTTTGGGTGCAGCACCCAAAGCGTGTCCGGTGAGCCCATGGGGCTGCCCCAAAGCCATGGGGACAGGTTGTGGCTGTGGCAGGACCATCCATCTCCTGCATCCCAGGAAAGATGGGATGGATGATGCTGGGACAGGGGAGCCTGGCCTGGGGCACCCAGGGGAGAGAAAGCACCATGGGAAATAAGGATCCCTTGGATGTGTTTTCTCTCTGCCACGCAGCATCCGGAGGTGATTTTTCAGGAGGTGCCGGCTCACGTGCTCCCTCCTCGCTGCCTCCAGACTCCGCGTGCTGCTGCTGCGGATCCCATCTGGGGTTATCAAGCCCTCCGGGGATGGAAGCAACCCAACAAACTTCATTAAGGAGGAGACAGAATCATTTCACAGAATCATTTAGGTTGGAAAAGACCCTTAAGATCATTGAGTCCAACCACAAATAAAGATAAAAATAGGCAGCAGCACCACCGCAAGCATCCCGGTGGCATCGGTGTCACCAGCCGCCACCCTGGCAGGACCCATGGAGGGGTGCAGGGATGGTGGTGTGTGGTCCCCTCAGGAGCCGCTAATTGGTAGCAGCAGTAGGAAGTTTTGCCGTTAACGCTTGGGACTGATAATTAAGGTGCTGCTCCCACTGCACCCTGGGGAGTTGCTGGTCCCTGGGCTGCCATGAGCAGTAATTACATCAGTAATTACAGCCGTACCCCAACCCCGCATGTCCTCTCCTGGGGGTCCGGGGCAGGAGGAGCCCCATCCCGGGCTGAGGGGGTGCGTTCAGTCCCCACAAAACGGTTTGTGCTTTGGTTTTGAACGACTTAAGGAGCAGCTCTGGAGGGGCGGCTGCATCTGTGAGGCCAGATCCAGGCAGGGGAGGGTGCAGCCCCCCCAGGGATGGGGTGTAAATGGGGACCCAGGACCCGCTGAGCTGGGGGGGTGACACCAAGGGTGCTCGGTCATGGGGTGGGGGGCATCATTGGGGTGGGGAGTGCGGCCCGATGGGAGACAAAGTGTGATGGGCTGGGCGCTGATGGGTATCCCTGGGCATGGAGCAGGGCACGGCCATATGAGCTGCACCCCGACATCGCCTTGTCACCACACACGGGGGGACACTGGGGACCCGTCCCCAACCCAGGGATTTAATCCTTTTGCTCCTGGTGCTCCTTTTTTCTGAGACGCCCCCCTGCCCCAGAGCGAAGGGATTCCATGGGTCCCCAGGGCGGTCCCCGCCGAGCAGCATCCCCTGCCACCCCTCCTGGGCGCTCCCCCCGCCCCTCGCTGCACATCTGGCCCCCATGTCACAGCTGCAGCAGGCGCCTTCTGCTTCTGTTTGTTTGTTCACAGTGCAGCGGCTGCGAACACCGAGACTCGTTGGATAATTAAAGCTCAGTCGAAGCTGTCGTCAGCGAGTGCCGCTCCTCGAGAGGCTGCCGAGCGCTCCCGGCCTCCGGCAAGGGATGGAGGAGGATGCTCCGGAGAGAGACACCCTGAGGAAGGGGCTCCTGCGATTACCTCCCCCCGAGAGGAGGCAAAACATCATCCCCACCTTGGGGACACCATGCCACGACCCAATGGCGTGTCACCGTGTCACCATGTCACCACCTCCACCTGAGTGTGACTTACCGGGACCTGTTAGCCCCATGAGGGGCAGTGGGGCTGCTTAATTTGGGTCTGGGGGCTGCTGAGAGGGACCCCAGTGCCGGGTGACACCCCGAGCCGTGCCGAGCCGAGCGCAGGGCCCCGGGCACACTCCGGCTGCGCCAGCCAGGACAAAAGCAAATGTAGGTTAAGCACAAAGCAATTCGGCTGCCGCACACGGAGATGGCCCTCCTGTGCCAGGGGGGACAGGGAAGGTCCCTGCAGCGACCTCCCACTGCAATTAGCTAATTGCTCTCTATTCCCACGCAGGGACCAGGGCAGATGCTATTATCACTCCCTGCTGTGCTCTCCCTGTGCTAAAGCCACCCCCGGGGGACATGGTCCCCTCCTCGCCTGCCCCTCGCAGCCCATGTTGCTCCCCCAAACCCACAGCTGGGTGCTGCATCCCTGATGTCACCTGCTGGGGACGGAGGGGACAATGCTCTTCCTTAGTGCTGGGGAAGGATTCAGCTTTCCCACACACACGTTTTGGGGGTGCCCTGCGGCTCCCCAAAGCTTCGGGATCCTTTGTGCCCAAATTCTTCCCGAATTCTTGAGTGGGAACTGGCAACATCCCACTCAGGTGGCACCTAGGGTGAACGTGGGAGCCTGTGACGTCACCACAAGCCTGCGTGACAAGTGACATCATTGGACAGGGAGGGCCTTTGTGGTGTCACCTTGTGGGGCAGAGGGAGCCCCAGCCTTTTGGGTGAGGGCAGCGATGACAGGGATGGTGTGGGGGGGTCAGGCAGGATGCTGATGACTTCATCGGCCTGATCCATGACATCAGAAGGTGGCAATCAAGAGGGAACAGCAAGAGGGATCTGGGCAGGCTGGGCTGGAGCAGCACAGGGGCTGGCCAGTGTATGGAGGAGGAAGAGGAGGAGGAGGAAGATGATGCTGGCCCCATGGAGCGGTGTCCCCAGCTCATGGCCACAGAGCCTGTCCTTGTGCCGGTGACACATTGACTGACAACTCTTAATTGAGTGGATTATTAATTAGCACAAGAAGCCGACTGCTTAATTCTCCCCATCCTGCGCTGGGCTTGGAGCCGTGTTGATGCTAATGGCGCCTGTTATCGCAGGGTGGTCAGTGGCCGAGGCCGGGGCTGCTGGGAGAGCGCGGCGGCAGCAAGAGCCGCAGTCGCAGGTTTGATCAGGTGTAACGTTCGCCCCACGCCTCCGCCAGGACCCCCATGCCTGCCCAGGGCATCCCGCTGCCAGCAGAAAGGGACAGTTGTGCCCCTGGGACGGGGGTGGTGGCCTCATCCGCCGTGTGTGTTGGTAGAACCACAGAATTGTCTGGGTTGGAAGGGACCTTTCAGACCACCGAGTCCAACCATCGGCCCAGCACTGCCTAAGCCACCACTAACCCGTGTCCCTCAGCGCCATGTCTGCCCGGCTTTAAATCCCTCCAGGGATGGCGACTCCACCACTGCCCTGGGCAGCCTGGTCCAATGCTTGACAACCCTTTTTGGTTTTGGTGACCCAAAACCCGCGGGATTTCACTCCAAAACTGGTGGGTGTCATCACGGGGCTCGCCCTGGCATGGTGGGACACGCAGCCTGTGGTTGGCACCCCGCACAGTGGGCCGCCACATGCCTCTGTGCCACGTGAGTGGGGGTGACGTGTGTCCCGGTGCTGTGTGTCCCCAGCTGGGGGGACCATTGCGCTGGTGGCCGTGCTGTGGAGGGTGCAGGGTGCTGGGGACCTTGCCCACGGGGACGTTACCTCTCAGCAGAGCATCTTGTGCCACGCATGTGGCCTTGTCCCCACTGTCCCCACCCCAGCCAGCCTGTGGGTCCCAGCAGGGCCACCTCACCCGCTGGATCGGGGACAGGCAGAGGGGGCTGGGGACCAGCTCCTCCATCCCCATCTGAGCTGATGCCAGCGCCGTCCTCACCGCAGCTGCTGCCATTTGCCGGCTCCATCCCGCGTTTCCCTGCCTTGTCTCAACCATCTGCTGAGATCCCTGAGGATGGGGGGGGTGCGGGTTTGCTCCCCAAATCTGTGCCCACAGTCCCATGATCCCACGGTATCACCGGGACCAGGGCTGGGGGCATTTTGCTCGCCATTTCGAAGCAGACGATTTCATTTTTGTCCTGATCCCTTCCAGCGCCAGGCTTGCTTACCCGCACGGCTGCCGGCAGAGATTTTCCATCCCTAATTAAAGCTCGGCGCGTGTGGCAGCGGTTCCCCAGGGACGCTTCCCTCGCCTCCCCATTTCCCGTCAAGATCAAGGGGATAAACCAATGTTACCAGGAAAGTTAACGCGGGCAGCAGCCGAGGGACGCGGTGACAAGCCCCGAGCTGGCAGCAGCCGCGGCTCTGGAGGAGAATCCTCTTGCCAAGAGGGGCTGGTAGGATGGCAGCAGGGCTCATGACACGAGTTGGGCAGGTCTCAGCACAGCACCGAGCCCCATCCATGGTGTCTCCTCATGGCCTTGCTGGGTGCATGGCGTCACTGGACAGCCAGGTCCCCTGTCCAAGCATCCCCAGGCCCTGAGTCTGGCAGGAGGGGAGGTTTTGGGGTGTCACAGCCCCCCGCAGGCAGTGACACAACCCTCCCTTGGGGTGCCACCACTGATATCCCCCTCCCGCTCCCCACTTGCAACCCCCTCGTGGCCCAGAGCACCCCGCTGACTCCCAGCAAGGGGCACCTGGACTGGCACCCACCAAGAAACCAAACCCCGGGCACCTGCGCTCGCTCCTGGCTGCTGGGCGGCTGCTGGAGCATCGCGGCACCAGCGGGGCTTTGGCAGGGGGAGCCACAGCACCCGAAAACCCACCCGCCGCTCCCCACGGGGTTATTTCCCAGGCCTGGAGGGGGGGACATGCATGTTGCAGGCAGGGATGCTCCCCACTGCCTGGCACGGCTGCTGCCTGCTTAATTGCGCTGAAAGCACAACAGATGGCAGAATGGCTTCAAGATGTTCTTTTGCAACATTTTGGTGCTGCTGGGCTCTTTTGCTCGCCTTCCTCCAACACAGCTCCAAGGAGGGAGGTCGAGAAGAGCCCTGTTTGCATGGCAGGGGACGATGACCCCAGCCGTGGTGGCCGAGCGCAGGGACACAGTGCAGCCAGGGAATTAAAGGGAATTAAAACATTTGCTGGCCTCACACTGCATCGCTTTCTTCCCGCTGTAATCCCTGGCTGCGCTGCCCTTCCTGCCTGCACCTCCATCACCTGCCTGCTGGTCCCGGGGAACAAAAGCCCCTTTTCCAGCGCTGCCTGAAGTGGGGACATGTGCCTGTGGCAGCTGGTGGCAGCAGCTGGGTGCTGGGGGGTCACTCCCATTCCAGCGAGGGGTTTCATGCCATGGGGGGCTGTTGAGAAACCTCGTGGCTTCTTCAGCTGGGTCAGGGTCCCGCCAAGCTCCTGCCTGCGGGAAGGATCCATCCCCGCTCCCCGTGCTGAAGCTGATTGCGGTCCCAGGCCCGGTGGCATTGCCACGTTTCGGGCTGTGCTGGGCTCTCCCGCCACGGCTCCAGGAGCAGCGCCAGGGCCCGGCACCGACCGAGCACCCTGGGATAGTGTGGCACCCCCACCCCGAGCTGTGCTGGTGCTGGGCTCCATCACGGTGACTGTGCGATGCTGGCACCCAGCCTGGCTGTGCTGCACCGGTACCCAGCACCAGCATCCAGTCCTGGCACACAGCACCCAGCACCCAGCATGGCTGTGCTGCACCGGTACCCAGTACCAACGCCCAGCACCCACCATGGCGGTGCTGGACCCGCACCCGTTACACGGCTGTGCTGCACTAGCCTCCAGCACCCAGCACCGGCACTCAGCACCCAGCACGGCTGTGATGCGCTGGCACCAGTTACCAGCACCCATCACCAGCACCCATCACCAGCACCCAGCCCTGGCACCCATCACCCAGCCCAGCATGGCGGCTCCTCCACCTGCCCCCCCCCCCCCCCCCCCCCCCCCCCGTCAGGAGACAGGGGAGATGTGTATTAACACGCGGCTTTGATGAATTATTTATAAGGCAGGTGACCTCATTCATTCAGATTGATTTTCCTCTGTGTCACTCCAATTCCATCATGCTCCTGGAACCGGCGGGCAGGCGGCACGTCAGGTACGGACGGGGACTGCTCCGCTCCCAGCATCAGCCAAAGGCCCTTTGCCAGCTAAAGAATTATTATTATTATTATTATTATTACTACTATTAGCATCAGCATTCGCACCAGCACAGCACCATTATTAAAATAAAGAATATAAAATAAATATAAGTACATAATAATAATAATAAAAATACAGATTACACACATATAAATGTATTCTTATTAATAGTATTAATAATATTAATAATAATGTTAATATTGAAGGTATTACCTCCCTCGTGTTCCCCCCAGAACCCTGCACCACTCTGGGCTGTGCCCACCCTGCCTTGCCCGGAGCAGACAGACCCGCAGGTGCCCAGGCTGCCGGCGGGCGGCTGGACTGGGGCCACCAAGGGCTGTGCTGTCACCTCCCTGGGGTGTCCCCAAGTGGGAAAGTGGGAGATGGCAGCCTGGCTGCTCCCCATAACCCATTGCCTTAAGGATGTGGGCTACAAGGGCACTGTCAGGTTTAAACTGCACATATATTTATATTTTCAAAGAAGTGTTCTTCTCTGTGTTCAACCAGATGCTTCGGTTTATTCATATATATATATATATTTAAAGTTTTATATATATATATATATCTGAGTGTTGTATGTGTGTGTTTGTATGTGTGTATATATATATAGAGCTATATTTGGTCCCCCCAGTGCTGGGGCTGCTCCGGCCCCATCCCCACCCAGCAGTCACAGGGAGAGGATGGAGGCTGGGGGGGCGCATCCTGCCAGCCCAGATGGGGGTTTCCCTGTGCAGGGCAGGTGCACCAAGGGGGTGCTGGGCCCTGCGCTGCAGGACGGGGCCACAGGGGACTGGAGCAGCTCCTGCAGACCCTTTCCAGCTGCTTGCTGCCTGCCCGAGCACTCCGTGCCTCAGTTCCCCTCCCGGGTCGGCAGGAGGAGCATCCCCTGGGCAAGCAGGAGGGGAGGCTGTGCCTTGCAGGAGGAAGGCTGGAGGAGGGCTCACTGCAGCTGGGAGACGTGGGGAAAGGCTGAGCGCAGTGATGTGACAGACAGCCGCATGCTGCAGGCGGTGACAGATGGGGGCTGGTGGTACCTCTGGTGCTGCTGGCCTTGTGGCATGGTGCGCCTATGGGAGAGCACCATCCCGGTGCCTCCATTGCCCTCCCCACTGCTCCCAGCATCCCCTGGCCAAGCATCCTTCCAGCTGAACATCCCCCTGACTGAGCATCCCCCTGACTGAGCATCCCTCCAGTAGAGCGTCCCTCTGGCCGGGCATCCCCCCGACTGAGCATCCCCCCTGGATGAGCATCCCTCCAGCTGAGCATCCCTCCACTAGAGCATCCCTCTGGACGAGCATCCCTTTGCCAGAGCATCCCTCCAGCCCAGCAGCCAGCACTGGCTGATGGCCAATTCCCTTAACGAACCTGCCGATACCCCAATTTCCCCCCTGCGCCAGCGATGTCTAATGAAGCCGGGCCCGCAGTGGATCAGCGGGGCGGCTGCCCGTCGCTATTGTCGCCTGACAATGAGACGCGCCCGGCCCAGCTCCCCGAGAGCGCTATTAGCCCAAATATTTGCTTCCCGTCTCCAGGGTGACGGGGTTGCCAGCGCTCACCCACATCCCTCCTTTGATCATTTTCCTCTTGATCTTCAGCGCGCCAGTTCCCTGCGCTCCTCTCCATCTCCCTCGCCTCGCGGGGATGCAGGAGCTGCTGGCAGCTGCAGAATGCGGGCGCGGGGATGCGGCGTTGGGGATGAAGGCAGGGCTGGGGGTGATGGAGATGAGGGGTGGGGGCTGAAGGCTGGGCTGGGCAGGATGGAGATCCTTCCTGGGGAGTGCCAATGGGGAGCACAGGGAATACCTGCATCTTCTGGCAAAGATGGCGGGGGGGGCAAGAATCTTCCCTTTGCAGCACCTCCCATTTTCCCCCTTTTGGCCCATTTTCACCCCGCCTTGCCCATGGAGGCTGCAAAAGAGGAGACTGGGCGATGATCCTGCCCTCTCAGGGGCAGATTGGCTGTAGCAGATTCAAGCACCTGACACAAACCCCATGGCCACAACCTCCATGTCCCCGTGGCCACAACCACCTCCCCAGGTACAGACGGGGCGGTTCAATGACCACGGACGGGAGGACAGACACTTATCGGTGGCACCACACTCCCTCCACCGTGCTGGGACAGCAGTACCCAGCTCAGCATCGCGGCAGAAGCTCTGGGAAGGATTGATCCAACTTCTCCCACTCCTTCCCCCGCTCCTACGCACCCTCCTGGAACAGGTTTTTCCCAGCTCAGGGAGGCAAGCGGAGCCACCAACAGCCCGGGCTTGTTTCCATCCCTCCCAAAACTCACCCGGGTCCAACACTGGCTCTTTGCCCAGTGGATGGAGTCGGGAAATTTGGCTTTCCCGCACTCAGCACCTTCCCAAGTAAAAGGGGAATTTCGGTGCCAGACGGGATCAGCTCCAAAACCTCCGGGGATTTGGCGGTGGCAGGGGAGGGACCGTCAGCACCGAGCGATTTCTAAGCAGCGTTTTCAAAAAAACAAAGCGAAATCTTTGCCAGAAAATGTTATTTCGATCACTTCGGCAACCACAAGTCATTTCAAAGCGGTGTTTTGTGTTTGGAAGTGGACCCAAATATAAAGGAGATGGGGAAAGAAAAAAACCTGGCCCAGCTCCCCCCTGCTTCCAGCCCCTCGGGCAGGATGCGGCCAGGCAGGATCGGGGGGAGCCACTGGGGGCCTGCGTGGGGCTGGGACCGATGCTGTGGGGTGGGAGCGAAGCCACCTAGGAAGCCAATGGAATCACAGAGAAGGGTGTCAGGGTTTAGAAGCCGTTGGGGAGGGATTTGGTGAGTGCTCGGGGAGTGCCACCGTCCCTGGTGACAAGCCAACTCCAGTGTCCCCATCCTTGGGGCAGGTGTTCTGGGCAGCCATGGCCCCATGGCCTTTCCCTTGCAAACCCAAACCCAATCCCAAATCCTTCTGCTTTGCAACAACCTGGCCCCGCACCCCAAATTCCCCTGGGGAAAAGGGCAGGATCTGGCTGCCCTTTCTGAGAAAGCTCAGGAAAGTGGTGTCTGGACTGTGGGCTCTGGAGATGGGCTGCAAGGGGGGGGTGCCTGGAGCATCCCCTGCCCGGGAGTAGCATGAGGCCAGGAGGGACCACGAGGGATGTCATCATGGACCAGGAGGGACCAGGGGGGATGTCATCGTGGGGCCAGGAAGGACATGGTTGCACAGGACCAGGGGGGACCAGGAGGGACCATTATTGGCAGGCCAGGAGGACCGGGGGGCATCATTGGTCAGGGCCAGGAGAGACATTTTTGTGTGGGACCAGTAGGGACACGACTGGAGAACCAGGAGGGACATCACTGCAGGACCAGGAAGGACCAGGAGAACCTGGAGGGACCATTAGGGACAATGTCTCAGGACCAGGAGGGATGCCGTCACAGGGGACCAGGAGAGACATCATCAGAGCAGGAGAAAACACCAGGATGGCCATTTTCACAGGCTCGGTGGAACCAGAAGGGACACTGTCATCAGGTGGGAGCACCTGAGGACACCAAGACATGGGGAAGTGGCAGCACGGGTGGTGGGAATGGCCGTGGCCGGGCGGCCAGGAGAGACGTGCTCACCCGCACTTTGCTGCATGATGGTGATTAAGTTGCTTCCCTTCGTTATGGTCCCTCGGGGAGGTGTTAAACAGCTGCTAATAAAGACGGATGTTTCGGAAGTGATGTCTCCAGAGCCTTTACATCCATTGAATTTCGGGAAAAGCCACCGAGGTGCCCGGAACCACCGGCCAGAGCAGCACCATCCTTGTGCCAGCAGCACCGGCAGCACCGCAGCAAGCACCCCGTGCCAACGGTGCTGCCTTTGGGGTGAGATCTCCATTGCAGGGACGGCAGGGGGGGGATGATGGGGAAGGATTTTGGGGGGCTCGGAGGATGCCAAGGGCTGGCCGTGAGCCTGGAGATGTCCTGGGGAGGGGAAGGGTGACCTGAAAGGCTGCAGGGGGGCGGGAAGCAACAGGAAGGGAAGGAAAAACCCGTCAGCAACTGCCCATTAAAATTCATGAAACCTGTTAAAAAGCAGAAAGCAGCGCGAGCTCCTGGCTGCTGATGACAAAGCCGGCGAAGGAGGTGTTGGTGACAGCTCCATACATCTGCAAACTTGTGGTTAAACGCCATTCTCAAGCCGGGCTCTGTCTGGGGGGCACAGTAACGACGGGGGCTTTGTCAGTGCCCACCCACTGCTGGGCAGAGGTGACGGATGGAGGTACCAAACCTCCAGCTCCAGGCACGTCCCTGGGCCAAGGCGACCCCTTCCCCTCGCCAGGGACCCTCAACTCCCTCTGCTCCCCGGACGGTGCATTTGCATCTTAGAGCTCATGTATTTTCCCTTTTCCCATATATTTTTAGCCCCCCCCCACGCACACAACCCCCCTCCCAGCTGCCTGCAAACGGGTTTAACAAGCCACAGCGCATTTCCCTCACCGTAATTAGCAACGTTTCTGCAGGCAAATGGCAGTCGGGAGTGGAAGTGGCATTTCCTTAATTAAAACAATTAATTAGGGTGGGGTGAGAGGGAAGATAAAACATCATCCCTATAGAAATGGCTCTCAGAGCAGCCAGTCCCCTACAACTGTGCCAGGGCTGTGGCTTCCCCAGGGTGACAATGTCACGCGTGTCCCTGTGTCCCCACCCTGGGGTGCTGCCCTGACCGCTGAGCACCCCAGGGTGCCCCCTCAGACCCCGACCACAGCTCCTTGACCTGCAAGGACCAGTTGATTGTCCCAAAATGTCACCGTCCCTGTGCCGGCCGGGCTCAGCCAGAGCATCCTGGCGATGCCGGCAGTGTGCCGGCCCCGGTTCCTCACCCGGGTATAAATATCCGTGTGTTACTTAGCGACTAATTGCACAGAGCGCAACAGCGGGGGGTGCCAGCCCCTAATGAGAATCTGGAATCACAAGCTGCTAATTACCCCTGTGCTGAACTGCTGCTTCGTTACTGCTGGGGTCTGGCTGTCCAGCCCGGACGCACAGATCCCACCCGCATCCCTTACGGCATCCCCCGGCACTGCTGGACCGAGACCCCTGTGCCAAGGGGTTATGGGGTGGATGGCGGCCAAATCCAAGGGTCTTCCCATACGGATGTCCTCTCTGAGGGCAGGCGCCTTCCGGCACCCGCATCCCAGGATGCTCCTGGCTCCGCCATGGACCTGGTCACATCCCTTTGGGTGAACAGCCGTGGACAGGCTGTTGTTTATGAGAAAAGGGTGCCCGTCTGGGGATGGGGTCTGCCCCCATGTGGCCTTGGCCTTGGTGAGTGCGGCGCAGGCAGCTCCATGGCCAGGGAGGTGTGGGGTGGAGCGTTGGTGCTTGTCCGTGTGTCTGGCAGCGGGACCCCCGTCCGGGGAGGCTGCGCTGCTCCTGCTGCTGCTCATCGTGGGGTGCTGGGGAACCCATGGGGGGAGGGTGCAGGGGGGTGGGCGTGCAGGGGGGCGCGCAGGGCTGGGGGCGTGGATGGTGTGTGCATGGACGGGTGCACGCCGAGGGGGAAACATGGCCAGGCGGGTGGATGCGCAGGTGCGTGCGGTGGGGGTGCGCACACGCAAACACGGTGCGGGGGTGTTTTCAGTCAAGGCCCTTCCTCATGCGAATGACCAGCCCCAGCCAGGCCGGGGGAACCCCGCGGCATCACCGACCCTTCCCCGGCGGCGCTTCTCCCTCTTGCTGGACCCATCCACCCCCTGGTTTGAACCGAGGGCTTTTACTCACTCCCAGAAGCGCCGACACTCGTCGGCTCCCGCTGGCTCCCTGCAGGAGGAGGCTCCAGCACTGCCCGGCACAGGCAGCCCGGCTCGCAGCGCCAGATTAACCTCTGGCTGAACCGCCGTGACACCCCGGTACCTGGTGTGTTCCCAGCACCGGGGTTGCCTTTCCCCAGAGCAAGACGCACAGAATTCCGGGTACCCAGCCCCACGCCCACCCCAAACACAGGAGCATCCCTCCGAGCCCAGCATCTCCCTAGGGGGGGACTTTTCTTTCTAGGCTGTGGGCACCGCGTGGATGGTGGAAAGCTGGTCCTGGGTAAATATCTCCCGGCGGGTGAGTGCGGGGATGCTGCCTTCACAGGATTTACAGCTTCAAAGCCTCTGCCTCAAAGCCTGCAAATATCTTTTCATCATTTCATCCACGGTCTAATTACCCGGCTGGCCGCCGGCGCTGGCCGGCTCTCCCAGGTACAGCCTCCCCTTAATAGCTGGGATTTATTATTTAAATGTCTTTTTTCAGCTCCTGTTTCCCGTTCAGGCTCGGAGGGTGCCCGTGGGGTGCATATCCCCTGCACCCCAAAACCTGGGCACCCTCAACTGCTGGCACCCGGCGTTCATGCTCTCACCCGTGCCGAGTTATTAATTAAAGGCCACGTATCATTCCCTGCTTCATCTTGGGTGTAATTAGATCACAGGGATGCCGGGAAGCGGCACTGGGTGACGTTTGCTGGAGGGAACCGGAGTCATCCCAGCCCAACCGGCACATCCCAGCGCATTCCATCCCACCGCAGATCTCCCCGGCCCCCTGCAAAATTCAGGGGGTTTCTGTTCTGCCAAGGGACCGGCTCACGCTGGGGGACCCGTGAGTGGCGGTGCCGGCCTGCCTGCCTTGGCACAGAGCCTCCGTGCCGGTGATTTACAGCGGGTACCAACCCTGCCGGCCCCGGGGCCGCCTGCTGTGATGGATGTGGGGAGCAGCCCCGGCTGCTCGTGCCCGTTAATTATTCGCTTTGGATTTATGAGAAATTACAGCACCCCTTAACGATGGCAGCCAGCTCGCCTCGATTTAGCCGGAGATGGCAGCAATGCCTGGGTCAGCGCCGGCTGTGCCGCTTCCCCGGCTTTTCGGAGGGGCTGCCTTTCCCTGCAGCCAGCTCAGCCGAGAGGATAATTTATGGTTTCGTATCAGCGCCGCTGATCTTGGAGCCTTTCCAGCCTCCTCTTCCCTCTCCCCGCACCGGTGTTCCTCGAAAGCCGACTTCCCAGGATGGGATCCAGCTCCTTGCCGGGCCGCCGCCATCCCCGGCATCCCTGGCCGTGCCACCCCTCGGGGACCTGGATCCTGCTTGCGATGAACTGGTGCATGTGCTGAGCTGTGACAGGGCTCAGCAGGTCTCTGGCAACAACTAAGCTGGTTCCTGCACCCGTTTAAGGACGCTCTGGTGCTCCAGTTGCATGGGCAGCACCATCCCCACAGCCTGGGAGCCCTCTCCCACCACCCCTGGACCCCTCCTGGGACGTGCACCCACCCAGGAGCCCTGTGGGAGCGTGGGCACCCCAGGACCCATATACAGAGGGTGATTTTAAGGTGCCAAATTGCCTTTTAGTGATTAAATGCCCCGTGGAAGTGGGGTGTGGGCTCTGGCAGGGGAAGGTCAGCAACAGGCAGTGGTGTCCCCCCAGTCTGGGAAATGGCCTTGGTGCCACCAGCAGGTTCCAGTCTGGGGGAGATTTTCTTGGATTTTGGTGTTTTCTAGGTGGCTGTTGGAGCTCTTCAGCTGGAAGAGAGGAGAGGCAGAGACAGGAGCCGGCAGCTGAAATGGGCAGAGCTTCAGGGATGCAGGACTGTGGTGGTGCCCAGAGGCCACGGTGATGGGCACCAGCTGGGTGACGCTGCCGGAGAGTGTGGTGACAGCCACGGCACGGGCAGGGTTAAGGCGAGCGGCTGCAGGCAGAGCCCTGCCAGGGGAATTAGCCATGTCCCTCCGGTGCAGGCAATTCCCTGCCTTGTCCATCGATCCCTGCGAGGTGTTAAGAGAGGCTGGAGCATCGATCGGAGCAAAGCCCTGGGCGGCAGCAAGGCCGAAGGCTTTCCTGGGCAGGGGAATGCAGGATCCGGCCTCGGGGGCTGGAAGCCAAAGCAGGAACGTTCCCACTGCGATGCACCTGCAGAGGTGCTGCACTGCCCCAGCACAGGCATCCCTTTGGGGACAAAGCATGCCAGGGTTGGGGACACGCAACAGCGTGATGCTCGGCAGTGGAAATGCTGCTGATGATGGGAAACACCGACAAAACCTCCCCGTGTCTGCCAGGCACCTGCGGCGTGCCGGCTTGGCATTTCATCACCGCAAACCGCTCACTGGAGCGCATCCCGGGCACTCACGGTGACAGACGGGGACATTAAACAACGGGCTGATGCCCAAAGCATCCAGCTGCGCTGCTCCCGCGGCACCCGGTGTGGGTTTATCCCCCGCCTCGGGATGCAGCGGGTACCGGAGCATCACCCCGCCTCCGGAGCATCACCCTGTCTCATGGCATTGGGTGCCGCACCACCGGCGTTTAAATAACAGAGTGATTAAAAAAAAAAAGGATTCCATTTTCCTGAAAAGAAAGGAAGGGCTAAAGGCGAAAGAGACCGTTTACCAAGCGGCTGGCAGCCCAGGGAAAATTGCTATCAAGGTAAAAAAAATCATAGATTAAGGAAAGGAAAGAGCTGACCTTAACTCCAGTCCTTAGACAGGGAGGAAGGGTGGGATTTTCACCACTTAATTGGGGTTTTTTAACCATTTAGGGTGGTTTGCTTGCTCTACTTCAAAGCTGAGTGCGCATCATTTTTTACTAACTTGCTGTAATAATAGCATAAATAAATAATATTTTTTTTAAAAGCAGCAGCTTTGACTCTGATTGCCCTTGAATTTAGTCAATTCAGTCGTTGTTCAAGGAACAGAGCTCTGTGCGTGTCCCCGGCTCCTGGGGCTTTATCCTCTTGGAGAGGGGACATCCCAGCTTGAGGATTGGGCTGAAAGCTGGAAAATAGATGGGGGGCAGGGGGGGGAGAGGGAACAACAAATAAGTGGCAGGATGGGGTCAGCAGCCTGCTCCAAGTTTGCGCCTTTATTTTGGGTGAAATTCTTGTGAGTTCTTTTCTCTCCGGGCTGTGGGAGGGGATTTTCCCCCTCCCCAGGTCTTGTCTCTGCAGCGGGTGTTGCCTGAGCTACCCCGGGGGGGGTAAAAAATGCTTTGGCTTGGGCTGGGCCGCCCAGCGAGCGCCGGAGTTAGCCACGCTTGAGGGGAAAATCACAATTGCTGCCGGGGCTGGCTCTTCCCCGGCAAAAGCATCCGTATGGGGGGGGCGGTGGCATCCACGCCGGCTGCCTGCCATGGGGACAGCCCAGTTGGGGGGTGCTGGTGCCACTGGTTGGGTTGGGGGGGACGTCCCTTGGTCATGGTGCATTGGGATGCTGGGGAAACTGAGGCACGGGGTGGGAGGAAGAGGTTTCCAAGGTGGGGGACATGGGGGAAGGAACAGCAGGGTGCAATAGTGTTGGAGGGTGGATGGGGGGAACGTTGTCCCTTGTCCCATCACCCCAGTAGGGAAATTTCCCCCTGCCCATCCCGAAAGTCTTCTCCCTGCTCCTCTTCCTTGGCAGGATACAGAAACCCAAAGGATTTTGCCCTGGGGGGAGAAAGGGAGAGGCTGAGGAGGAGCAAGGATGGGCAACAGCTCTTCCGAGGAAGAAGTGAGTGTGGCAAAGCCCCTCAGAGGGACTGAGGAGACCGAGACCCTTGCCCCCCCATCACATCGTTTCATGGCCGGAGGGAGGGAGAACGGAAAGCCTCCGGGTTGGAAAAAGGTTGCGAAAGTCGCTGCCTCCGTATGGAAATGGAGCAGGAGAGAGCTGAAGGGGAGGTTAAAAATAGTCCTGGCTCGGTGGGAGGCTGGGGGGGGACATGGGGTTGGCTGGGAGGGAAAGGGCTGGGGGGGGAAACAGCTGGATTGGGAGGGACTGGGCTCCAGGGAGCACATCGGGATGGGGAAGCTCTGGGTGACAGTGGGAATAGCTGGTTTGGGGAATGGGGGGGCAACAGCCTGATAGATGGCCCTGGGATGGCAATGGGAACAGCTGGAATGGGGTCATGGGGCGGGCACATCTGGAGGGGAGAGCCCTGGGTTTATGGGGAGAGCAGCCGGAGGGACTGTGCAGGACTGGCAGTGGGAACAGCTGGATTTGGCCTTGGGGAACGTCTGGGTGGGAGACCCCAGTGATGGCCAAGGCCAGGACAGGCTGAGGTTCACGGGGACATGGGGTGGCCCTGAACGTCACCAGGCCAAGCTGGGTCCCCATGGGGCTCGGGAGGCTCGGTTCCTTCCCGGCCACCCCAGGAGCAGACAGGGAGGTTTTTTTCTCTTTCCGGATGAACTTGATGAAGTTACCACTCATCTCCTGGAGCAGGGAGATGGCAGCGGGGTGGCAGGAACGAGGTCATTAAAGCAGAAAGAGAAATACATTAGAAATGTTCAACTGCTCAGTCTAGCCTGAAATGTGCTTAAATCAGCCCCGAGTAAACAATGAGACGGGATTAATCGTGATTAGTTTTCATTAGAAAGGTGGCATCACCCTCCCCTGCTCCCCAAGGGCTGCTCCCTGCCTTGTTGGGGACCTGGGGATCACCCAGCCGGATCCATCCCTGGGCAAGCGGGTGGCAACGTCCTTCCCGAGCTCGGTGGCTGCGGGGAACCGCTTTATCTCCGCTGAGGCAGAGACGAGGGGCTGGCAGCAGCCGGAGCTTCAAAGGGAACCTGCAAATCCGGCATATGCAAAACCCCATCCGGCACTGCAGATAAACAGGGACGCGGCTTGTCGGCCTCTGCCAGCCCTGGGCTCGTGCTCGGCTCTGGGGTGATGCTCGGCCCCAGGGTGATGCTCAGCCCCGGGGCAGCGCTTTGCTCCAGGGTGATGCTCAGCTCCAGGTGATGCTCGGCCCCAGGATGACGCTCGGCCCCAGGGCAGTGCTTGGCTCCAAGATGATACTCAGCCTCATGGCGATGCCTGACCACGGGGTGATGCTTGGCCCCGGGGTGATGCCTGGCCTCAGGGCAATATTCATCCTTGGCGTGATGCTCAGCCTCAGGACACAGCCCATTTTTGCAGTCCCCCATGTCCAGGCAGGACTTTTGGGGTCGGGACAAGCCGGCAGAGCTCTCAGGGATGCATCGGAAAGGGGTGAGGACACCATGTCCTCCGTGGGCCCTGCAGTCCCTGGCGCTGACGGCTGGCGCTGGGCTCCCCAGGGAAATGCTGCTGGCGGCCCTGCAGGGTGGGACACTCTGGTGGGTGACATGTCCCTCCGTCCCCCAGAGGCTGGCAGCTGGCTGACACGAGTTGCCAGGTCTCAGCTCACAACCACCCACACCCCAAAACCCCTCCCTGGCAGGAGGGATGGAAAGAACCCTGTGCTGCCTCCGGAATGGGGCAAATTCACTCATTTCTGGGGCTGCCCGGCACGTACGCAGCAGCTCCCTCCCTCGCTCCAGGGGTGGCCGTGCCCAGCAGCTCATCGCCTTCTCCCCGGCAGCATCCCTCGCTGACAGGTAGTGATTTGTAAATATTTAAAACCCAACCCCAACTGCCGGTTTGCAGCACGGCCCCGGCTGCTGCCACGATGGTCTGTGGAGAGAAGGCAGAGCCCAGTCGGGAGCTGGGTGAGCCCCATCTCCTGTCCCCCCCCGGGCACCCACATCGCCGGGTGCACCCATTACCAGCGATGATTAATCTCTGGTGCATCATCAGCATCTTGTGCAACCGTGGGGTCCTTCTCCCCCGCCCCCGAGCACAGCCCCCATCATTAGCACCCAGAAAATGTTGGGTTTCTGGCTGGGAAAACACAGCAGATATGTACATTAAACATCAAATTATAAAATTAACAGATTCAAACTGAGGATGATTTGCATGTGCAAATTAACTTAATTACCACTCTTCCTCCCCGAGCGCCACAGCGTGCTGGGGAAGGGCCGGGCACAACCACGGCCGGTGGCAGGTGCTGAGGACCCGGCGGCATATTTGGGGGGGGCCGGTGCCAGCTGGGGAAGTTGCGGGGGGCGACTGCAATGCTCCCAGGCGAGCGAATGCAGGGCCACATGTGTGTGCACACACGCACACACGTGCACACGCATGCACGTACCCATGCATGCCCATCCGGCGGCACAAAGGCGTCTCTGTGGTGCGGTGCCCGGCTCCCGGGGCAGGTGGGTGGCGTTGGCACGGAGCGGGGGGCCTGAAAGGCGGGCAGCGTGCCCACCGGGGCTGCCAGCGCCGCCGGCACCCAGCGCCGCAGGGCCCGCGGCAGCCAGCCAGCGCCCGGCACCCACCCCGGCGGCTACGGCTGCAGCTGGGGGGCCCGGGGAGAAGCGCTCCCTGCGCTATGGGGCGTGCACATGCATGCACATACACATGCATGCACATGTGTGTACACAGGCACGCATACGCACACACGTGTACACGCATGCACACACATCTGCACATAGGCACACACATATGTATGCACAAGAATGCGTGCACACACGTGTACCTGTGCACACACGTGCACGGGGAGGCATGCACACACATCTGCACATAGGCACACACATGCATGCATGTACACACGTATGTATGCATAAGGATGCGTGCACACACATGCACACGGACATGCACCTGCACGCACCTATGCGCACACATGTGCACACAAGCACAGGCGTGCACACACATGAACACATGCACGTGAACAAGCACACACACGCGCCTGCACACAGCGCTCAGCCCTGCCCCAGTCTCTCCCCATCTCCTTGCCCTGTCACTGGGTCCCCCGTGCCTCAGTTTCCCCACCTTCCCCAGCCACGGCGCCCTCAGAACTGGGCCGGGATATGGTGGCATTAAGGGATTTGTTGGGAATTCTCTCCCTCTCCTGTCTCTCTCTCTCTCTCTCTCCTATTTCCATTCTGGCTTTTATTTATTTTCCCGGTCTCCGTCATGTCACAGCCCAACCCTTGGGTGCCCCCACGCCCGGAGCACCCCCAGGACAGCACCCAGCACCAGGTGCCGCGGGCAGCACCCCCCCCGGGGGGAGACTGGGCTGGGAGGATGCTGTACGATTCCCAGTTCATCCCATTAAGAGGGCTGCTGGGCCAGGCGGAGCCCTCCTGCAGGTGCAGGCAGGCGGCGAGCAGCAGCTAATTAGGAGGGAGGCAATAAGCCGGGGTTAAATGAGCACAGAGGGAGTTTTCATGGTGGGACCAGAGGTGGGTGCCGTGCCTGCCCGCCCCCCAGGGAGGGCTGTGGATGGGGGTCGTGCCTGGGGCTGGGTGCAGGGGATGTTCCCGAAGACGCGATGGTGAAGGCTGGTCCCCACCCGTGGAGGGAGCACGGGGAGGAGAGGACAGCCCCCCCCAAGCCATGGTACCTGACCCCCATGCCATGACCTCCCCAGGGCTGGTGGGGCAGACAGTGTCCCTGGGGACCCTCTGGGGACCAGCCCTGCGTCCTCCTGCCCCCCAAGACTCCCTCCCCGCTGGGAGGAAGGAGGGCGGGGTACACCGGGGGTATACCACCATGCGGGTGGGAGGTCCCTGTCCTGGGGAGGGGACTCCACTGGGGTCCTGATCCGGAGGGGTCCACCAGCGAGGATGGGGGCTGCTGATAAGTCACCGCTCCCCAAAACCCCTGCCTGGGCCCCAGCAGGGCTCGGGGGGTTGCGGGGGCTGGCTGGGCGGGGGGGGGGTGGCATGAAATGCCGTGCTGAACGTGGCAGGCGTGCTGGGGCAGGCCTGGGGGCCGCGGCTCCACCCGCCGCTGCCCCGCGTGCTCAGCATGCACGAGGCCGGCGGGGCGCATACACGGGGGGCCGACATCCCCCCCCCGGTCCCCCCACACCCACCCTGCCACAGAGAACGGCACTGCTCATCACGCATGTAGCCATGGGATTTACGGCGAGCCAATTAGCTCTGCTGTCGCTTGCTCTGTTTCCAAAAGGTCAAATAAACCCCACAGCCCGGGAATAAATCTCGATGCGGAGCCTGCGGATGAGAATAGCCCTCCCCGAGCTGTGGTTTTCCAGATTGCTGGCCAAAATCCTTCCCCGGGAGGATTCCTGCGGCCATCACGGCTGGGGAATGTCGGGATGCCGCGGGATATTAAGGTGCCATGGGATGTCGGGGTGCCATGGGATGTCAGCGACATTCAGCAAAAAGCATCTTTGCGATGCTCGGAGGAGGCACAGGAATTGGAGAGGAATTAATCCAGAGGAGTGTTAATTGGGCTTAATTAGCCCAAGTTTGGCCACAGTAAGGGAGCTGAGGGCCGGGGGGTGTGTGAACAGGTCAAAGGGCTCAGCGGTGTCCCCTCAGTGTCTCCCTGGGGACAGTGACTCAGGCGCTGAGTCAAGGCTGTGGTTTCCTTCCCCTGAAGACCCCCCTTTCCAGTGTCTGTCCCCCCCCCGGGTGGTGGCTGTCCCCTTCCCCGCCCCGGGGACCAGGAGGGACCGGAGGAGAGGCAGGAAGAGGTGAATCACCGGCGGCGTGAGAAACCTCCTGCTTCCCAGGCAGGCTGAGCATGGGGCAGAACTCGGTGCACCGATGACACCCAGGCAGGCGGGAGCCAGGCTGCCCCAGCACCGGCGGCTCTGCGGGATCTGTGCTTTGCTTCTCCAGAAACCCGGCTGCCTGCGGAGCGGTGACACCGACGCCAGAGGTCAGTGGCATCGCCCGAGGTGCACCCCGGCACCCTGGGGGCTCAGCTGAGATTTCCCATCCTGGGGAGTGTGTGTGTGTGTATGTTTATTTCTGACTGCCGGGATTTGGGTCTTTTCGGGGAAAGTTAGCTAAAACCGGCTGGGGAAGCAGATGGCGGTGGGGGGACGGTGGTAAAGCATGGAAGCAGTGAAAGCAAAGCACCGTCACCCACCACACTGGGCCCCCACCCTGTGTGTCAGCCCCAGAGCCTGGTGTGCCCCCCCCCCCGGACACCACCCCGCATCCCCGAGGTGGGATGTTGGGCCTTCCCCATGGGGCACAGAGCAGCTCTGAGCCCTCGGTGTGAGGGGAAACTGAGGCAGGGGGCAGGGATGTGCTCGGTAGCAATGGGGGGGAGCCCCCTTGCCGGGGGGGGTTGCAAGGCTGAGGCAGAGTCGGGGGGACAGGGTCGCACTACCTCTCCGTGCCAGGGAGGGGGGGAAACTGAGGCAGGGGACCGGGGGGGGGGTGTGTCGGTCCTGACCCCTCCCGTGCCAGGGATGGAAGAGGGGGGGATGCCCTTTTGCCGCGGGGGGTCCGAGGCAGGCGGGGAGGGCTCCCCCCGCCTCTCCCCTCCTCTCGGCGCCAGGGGCGGGGGGGCCCCGAGGCCGGGCCGGGCCGGGCCGCCTCCCCGGGGCGGGGGCAGGGCGAGGCGGGGGGGGCGCAGCAGCCGCTCCGGGAGCGGCGGCGGCTCCTCCATCGCCGCTGTTGCCGGAGCGGCCCCGGTAGAGCCGCATCCACCGGGCGGGCCCGGCTCCGGCTCCGGCCGCGGCCCCCCCCGCGCCGCCCGCGGCCCCGCCCCGCCCGGGCTCCGGTGCCCCGGCGCCTCCCGCCGCGGCGGCGGAGCGCAGCGGAACGGAGCGGGGCCGGGCCGAGCCGCGCTGCCGGCGGCCGCAGGTGCGCGGTGCACCGGGACCCTCCCCCGCGGCCCCCAGCCCCGGACCCCCCCACCCCGGGACGGCGGAGGTAAGGACGCGGCGGGTGCCCTCTCCCTCCCCACCCCCCCGCGGCGATGCGGTCCGGTCCAACGGGTTTATTCCCCCCCCTTCCATCGGTTGCCCCCTCCCGGGGGGGGGATGGGAGGGAACGGAGGGTGCCCCCCCCAGCCCTCCCCCCTCCCGCCGGCGGAGGCTGCTGCATTGGAAAGCGGCGCTTTTGTTAGCGGCTCCGGGCGGAGCGGGCGGAACCTTGAAGGGTCACGGGCTGGAGGGCCCCCCCCCCGCACCCCCCGGCACCCTCGGCACCCCCAACCCGCACCCCTCTGCCCCCTCCTCCTTGTCCCCTGAGGCCCCCCCGCACCGCGTGTCCCCCCCCCCCAACCTCCATCCTGCATCCCCATCCCTACCCGAGCACTCCTGGGGAGCCCCCCGGCGCCCCCATCCTCCCCCCTGCAGCCCCCTCCGGCACCCCAGGCACCCCTCCGCACCCCCAGCCCGCACCCCCAGCCCACCCCGGCGAGCCTCCCCGCACACCGATCCTGCACCCCCGGCACCACGGAGACCCTCCCGCACCCGGATCCTGCACCCCCACGCCCCCCCCCCAGCATCCTTGTCCCCCCCCCCAGCACCCCGTTCTCCCCGCAGCATCCCGATCCCGCTCCCCTCTCCCCAAGGCAGCACCCCGATCCCCACCCCCCGCACCCTTGAGCCCCGCACAGCACCTCAGTCCCGCACCCCCCCCCTCCACCCAGCACCCAGTCCCACCCCCCCATCCCCTCCCACGCCCCCATCCCACCCGTCAGAACCCCAGACCGGCACCCCGACACCCCCCCCCAGCCCCGGGACGCGGTGATGGGCGGGAGGTGCGGGAGGGGTCGGGGGGAGCTGGGAGGACGGAGATGGTGGGGGGGGCGTCCCTGCTTCATCGGGCTCCGTTTTGCCTCCGCCGCCACTTTGGGAAGCAGCCAGGGCTTGTTGGTTTTTTTTGGGGGGAGGCAGGAAAAAGGGGGGCTGTTTTGTGCCCCCCCCATGCGGCCTCAGCTGGGCTGGGGGGGGGCGGGCAGAGAGACTGAACTGGGGGGGCCTGTCCAATGCAGCCCCCAAAAGGGCGGAGGGGAGCAGCAAGGTCTCAGCCTGGGGGGGGTTGCGATAGGCCCCCCCCAAAAAATAACCCTGCAGGGCTGGGGGGGCAGAGCCCTCACAAACTGGGGGGGTGCCTGGCTCCGTCTCGCTGAATCTGTAACTTGGTGGGGACAAGGAACAGGGGGGCAGACCTGTCAAAAGTGGGGCACCCCCCCCGAGCATGGGGGGGGGTGGCACACCCCAGCGTCAGGGCATGGCTGTGGAGCCCCGTGCAGGCAGTGGCTGGGGGGGCCCCGTCCCCCTTTTGGGGCTCAGCACTGTCATGCCGACTGCAAATTTGGAGGGGGGGGTCAACCCTAAAATAACATGAGGTGTAAGGTGCTAAGCGCAACCCAAATCCTGCCCGGTCGCCCCCACTGCTGGGTGCCCTGGGCACCCCCCAACGCCAGCACCCCCCCACTCCTCCCAGGCCAGGCCTCCCTTGCTCTCACATAACCCAGAGCAGCTGGGGTGCTGGGCCCCCCCGAGCCCCCACCTGCCCCGGCTGCTCCCACTCCGTGGGGCTGGAGGGAATGGGGAGCTTTGGGGGGGCCCAGCACCCCCCACAGCAGCGGGGAGGGCTGCGGGGCTGTGCCGTCGGCTCGGGGTGACCTTGGGTGAGCACTGCCTCTTGCTGTGCCTCAGTTTCCCCCCCCTCAGGGACACCCACCTCTGCTTGTCACCCGTGTCTGGCGGAGGTGGGGATGATGGTGTCACATTGGGACCACTGCCCCTCCCCGATGCCCCACTCCGTTCTCTTTGCGGGTGCCCCAGCCGGGCCGGATCCTGCTCCGAGGGGCGCACGGCTGAGCTGCCCGTCCCATCCTGCTAAGACAGCCGTGGGGAAGGAGTGTGTTGCCTTCAGGAGGGTCCCCTCTGTGTGTGTCCCCCCGACAATTTCAACCACATTTAGGGCTGGAACCGGTGACACTAGAGGGCAGGCAGCTCCGTGCACAGCTGGGGGGTGCAGGATCCGGCCCTGGGTGCCAGGACCCTGGTCACACCGTGTGCCCCCCGCTCCCCGAGCCATGGGGGGGTGTTTGCAGGTGCGTGTCCCCGCTGGGTGCTGGGGGCCAGGGCCGAGCGGGTGCTGAGCACAGGCAGCGATGCCCATTTTGCAGCATCCCCGGGGTGACACGGGAATTGGGTCACCGCTGTCACCGGGGCACGTGGCTGCAGCGGGGAGCAGGGGGGATGTTTTGTGCATGGGGGGAGGCTGGAGGTGGTCCCTGACCGGGGGTGGGATTGGGGCTGTGAGGATGCTGGGGGCAGCTCAGCCCCCGCCAGTGGTGCCGGTGCAGCCGGTGTTCCGGCTGCGGGGGAGACGGCTCCTTTCTGCCCTCCCCCTGGGAGCTGCTTCCCAAGATGTTTTCCCTGCCGATCCCATAAACAAAGGGACCCCCCCTCCAAATTCAACCCCCATCAGCAGCAAAGCCACCGGCAAAACCGGGCTGCGCTGCTCGGTGACCGCAGCGGGCTGGAGGTGGCCGTGCACACGTGTGCGTGCGTGTGCGTGCGTGTCCATGTGTGTGCACGCGTGTGGGTGTGCCGCTCCCTGTGGCGGAGCTGCCCCCAGCTGCGGGGACCCCAGTGCTCTCCCAAAACCAGGTGGTTTTTGGGCGCTTTGCAGCCCACCAAGCCCTGCCAGGAGCCCGAAGTCACGGGGCAGGGTGGTGACGTGCCAGGCTGGGTGTCACCGTCCCCCTCACACGCCCCCTCATCCCTCCGAGCCGGCATCCCTCGCTCCGCACACGCCACGTGATGGTTTGGCTCCCAGTTAAACCAGTGGCTCCTGGAAGAACTCTTCCCTCCCCATCAGCTCTGCCGGGCCGGTGCTGGGGGGGCCGAGTCTGGCCACGAGGCCCATGCCGGCACGATGCTCGCCGGGTACCGCAGCTGGATGCAGCTCCCTGCTGCAGTGCCGGACGCGGTTTGTATCCTTAGACAAGCTCGAATATTTTTAATTAAACCTGCCAGTTTGGATGAGATTTAATTTTTCAGTGGGCTGAGCCGCGCCGGCCCCTCAGTACATCTCCCGCACCGGGGCCGCTCCAGCCGTATCTATTTCCCGGCGTTGCCTTCTGAGGTTATTCCTACCGGTGGCTTTCCCGGTGCCAGCACCTCTTGCTGTGCCAGGTGAGCGGGTTGCCACTGGCCCAGTTGGGATGGTTTGACAGCGGTGCCGGTGTGGTGGCATCTGGTGTCCGTTCTGGCAACATAAATAGTAGTGAAGAAAACCAAGAACAAGCCCGGTTCCATCTGGCCTGTGCCACGGCGCCTGCTTAACCTGTCTGCGCCCGATCGCCGCTGGCATCACCCGATCACCGCTGGCAACATCCCATCACCACCAACTTCATCCGATAGCTGCCGGCATCATCTGATTGCCACCAGCATCACAGGTGCCGCATCCCGGGGGCTCCAGGATCTCCACTTCCCATCCCTCCATCCCCAGGATGGAGATGGAGGCGGCTGCCGGAGTGTGGTACCCAAAAGGATGCTGCCATATCCCCAGCAGCACCCAGTCCCACCGCAGAGGGGACCCGGTGGCCCTGGGGACCTCCCCGCTCGTCACTGGGGACCTTCGGGCTTCACTTGCATCCCCTGAAAGGGGTGATGAAGGTTTCGATTCCCTGCGCAAAGGCAGGAGGGAGAGGGAGAGCGATCGTCTGGCACGGAGGAGATCCCAGTGGGGCTGCCTTGTGCTAACAGGATTTTACTCCCTATTTAATTACAATTTTGTCAAATTAAAAAAAAAAAAAAAGAAAGAAAGAAACAGAGGGGAAAAAAAAGATCCCTCTTGTCTCTTTGTGCCGGTTCCTGGCACCCGGTTAATTAAAGAGCGGCTGGTGAAGCCACCAGTCCCCAGAGGAGGTCCCAGGGGACCCCAGCCCCAGGGCTTGGCAGTCACACCTTGGTTCCAGTTCCTCCCAGTTCAGCCCAGTTCGGCCCGCGGGTGGCGAGGTGGGCCACAGCTGTGGCAGCAGCGTGCCAATGCGCCGTGGCTAATCCCCGGCTCTTCTCTGTGTAATCCCACCCGCCGGGATAATCTCATCAAACCCAGCGGCGCCGCGGCCAAACTCAGTGCCGGGTTTGGTGCTGGATGGATCTGGGCGGGGGGGGCAGGACATGGTGGCCCTGGGGGAGCGGTGGCTGCAGTCAAATCCTTGGTGGGGTGATGTGGGGCTGTGGATGCTTGTGGGGTGCTTGGGCATCGGGTAGGGAAACTGAGGCACGGAGTAGGGGACAGCATGTGACTTTGCGGTAGTTGGGGACTGGGACAGGGGGTGGTGGCAGCCACCCCCGTCCCAGCACTGAAAACAAATCCGAGGCGATGGAGAAGGGTGGGATGGGAAGAGGCAGCAGTGGGAGCACCCACAGGCTCCTTGGAGAGACCGGGCCCAGTTTGGGCGGTGGGAAAATAACTGGCTTTTGTTATCAGCCCCGTCCATCATCTCCTGCCGAGGGAAAGGGGTGTAAAGTGCCGGGAAATTGGGAAGCGTTAAAAAAGGAGCTTTGGGAGGCCAGGAGCCATCCTGGCCCTGCGCTGCGTGGGGCCTGATCCTGCCCAGGGCAGCGGGTCGGGAGTGCGGAGCTGCAGAGAACCCCGGCCCGTGTCCTTCGTGTCACCCGCGGGGACTGAGCTGGCGCAGCACGGGGTCAGTGCTGGGAACAGCCTGGAGCACGGCCTGGGGCCCGATCCTGCCCAGCTTGGGGGGTGCCCGGCTCCCACCCACCCCCAGCACCCCAGTCACCGCACAGCTGCTGCTGCTCACACATGACAGCCCCATGCACACATACGCCAGACGTGTGCACCCCCACGGGTGCACAACAGCCCCATGCGCACACACAGAGCCCTGTGTGCACACCTGTCCCTGCACACTCGTCACGCGCATGACAGCCGGTGCACAGACACCTGCACACACGTGATACCCCATGCACAGACACCTGCACACACATGACATGTAGTGTACACACGCCAGCACACACGTGACAGCCGGTACCCATGCTGACACCCGCACACGCGTGACACAGTGCACACTGCCACACACATGTGCCAGCTGGTGCACACACCAACACCTACACAGCCGTGACACATGGTGCACACATACCTGCACGCAGATGACACGCAGTGCACATGCACCGGCACACACACGTGACACCTAGTGTCCACACGCCTGCACACGTGTGCCCGCCGGTGCATATGCTGACACCTGCACACACCTGACAGCTGGTGCACATGCACACACACACAGGCACACACGTGACATCTGCTGCACACGCCAACACCTGCACACACACCCAACACATGGTGCACACACACCCACACACAGATGACACCCGCCACGTCTGGCGGGGCCACCCAGGGGACAGGGACCTTTATCACCCGTCCTGCCACAAGCTTTGTGGCACCGGTGGCCAGGAGCAACGCGGTGGCGGCGGGGAGGAGAGCGGGTCCCTGCCGGCCTGGTGGGTGCCAGCGGCTGAGGGGGCTTTGCCGGCGCTGGCGGGGGAACAAGGAGCCGTTTCGAGGGCAGCGAGGAAACACCTGACCTTCCGGCGAGGCGGCCAGCGCGGGGGCGGCGGCGCTGGGCGCGCGCCCGCAAACAATGGCCCTTTGTTCTGCGCCGCCACTGGCATCCCGCATCCCGGCCTGCATCCCATCCTGCATCCCACCCCACATCCCAGCCTGCATCCCATCCAGCATCCCGCATCCCATCCTGCGTCCCTCATCCCATCCCACATCCCAGCCTGCATCCTAGCCTCCATCCCATCCCGCATCCCAGCCTGCATCCCATCTAGTATCCCACCCACATCCCAGCCTGAATCCTCTATCCCACTCTGCATCTCATCCTGCATCCCATCCCGCATCCCAGCCTGCATCCCATCCTGCATCCCTCATCCCATCCTGAATCCCATCCAGCATCCCGCATCCCATCCCACATCCTATCCCGCATCCCATCTCGTATCCTGCATCCCATCCCGCATCCTGCATCCCAGCCTGCATCCCATCTCGTATCCTGCATCCCAGCCTGCATCCCACATCCCAGCCTGCATCTAATATCCCACCCACATCCCACCCTGCATCCCACATCCCAGCCTGCATCCTGTATCCCACATTGCATCCCTCCTCGCATCCCGCATCCCGCCCTGCATCCCACATCACATCCCACATGCCATCCCGCACCCTGGCAGTGCCGCAGTGCCAGCACCCACACTACCCTGGCTCCGGTGCATCCCACAGCCCAGCTGGGGCTCGGGGTGTGCCCGTGTCGGGGTGCTGGTGGCTCGTGGCAGCGGGGGCATTGGGTGTCACCCTTCATGGCCCACGCACCAGCACCAGGAGCTGGCAGTGGCCGTGGCTCCTGTCCCCAGGGGTGTCACCGTCCCTTGGTGTCCCCAGGAGGTGGGTGGCGCGGGGGAGAGAGAGGGGTTTTCACAGAGTGGGTGCCCTGGGTAGAAACACACCCCGGGTGGCAGCTCCGGGGCCACCATCACCTCAGGGACTGCGTGATGCTGGGGACGGTGGCACAGCGGAGTCCCTGAGAGCTGCAATCCTCCCCAGCGCCCACCTGCACCCCTCGCCCCCTGGCATCGCGCTGTTTCACCAAGCAGGCAGGATATTTCATCTTATTTAACTACAAATAAGTGTTTTGGAGCGTAGAAATCTGAACTCGAGGCGCTGGCGCCCAGGCTTGGAGCAATTAAAAGCCCCGTTTTCCCGGCCGGAGCAGAGCAGCCGAGCGCAGCTGGCGCGGGGGAGCCCGGAATGGAAATAAAACCATCAAAACCAACAACTAAACTTTATTAAGGTTTAAAAAATGAGCAGGCTGAGGGGTTGAGCGCTTGCTCCTGGCCTCCCCAGCACCTCCTCCACCTCCTCTGGCTCTCCCCGGCTGCTGGCGTCTGTGGGTTTGTTATTGTAGGGTTGCTTTCTCAGGACTGGGGTTGTTTGGGGTTTTTTTGGGCTGTTTCTGACAGGTGTGGGTGTGTGTGGCAACCTCCCGCCTGGGCTCCGGGCCCTGGTTTGTGACTGTAGGGTTCCCACTTGGAGCTGGGTGTGAAGAGGCAGGTTTGTGATGGTGGGGTCTCCCATGTGGAGCTGGGTTTGCCTGTTGGGGTTGAACCAGGAGCTCTGTGTCCCTCTGCCCACTCGGGGACAGGGCACCCTGGGGACACCTGGGGGACCAGGGTCCCTGAGGACAGGGCAGCCCAGAGTTGGGGGCACCCTGGGCATGGGGCTACCTGGGGACAGGGCTCCCTGGGGATGGGGCACCCTCGGGACAGGGCTCCCTGGGAAAGTGGGTTCCCTGGGGACGGGGCATCCTGGGCATGGGGCTCCTTGGAGACAGGGTTCCCTGGGGACATGGGCTCCCTGGGGATAGGGGCTCCCTGGGGACAGGGCACCCTGGGGTGCACAGGGGAGGTCCCGGGAGCAGTGGCCAGACTCCGGCTGGGAGCAGGGGGCTCCCCCTTCCTATGCTGAGGGGAAACTGAGGCAGGAGGCTGGAAGCGGTGACTCAGGGTGGCCGGACCTGCTCCTGCCGGCGGGACCTGACTGCGGCCGCCCACAGCCAGGGTGGCCCCAGGGCCATGCGGGTGCCCAAGCAGTGTGCCAGGGTGACACTTGGCAGCCCAAGGGGACCCAGCGAGGGTGCAGAGCCGCTGGGGTGGCACAGGAGACCAGAAAGGACGAGGGGGGTGAGTGCCTTTGGGTACAAGGGGGGATGTGTGACTCTGGGGACAAGGGGGACAATGGGGATGGCTGTCTTGGAGGGGCAGGAGGGACATGTGAGGATGAGAGCTTTTGGGGACAAGAGAATGAGTGCCCTTGGGGACACGGGGGGGTGACTGTCTTTGCGGGGACAGGAGGGCCATGGGGGGATCGGTATCTGTAGGGACAAGTGCCTTGGGGGAACCAGCAGGACAAGAGGATCCATGTGCCTGGGGGGGGACAGGGGACAAGGGCTGTGAATGGGGAAGGGGAGGGAACAGGGCAGCCATGTGCTTGGGGACAGGGGACAACGGCTGTGAACTGGGGGGGACAGCATCCTGGGGTGCCCCTGCCTGCCACCCTGTCCCCTCCATGGGGTTTATTTTGGCATGAAGCGTGACACCTTCTTGATAGGAAACCATCCGTAATATGCAGATAAGTATGTATTTAATATGCAAATTACCATGCGGCTCTGGCGGGCCACCAGCCCAGGCGTGGCGGAGGGGATGTGCCAGGGTCACGCAGCACCCATGGGTGTCACCCAGCGGGTGTCAAAGGTGATGACAGCACCCAGTGGCTCATGTCACCCCTGGGGATCGCGGCGGGTGACGAGTGCAGGGACAAAGCCACCCAAAGTGACCACGGGGTCCCCACCTTCCCCAGAACCCGTGTTGGGGGGTCGGACCCCCCCTGGTGCTTGGGGATGTCCTGGGGGCCCAGACGCCTGGGTCCCCACCGGGGGGGGTGGGTCGTGGGTGCTGGGGAGGGGACAGGGACAGGGACAGGGGCTATAAACGGCAGCTGTAAGAGGAGCCGGTAACCGGAGCGGGAGGCCCGGGGGGACATTTGAGCCGCCGGCGGGGCCGTGGAAGCGCCAAGGTAAATGGTGGGTGCTGTGTGTGTGTGTGTGTGTGTGTGTGTGTGTGTGTCCACGCCAGTGCCCCCCCGTCCCTGTCACCCGCATGCGGACCCCACTAATGCTGGGGTCCCACCCATCCTCTTGGCACCCCCCCAGCTCTGGGGGTACTAACTGCCTGCTGCACCCCCCGGGAGGTGCTGCTTGGTGGAGGGAGGGGGGACACGGTGGCAGGGGACAGGGCCAGGGCCAGCCCGCGGTGCCAGGTGGCCGGGGTGACATTTGCTCTGTCCCCGCCGTGGGGACAGCTGCTTCCTGGCTCTGCCATCTGAACCGGCCCCGGAACGGAAACCCGGGGGGGGGGGGGGCTGAGCCCCCCCCCACCCCGGCGGTGGCAGCAGCTGGGTTGGGGGGGGCTCCCCACAGCCATTTCGGTGTGACCCCCAAACCCCCCCTGTGGCAATGGGGGGAACCCCCGATGTGACCGCCCAGAGCAAGGGATGCTCTGGGGACCCGCATTTTGGGGGGCTGGTGAGTGGAGGGAGCGCATTTTCCTTAATGCTGCTTATAAGGGCCTCATTAGCATATCTAATTGCTGGTTGCTTATTGGCGCTGGGTACTTTCTGAAGGAAATCACCCCAAACAGCAAATAAATCTGGCATTAGCCCTGTGAAAAGGGAAGGGATTTATTTAGATATTGAGATAATACCGTACCCCCCCCCCCCCATACATTGTCAAATGCCTGATAACGACCCTGATTAATTAGGGGCTGGTGGCTGGTCGTGCTGGACCACTGCTGCTGGTATTCCTAAAAAAAGTTGTATTTTAAGGGATTTCAGGGCTGGTGTTCTCTTCATTTCCTAGTGTCCCCCACCCTTTCCTGGTGTTCCACCCCTTTCCCGGTGTACCCCCCCATTTCCCAGTGTGTCCCCCCTTTCTAACGGGTTTCTGTTGTGAGGCTGAGCCGGGGCGGGTGGAATCTGGGATCCCATGGGAATGAACTGGGATCAGCTCCGGGTGCGGCGACGGCTGGTGAGGATGAGGGGGACGGGACTGTGGTGCCGCTCGGGGGGTCCCATGGGTGGCCACCCCCCCCCGGGTCCCCGGCTGCGGTGACAGCTGCCAGGGGGGTTGGTGGCTCCAGTTACGGTGACATCAGCCCTACCTTCCCACCTGGCGCGGGTGGGGGGCGCAGGCCCCCCTCCCCCGGGGGTCCCTGCGGGGGGGTTATGTGACAGCTGAGCCACTTTCGGGACGCCGGAGCCCCCAGCACCGTCGGGGCGTCCTGAGAAGGGGGGGACACTCACCCCCAGCTATGGGACCCAGGCGTCGGGGACCCCCCCTTGGAGCGGTGGGGACAGCGGTGGCCGTGCCATAGGGCCAGCAGAGGTGGCCGGTGGAGCTCAGGTGGGCAGAGCCCGGTGCCGGGGGCGGGGGGGGGCAGGAGCCGTACCCCACCACAGGGAAGGGCTCCCATCCCCGGGAGGGGAATGGGGGCAGCGTGTCCCCCCTCCCCGGCAGGCGGGGGGTGTGTGCTGGCAGACCCCTCTTCGGGGTCACAGGGACCCCACTGCGCTTCGGGGTCACTGCTCCTAGAAATTATGGCGGGGGGGGAAAAAGTGTGGGGGGGGGCTGCTCCCCCTTCCTGCCCCATCACCCCTGTGTTGGGGGTTGGGGAGACGCTGCGGGGGGGAAAGACAGGGTTAGTGGCTGCTCCCCACCCCCCCAAAAAAAAAAAAGCGTAGTGTGCAGTGGGTGAGGGCTGAGTGAGCTTTCAAATGGGGAAACTGAGGCACAGGGGGGCTGCAGCAGGGACAAAGACAAGGGAAATGGCCGAGGATGTTCAGCTGTGCGGTGTCAGAGACATGGGGGCTTGAGACCCTGAAGCCCCCCCGGACCACCCAGTGCATCCCCGGCATGGCCACCCTGTCCCCACCCACTGCCTCAGTTTCCCCACCGCCGCCTTGGGGACACGCACGGTGACCATCCCCTCTCCTCTGCCACCACCGTGAATGGGTCCCTGTTTGTCACCCGCCCCCCCCACCGTGCCCCCCCTCCCCTCTGGCCCCCTCCTCCCCACTGCCTTTTCTTTGCCCGCACAATCGCAGGCATTTATGTCGCCGGAGGCTCCAGTTACCCCGTGCCCGCTCACTGTCACCACCCAGGCTGGGGGGGCGCGGACATGGTGACACCGGACCCCCTGGCTTGGGGATACAGGGACCTGAGGCTGCAACGCAACAACCCCGCGCCCCAAATCCCACCCGGCGTGGGTGGATTCTCAGGTGGCTGATATACGCTGAACCCTTCCCTTGGGCTGCTTTTTGGGGTCCCCCTCTCCCTCCAATGCCTGGGGACACTTAAATTTGGTGGGTTTTGGATGCTGCTGGTGTCACCCAGCGTGGAGGGGGGAGTTACAACGTGGGGACATCGTTACCCAAGTGGCATCGCTCGTTTGGGTAACGAGGCTAGACAAGGAGCCCCCACCAGCCCCTAAAGGTAAAGCTGGAGGGGGGGCTTTGGGGAACCCCCCTAATTCAGCTCAGGTGGTAAAAGCCTCTGAAGCTTAAACTACAGCAATTAAATTGTTAATGGCCTTTAGAAAACAGCTCAGGCACAAAAAATAGATTTAAAAAAATAGGAATTTTCAGGCTGGTTGCCCAGGGGATGGGACCCATCCTGGCCGGTTTGTCACCCACGGTGTGCCATGGGTGACAAACCTGCAGCTGCCTGTGCCAAAACCAGCTCATTTCCCTCTTTTTGGGGGGAAAAATCCCCCCCCATCCCACTCCTCGTCAGCAGCACCAAACCTCTGGGTTGCTCTTGGCGTTGGCTGTGGTGGTGCCACCGGCGTTGCAAGGGCTTTGAGACCCTTGCAGGCCCCCATCGGTTATTTTTTATAGAAATATATCTTTTAATATATATTTTTATAGAAAAATTAATAAGAGGCGGTGCTGTTTGCTCCTTGTGAAGGTGGGGAAACTGAGGCATGGACCCGTCCCACAGCTGTGGCCGTCCCCAGGAGGCCACTGTGCCCCTGGGGACACATCCCTGGGGGCTGTGACACTGTGGGGTCAGTTGTTCTTGGGGGATGTGACACTGTGGGGATGGGGTTGGGTGTCCCTGGGGTCTGTGACACCCTGGGGATGGGGCCAGTTGTCCCTGGGGGCTGTGACACAGTGGGGTTGGGGTCAGATGTCCCTGGAGGCTGATACTGCAGGGTGGACCGGGATGGGGACAGTGCTGGTTCTCAGCCAGGGCTGGTGACACTGCAGAGGGGACAGGGACGAGTCTCCCCACTGGAGCTGCCCGGCATCCAGGCGCCGCAACCCCCATCCCCACGCAATGTCACCCATCCTCGCTCCCCGCAGGGGACACAGCAGCAGGAGGGCGACGGTTCAATTGAACCCGCTCCCTGCTCTCACAGAATTGATAATCAATTAAATCCCTGCCTGGCTGCTAATTACCCAGCCCTACCCCCATCCCCACTGCCCCACGGGGATGGGGGGCAGGATAGCGATGGTGGCCCAGTGCGGTGGGGGGACGGTGGAGGTGGCATTGAGGCTGTCCGTGCCGGGGGCGGCGTGTTGTGGCACGTGGTGCTCCAGTGTGTCCCCAGGGATTTTCTGAGCTATCCCAATGGCATTTTGGATGGAGAAAAGTCTCACTGGCTTCCCCCGTGTCCCCGTGTCCCTATATCCCCGCGTCCCTGTGTACCCATGTCCCAGCCCTACCATGCCACCACGCTCTGGCTCAGTTCCCCTATGGTTAGTTGGTGGTGAGCCACCAGCGAAGCCCCAGTTTGGGCCCAGTAGCCCCAGTGCAGAGCCGCGCAGGCGCTGGGGGCGCGGGGGCCGCTTTTCCCAGCATATTTGAAATTCTTCAGCCGGGGAAGGACTTGCTTCCCTATCACCAGTCCCAGCCGCATCCCACGCCGGCCCCTCGCCGCTGGCACTGGCCCAGCACCGACGCCTTAAGCCCCCCCCACCCTCCCCCGAGACCGCCCCTGGACCCCAGCACTGGTGACGGGTTTGGGGTACAGGTGGGTCACGCAATGGGGAAGGAGCCCAGGCGTCCGGGTGGGTGTTGCCCCACACACACACCTCTCCCCATTCCCGCAGGTGCAGTGGGTGCCCACCCGCGGCGGGGGGTACCATGGGGCCACCACCCCGCGTCCCCCTGGTCCTGCTGCTCCTGCTGGTGGCAGAGAGGACGGCCCACGGCACCTTCCCCGAGGAGCCCGGCCCCATCGCTGTGGCCCCTGAGGACTGTGAGTGCCCACCCGGGGGTGCAGGGTAGGGGTCAGGGTGCTGCATTGATGCACAAGGTGGGGACGTGGCTCAGCAAGGGGATGGGGTTTTGGGGTGCTTTGGGGTGAAGGCGGGAGGGGGCACCCATGGGCAGGGCTGGGTGAGGGCAGTCGCCCCGGCTCTCTGGGGGAACCAGGGTGGGTGGGGGTGCCCTGGCAGTGTGTGACCCCCCATGTGTCCTGTCCTCCCCCAGATGTGAAGCACTACGCCGTCTTCGTGGGCCACGGGACGAGCCGACCAGCTGGCCCCGAGGGTGGGAGCACCCAGCGCCTCAACATCCAGCGCATCCTCAAGGTCAACCGGACCCTCTTCATCGGGGAGAGGTCTGAACCGCGGCACCCCAAAACCTCCTGCCCCACTGGGGTGGGCACCCAACACCCCCCCCAACCCTCTTTGCTGGGGAGTGACACCTGGGGCACCCCAAAATCTGCCATGGGGCTCTTCGGGGGGGGGCTCCGTCATGGCTGGCCCTGCCCCAGTGATGCTCATCGCCCACCCCAGCACCCCACATCTCCCCATTGGGGTGGTAGTGGATCCTGCACCCCCCCCAGCATGCCTCCCTGGGGGGCACATCCACGGGGTGCCCCGCGGGGTGGTGACACCTGTGTCCCCATCCCCAGGGACAACGTCTACCGTGTCAGCCTGGAGCCCACCGGTGCCGGCGAGATGCGCTACCACCGGGTAAGTGCCGAGCCCTCAGGTGCCGGGGGGACACTGGGGCGGGGAGGGCTGCCAGCTTCTCCCCAGCCCCACGCTGGGTTTTCTTGCCCCCCCAGAAGCTGACGTGGCGCTCGAACCAGCACGACATCAGCATCTGCCGGATGAAGGGGAAACACGAGGTATGGGGCAGGGGGGCTGCACCTCATGGGACTCCTCCCGGTGGGGACCGAGCACCCTCTGCACCCTGTGTCACACAGACAAGGCCACCCTGTTGTGTCCCCCCCTCAGTGTCACCCTCTCCCTCCCCGCTCCCTGCCAGCGGTTGTGTCTCTGTGATTTATTGGCCACTTGGATAATTGGGTTTGTAATTAATTATTTCGGGATCAAAGCAGGCCCGGCCCAGCATCTGCCAGAAATCCAATTTCTAGGTCCCTTAAATGCCATTTTGGGGTGAAAACACCCCCCAAGCCAGACCCTCACATCAATGGAGGAGTGGGTGGCAGCACCCAGAGGTGGGGTGGGGGGGACAGGGTGCCGAGGGGTGACGGTCCCCTCTCACCGGCGCAGGCAGAGTGCCGTAACTTCGTCAAGGTGCTGCTGGTGCGGAATGAGAGCCTGCTCTTCGTCTGCGGCACCAACGCCTTCAACCCCGTCTGCGCCAACTACAGCGTGAGTCACCCAACCCCCCTGCCGGGACGGGGCCACCTGGGACCCCACGTGTCACCCCCGCTGTGTCCGAGTGGCTGGCGGGCAGGGGATGCTCCTGCCTGCGTGGCATCGCTCACGGCCCTGTCTCACCCGCTATAGATGGACACTCTGGAGCCCGTCGGGGACAACATCAGCGGCATGGCCCGGTGTCCCTATGACCCCAAGCATGCCAACGTGGCCCTCTTCACAGGTCAGTGGTGGCACCGCTGGCACCTCACCAGGCTCTCTGCCTGCTGTCCCCTGCCCCGTGCCCGGCTGACGTCCCTCTCCCGCGCAGGGGGGATGCTCTTCACTGCCACCGTGACGGATTTCCTGGCCATCGACGCTGTCATCTACCGCAGCCTGGGGGACAGCCCGACCCTCCGCACCGTCAAACATGACTCCAAATGGTTCAAAGGTGCCCCCTGTGGCATGGTGCCCACCATGTGCCACACAGCACTGGTCCCTGTCCCCTTTGATGCCATCCTGGGACCTCCCTGACCCTGCCACTGTCCCCACAGAGCCCTACTTTGTGCACGCCGTGGAATGGAGAAGCCACGTCTACTTCTTCTTTCGGGAGATTGCCATGGAGTTCAACTACCTGGAGAAGGTGGGAGACATCCCTGTGATGGCCCAAGACACTCAGAGTGGAAATGGGGACAAGGGGACTGTCATCAGGGTTGGGTACCAGCTGGTGATGGGTGTCCATCCCATAGGTGGTGGTGTCACGGGTGGCCCGGGTGTGCAAGAACGACATGGGGGGCTCACAGCGGGTGCTGGAGAAGCAGTGGACCTCCTTCCTCAAGGCCCGGCTCAACTGCTCTGTGCCGGGTGATTCGCATTTCTACTTCAATGTCATCCAAGCCGTGACGGACATCCTGGAGCTGGACGGACGCCCTGTGGTGCTGGCTGTCTTCTCCACGCCTGCGAACAGGTCGGACCCTCTTGTGCCCCACTGAGACCCGTGAGGCTGGGCTGGGACCCCTCTGTGCGCCCCAGTGGCCATGGGGGCCATGGGGGACAGGTTGAGGTGTTCAACCTGTGCCCATGTCCCCCCAGCATCCCTGGCTCGGCCGTCTGTGCCTTCGACATGACGCAAGTGGCCGCCGTCTTCGAGGGACGTTTCCGGGAGCAGAAATCGCCTGAGTCCATCTGGACACCTGTGCCCGAGGACATGGTGCCGAAGCCCCGGTGAGTGACCTGCTGTGGGGACAGGGATGGGGACAGCCAGGCTGGGACCTGCAGGAAGGGGCATGGGGATGGAGGTGGGGACAGGGATGGGGACAGGGACAGCCAGGTCTGGTACCCACAGGGAGAGTGATGGAAGTAGGCATAGGGGCAGGGATGGGGACGGGGACAGGAATGGGAACAGGGACAGGGACGGGGACAGGAATGATCAGGGCTGTTAACTGCAGGGAGGGTGGGGACAGGGATGGGGATGGGGACGGGGATGATGATGGGGACATCATCAGGGATGGGGACGGGGACAGAGATGGGGATGGGGACAGGGATGATGATGATGGGGACAGGGATGGGAATGGGGACAGGGATGATGATGATGGGGACAGGGACAGGTCTGACACCAGCGGGAAGGGTAGAGGGGATGGGGACAGGAACAGTGACAGCCAGGGCTAGTACCGGCTGGGCTGGGGATAGGGCTGGTGACAGGCAGGGCTGGTGGTGGCAGGTTTGGGGACAGGCGGGGCTGGGGACAGGGCCAGTGTGGCTGTGGGGACGCTGAGCTGTGCCACCGTGGCCGCAGGCCCGGGTGCTGCGCATCCCCGGGGATGCGCTACAACTCCTCCAGCACCTTCCCCGATGAGATCCTCAACTTTGTCAAGACGCACCCACTGATGGACGAGGCGGTGCCGTCCCTGGGCAACGCGCCCTGGATCCTCTGCACCATGAGCCGGTGAGCGCCCAGGGCAGGATCCGTCCTGGGGAGGGGCTGAGGGGACTGGTGGGTGCTGGGAGGACTGGGGGGTGCTGGGGGAACTGGGGGGTGCTGGCCAGAGTCTCTCCCACCGCCCTTGCATGCATGTGCAAAGGAGACCGCCAGGAGACCTGATAAATCTCATAAACTTTGCAGTCAAGATCGTCTCATCCTAATTAAATCTGCCTTAATTGCTGCTTGATGGGGAATTAATCAAGCAGCGCTCTCGGGCCGTAGCCTCCCGCCGGCAGGGCAGCTGGGGCGCGTGTGGGGCTGGGGACGGGGACACAGGGCTGGAGACAGGGACACGACGCTGGGGATGAGCATGTGGGGCTGGGGACGGGGCCACAGGGTTAGGGACAGGGCTGTGAGGCTGGGATGGGGACACAAAGCTGGGAAGGGGACACAAGGGTGGGGACAGGGATGCAGGGCTGGGATGGGGACATGAGGCTGGGGATGGGGATGTGGGGATGGGGACCAGCTAGGATCCTGTCAAGGGACTGGGAGGATCTGGGGTGGTTCCTTGGTGGGATCTGAGCTGGGTCCCGGTGGGGATCTGGGTGGAATCCAGGCTGGGTCCAGGCAGGATCTGGGATGGATCATGGGTGGGATCTGGGATGGATCTGGCTGGTTCCTGGGTGGGACCTGGGCTGGGTCCTGGCTGGGATCTGGACTAGTTTCCATCTGGGATCTGCACGACCCCTCGCGCTCCCTGGGGACTCCCTGCTCTGGGCCAGCCACAGCCTGTCCATCCCCAGGGAGGGTCCCAGGCCCCCCATCCTGCCTCAGGTTCCCCCTCCCTGGGGACACGCAGGCTCCCACACACCCCAACGCCTGCTCTGCTCACATCACGCAGGTACCAGCTCCGCAAGATCGTGGTGGACAATGCAGCGGGGCCGTGGGGCAACCACACCGTGGTCTTCCTGGGCTCCAGCACAGGCACCGTCCTCAAGTTCCTCATCCAGCCCAACGCCAGCACCAGCCCCGCACCCGTCCCCCCCGGCAGCCAGAGCGTCTTCCTGGAGGAGTTTGAGACCTACCAGCCTGGGAGGTGGGTGCTGGAGTGCTGGGAGGGAGGGGAAGGGTGAGTCGGGGTGGTCAGATATGTGTGTGTATGGATGGATGGATGGGCGGATGGATGGAGGGATGGATGGATAGATGGATGGATGGAGAGTGGGTGAATGGATGGATGGGTGGGTGGATGGATGGATGGATGTGTGTGTGGATGGATGGATGGATGGGTGGATGGATGGGCGAATGAGTGGTTGGATGGGTGGGTGGATGGATGGGTGGGCAGGTGGGTGAGTAGGCAGGTGGGTGGGTGAGTGACTGGTTGGATGGATGGGTGGATGAGTGGTTGGAGAGCTGGGTGGATGAGAGGTGGTTGGATTGATGGGTGGATGGATGGATGAGATGTTTAGGGAGGGATTGATTGGCAGTTGCAAGATGACAGGGGAGGATGAATGAGGTCGTTGGGGAGGGAGGGATGGATGGATGGATGGATGGATGGATGGATGGATAAGATGGATGGATGGTTGGAGGGGATGGGTCAGAGGGATGCAAGGGGTGGGTGAGGGGAATGGGTGACATGCCCTCCTTTGGACCAGCCTACACTTGGGCTGGCTCCATGGTGGGCAGGCATGGACCAGGGCCAGAGCCACGCTGAGCTGTGCCCCATCCCCAGGTGTGGCCGGGACACAGAGGATGAGCGGCGGCTCCTGGGGCTGGAGCTGGACAAGGCAGCGGGGTCCCTGCTGCTGGCCTTCCCCCCGTGTGTGGCCAGGGTGCCGGTGGCTCGCTGCCAGCAGCACTCAGGCTGCATGAGGTGAGTGTGCCGGTCTCAGCTGCCCCCCGGTGTGGCTTGCTGAGCCGGGGGGCACACAAAGAGCAGGGAGGGGTTACCTTCACATCCCAGGAATTTGCCCTGCGCTGGGTTCCAGCTGCGAAGGACTCAGCATGGCTGGGAGCATGGCCAAGGGAAACTGAGGCATGGCGTGGCACGGGGTCAGGGTCCCTCGTGGGAGTCTGGGGTGTCATATCCCCCGCCATGTTGGGCCTGATCCTGATGTCTCTGCTCCCTGCCAGGAACTGCCTCGGGAGCCGGGACCCCTACTGCGGCTGGACACCCGAGGGCTCCTGTGTTTTCCTGGAGCCCAGCCCCAGGTAACGCTGCCAGGCCTGGGGGGCAAAAAGGCCAGGGGACACAGTCTCAGGGGATCCCCAGAGAGCATTGGCTCCTGCAACCCCCTACCCTTACCTCTGAGACAGAGCAAACTCATTGCTTGCTGAAGCAAGCTGGGAGCCCTCTGCCAGGCTATTAGGGACCGGCTGACCCCCCCCCGAATTTGCACTCCCCCAGGGTGGCATTCGAGCAGGACATCGCCGGCAGCAGCACGTCCCACCTGGGCGAGTGCGAGGGTGAGTGCGGGGCAGGGGTGGGGCTTGGGGACATGGCAGTAGCACCACCAGACTCCCACTGCAGCCATCCCCTGACGTATGTGTCCCCCCGCCATCACCCAGGGCTGGTGACGGAGAGCTTTGTGGACGAGCCGGACGGGCTGGTATCGGTGAACCTGTTGGTGATCTCCTCCGTAGCAGCCTTCGTCATCGGCGCCGTCATCTCCGGCTTCAGCGTCTGCTGGTTCATCGGCCACCGGGACCGCAAGGAGCTGGCCCGCCGCAAGGACAAGGAGACCATCCTGGCACACAGCGAGTCGGTGGTGAGCGTCAGCCGGCTGGGCGAGCGGCGGGCGCGTGGCGGGCAACCCGGCGCCTTGCTGGCCCCGCTGATGCCCAATGGTTGGCCCAAGGAGTTGGGGAAGGTCACCCAACACGACCTGGACTCGGGGGTCCTGCCCACGCCGGAGCAGACCCCATTGCAGCAGAAACGCTGCCCTGGTGCCCTCCAAAACTGCACCTGGGAGCAGAGTCATAACATCATCAACGCCGCCTTGCGGGACCCCGGTGGATCCGGCACTGCTGGTGCCGGTCGGCTGCGTGCTGGCTCCGGCCGCTCGGCTCGCGGCATCCCCCTCTCCTGCCACGCCATCCTGGTGGACCAGGAGCTGGAAGCCGAACTCAGCGACTCCTCGGGTGATGGGCATTGGGGTCGGGACCCCCAGGAGGGTCCCCACACCCGGCAGCACGCACCCGCTGGCACCCGCCGCCCACCCCGCAGCTCCTACGGTGACTTCGCCAGCACGCCGCACCCCAGCCCCGATCGCCGACGGGTGGTTTCGGCACCGGGCGGGGAGGGGGGAGACTTTACTGAGGGGCCACCCTGGCACCCCGAGCAGCTGAACTTCAACGCCAACAATGGCACGGGCCGCCCTGGCGCCCACCTCAAGAGGAACCACACGTTCAACAGCGGCGAGGCGTCGGGGGGCAGTTACGGGCAACACGGCACAGCACCCCGGGCAGCCAGCGCTGGGCCCCCCCGGGCACTGACGGACCTGCACCACCTCCTGCGCTACGGCGTGGAGCGGACTCCCTCGGGAAAATAGGGTCCCACCATGTGTGTCCCCCCACCCAGGGTACCCATGGGGTCCCCCACCGGCTCCCTGGGGACAGGGAGGGGTGGCCAGGCAGGAGCTGCAGGCATGGGGTGAGATGCTGCATGGGTCAGGAGGACAGACACCCCCTGGGTGTCCCCAAGTAGGGTTTGGAGCTGGCCGCGATTGGCATGGGGCAGTGCCCTGCGCTCCGGCTGCTTGATCCTGGGGGGGTCCATCCATCCGGTCCCCTCCCCAGGCTGGACCCAGGGACCATGGATCCCTGGGAGGGGGATCCCTGGGAGGCAGCAGGATGGACGCACAGACACGGACCCTGCTGAGGCGGAGCAGGGCTGTGCCCCCCCCAGCCCCGCAGCCCCTCGGACCCATCAGCTGCACCTGGGGGGGCTTCTGGGTGCTGCCAGCACCCCGGGGACACCTGGCCAGGGGGGTGCCACCAGGGTTGTGTTGGTTGTGGTGATGGGACACGGTGAACATTTGGCGTGCAGGGGGATGGGGGGGGGCAAATACTTGTGTTACCTGGGGATGGGGCACACTCATCCCCCCCGGCCTGGGGTCACCCCTGCCCAGTGCCAGCTTGGGGGGGTGGGGGGCCCTTGTCCATGCCCCCCCACTCCTCCCTCCTGGAAAGCACAGCCGTGATGTGGGGGCACCGCTGGGGCTGGGGAGGGTTCCCCACCGAACCCACTCTCTGCTGGCAAAGGGTGCCCTTTCGGTGCCACCCCTGCCTGGCCCTGGGGGGGCAGGTCCCCGGGGGGGGTGGCAGGCTGTAAATAGGGTGGGGGGTGGCGGGCGCCCCCCCCCCCCCCCCCAGCGGCCATGCATGCGGCCGCCCGCGGTCTGTACCCCGCGGCCCCAATAAATGCCCGTTTACTGGAGGCAACTCCCCCACTGCTGCCTCGGCACCTTCTTACACCCCGCCTTGCCCTGGGACCCCCCAGCCTCGGGAGGCGGCAGCAGCTGGGGCTGGGCAGGGGGTGCTGCTGGTGGGGGGGACATGGGCATCTGGTGTGCAAAGTCCTCATGTGGGGACACCCCCCCCAACATGCCATGCATGTCTCCATGCATTCACCCCCCTCCGTGGGCACATGTGCATCTGCTGCACTCACACATGCACCCCCCACCCTCCCCGCGCACTCCCCCGCCTTGGTGCTCACTCCCCCCCCCCCGGGTACCCTCCCACTCCAGCCCTGCACCCATCCACTGCCATACTACCATCCCCTCTCCCATGCAACGAGTTCCTCCATGCTCAGCCTGCAGTGGCCACCAGCCACAGGGGCGGGGGGGGCTCATGGGGGCTTTGCCACGCAGGCAGGGGGTGCGACACAGGGTCCCACTGCTCCCCAGCACCCATGTCATGTTGTGCATCAGCTCCCCCCAGGGCTTGTACAGCACCGTGTGCTGCCGACAGCACAGCGGGTGCTGGGGTCCCCTGGGTATCTGAGAGGGGTGAGGGTGGAAGGGGGGTGTCAATGCTGCGTTCCCCAAGAGCCGGGGGGGTGCAATGGGGACACGGTGGACACCAGCACCCTGCACCGGATGCCAGCACCCTGCGAGCTGGCAGTGACGGCAGCGATTTCCCAACCGGCACGTGAGGCCGTGCCACCAGCCCCCTGGGCTGACAGCCACCGAGGAGACAGGACCGTCCCCAAGGAGCCTTGCCACCGGTTGGGAAGGTAAGGGCAGGGCTGGGGGTCTCGGAGTGGGGTTGGGGAGAGGGGGGGACATGGGGGGGTCAGGGCATCTCCCTGCCTGCAGGCATGGCCTGCCCTCCCCCAGGTGGAGGGCCGGCAGCGGGACAGCAGTGGCGGGGCTTGCACAACCCTCGAGTGACGATGGCTGCCTGCCTACAGCCCTGCACCGCGATGCCACCCAGCCGGATCCTGCCACCGCTGCTGCTGCTGCTGCTGCTGGCGCCGGGCCCCACCGCCCCGTGCTCCCCCCCCCAGCCCAATGCCACCCATTTCATCTGCACCGAGCCCACCCTGAGCACCTTCCCTGCCGGGCTGCCCCCCACCACCCTGGCTGTCTCGGTGGAGTTCACGGCACTGGCCACCCTCCTCCCCACCGCCCTGGCGGGGCTGCCCCGGCTTCAGGAGCTGCACCTCTCCTCCAACCGCCTCGCCACCCTCCCCGAACCCCTCCTGCGCCCTGTGCCCACCCTGCGCGTCCTCGACCTGACGGACAACCTCCTGGCTGACCTCCCCACTGGCATCTTCACCGCCGCCGGCCACCTCCAGCACTTGGTGCTGCGGGGGAACCGGCTGCAGGTGTTGCAACCCGCCTGGTTCCGGCACCTTCCCCGCCTGCAGTGGCTCGACCTGGCTGACAACGCCTTGACGGAAGTGCCACCTGCGATTTTCCACCCCTTGAGCTCCCTGCATAGCCTGGATCTATCCCACAACCGCTTGGCAACCCTGGCACCGGACACACTGGCCGGGCTGCGGGTGCTGGAGAGGCTTGACCTGGAGGGCAACCAGCTGGGCACGCTGCTGCCTACCGTCTTTGCCCCCACGCCCGCCCTGCGCCTCCTCTTCCTCCAGGACAACAAGCTGCAGACACTGCCCACCGGCGTCTTCGTCCCCCTGCGCCATCTCCGCGTTCTCGACCTGTCGGGTAACCGGCTGCAGGCGCTGGAGCTGCCCCCCGGCACCATGTTGGACCTCGACATCTCCGGGAACCCCTGGGCCTGCGAGTGCCCACTGCTGATGCTGCTGCGGCAGGCGGCCCCGCAGCTCACTGCCAGCCGCAATACCCTCTGCGCCGGCCCCGCGCACCGCCGGGGACAGGAGGTGGCTGCTGTGAGCCGGGCTGGGGACACGGGCTGCGAGCCTAAGGGGGACGGGCAGCGCCCACCGAATCCCTAGGCAAGGGGTTTGGTGTCAACCCAGGTGGCCGGGCATGTCACCTCCCTCCCTGCCACTCTGTCACCAGCCGAGATGAGCTCTCCTGGGGAAACTGAGGCAGTGAGACAGGGGTGCAGCTGTCCCCAGCCCAAAGGCCACTGTCCCCATCCCGGGATGCCCATCCCAATGGCTCCCAGCCCCATCCCACTTGGCTCAGGCTGTCCCACATCCCTGTCCCCATCCCGCCTGGCACATGTCCCTGTCCCCACCCCACAACAGCACATTAAATGCCATCACTTGTAGTCATCACATTGTCTCCTGTGTGTTGTCCTGTGAAGTCCCCAGGGATAAGACAGTGACAGGCACCATGCCCCTGGCTGTGCCCATCCCATACCTTCTGTGTCCCCTGCCCATGCCCATTCCATCTAGGCCAGCCCACTCCCCCACAGGCCCACTCCCTGGGCTTGCCCCCACCCTCTCCCGCCAGCCTTGCTCACCCCCAGGTGACACAGCTGTCCCCTCGCCTGACCATCCAGAGAGGCTGAGGGAGGCGTGGGACCCTGTGGGAGCTCTGCTTCACATGGGAACACCTGGTTTGGAGACATTTGGTATGGAGATATTTGGCATGGGGACACGTGACAAGGGGACATTTGGTATAGAGTCATTTGGTATGGGGACACATGTCAAGAGGACACTCATTGTGGAGATGCTTGGCATGGAGACACCTGGCGTTGGGTCACTTTGGAAACACCTAGGGTGGGGACACTTGGCATGGAGATGCTTGGTAAGGGGACACCTGGTATGGGGACTTCTGTCAAGGGGAAACTTGATATGGAGATGCTTGGCATAGGGACACCTGGCAAGGGGACACTGGGTATGGGGACATATGTCAAGAGGACACTCGGTATGGAGATGCTTGGCATGGGGACACCTGGCAAGGGGACACTTGCCATGGGGACACACGGCAAAGGGACACTTAGTATGGGGACACCAGTCATTGTGTCCTGTTGCTGTGGGGACACGTGGCGAGGGGGCACCTGGGGCGGGGACACGTGGCGTGGGGCGGTGGGCCGGGGCCCCTGGCCGCCCAGCCGGGACGGGGTGTCGCTGGGGGTGTCGCTGGGGTTGTCCCCCCGCTGTCCCCGGGCAGGATCGGGCCCCCGCGGCCCCACGTGAGAGCCACCACGTGGCGGCGCCCTCCAAAGCCCGCCCCCCGGCCCGCCTCTCACTCCTGATTGGTGGCGGCGCGGCCCTCCCCTTCGCTGATTGGCTCCCGCCGCCAACTATGAATCCGGCGCTGGGCGGGAGCCGGGGATCGCGATCACGGCCGGGGGTCGCGACAGACCGCCCCCCCCCCCCCCCCCCCACCCCCCGTAAGTACTGTGCCCGGGACTTGGCGGTAGTTGGAGGGTGGAAAGCGGGCCTGGGGGGGGGGGGGGTGTCCAGGGGCTCCCGGGGGATCGGGGGGTCCCAGGTGTCCCCTGCATGTCCCCCCCCTCCGCCCCTCCGTGATGGGTGCCACGGAGCAGCCCAGGGACTCCTAGGGGACCTGCCCCCCCCGGGACCTGACCCCGGGACCCAGAGGGACACCCCCAAGGACCACAGGGGACACCCAGGGACACCGAGGGGACCTGCCCCCTGGGACCTGACCTCCGGGACACAAGGGGACCCCTCCAGGGACGCAAGGGGACCTGCCCCCCTCCAAGGACCTGCCTTCAGGCCCCCCCCTCCAAAGCCCCCTAGGAGTTGCCCCCTGGGTTGCACAGGACCAGGCTGGGGGGGCAGCGGGGCAGGGACGCTGCCGTGTCCCCCGCGGGACCCAGAGTGCAGCCGTGGGGCAGCGGGACACCCCAAGGGGCAGAGATGCTGCGGGGGCGGGGGGGGGGCGCACACGGTGGGGTCTGTCAGCTGCCCCGCTCCCTGTGGTGTGTCCTGGGGCTGTCCCGGCCGAGGTGACGGTGACCGGTGGCACGTCCCCACTGCAGGGTTGCGTAAGGCGAACCCAGCCCGGCTTCCGGGTGAATCACCCAAAACCCCTCCCCAGCCCCAAACGGGGGAATGGGGGGGCCCAAGCAGGGATGGGGGGGCCCAATCCTGCTGCATCCCGGCATGGCAGGAGATCAGCCCCACCCCCAAACCCCTTCCAGACCCCCATGACACCCCCTCGAGCGGCTCAGAGGCTTCCAGCTGCCTTCCACTCATGTCATGAGTTGATGGGTCTCAGCTCTTGGAGGAGTAGGGGCTGTGGAGGGGCGTGTTGGGGGGGCTCAGCCCCACCACGTGCTGCTTTCCATGGCATGGTGAGGGGTGGCCACAGGGCTCGGACACCCCAGGGGTCCACACCAGGCTCAGCCACCCATGTCACCCTGTGATCTCTCTCTTCCCACTGCAGCCGCCGCTGCCATGTCAGCCAAAAACACTGCACCGGCGGAGGATGGGCAGGAGCTGAAGGTAGGGTGGCAAGGAGGGTTCAAGGTGGGACTGCAGGCATCGCTTGGGGCCCCAGCTCACCGTCACTCCCCCAGCAGAGTGTGGTGAGCCGGGTGGCCAGCCTGGCCCTGGTGAGCTCTGCCTGCGGCGCCGTCTCCACAGCGTACACCACCACCAAGGAGAGCCACCCCTACGTCAGGTCCGTCTGCGACGCCGCCGAAAAGGGGGTGAAGACGCTGACAGCAGCGGCGGTCAGCGGGGCCCAGCCCATCCTCACCAAGCTGGAGCCGCAGAGTGAGTGGGGCTGGGAGGGGGCGCAGCACCCCGTGGGTTTTGGGGTACCCCAAAAACTGGCCTTCACAAAGATCCTGCAAGTCATCAGGATATTAAAAACACCTATTTTCACACCTCTAGTTTCCACTGCGAACGAATACGCCTGCAAAGGGCTGGATAAGCTAGAGGAGAAGTTGCCCATCCTGCAGCAGCCCACGGAGAGGGTAACGTCTCCCCTGGGGGACATGGGGGGGGGGGTGTCCAACCAGCGCTGGGCGAGGTGCTGGGACAAGGTGTCCCTCTGATGTCCCCTCCCAGGTGGTTGCAGGGACCAGGGAGCTGGTGTCATCCACTGTGAGCGGGGCGGTGGGCCTGGCCCGCGGCGCAGTGCAGGGCAGCGTGGAGAGGACGCGCTCGGCACTGAGCACCGGTGTCAGCAGCGTGGTGGGCTCCCGCGTGGGCCAGCTGCTGGCCACAGGGGTGGACGCGGTGCTGGGGAAATCGGAGGAACTGGTGGAGCGATACCTGCCTGGGACAGACGAGGAGCTGGGTGAGTGCCGACCGCACCGTGCCAGAAACCGTCTCCCATCTCCATCTCCCACATTTTGCCCTCCGGGACCTCCACCCCATCACTCACCACCGCTCCAACACCCAGTGCCCCTCCTTAGCCCCCTGCGGCAGTGCCCATGGCCACCGTGACACCGCACAGGGGGCCATCCCCACCCGTTGGGAACCCGAAGCCAGGGAAGGCGGTGGGTGAACTCTCACCTGGAAACCAGAAAGCAAATATAGCCCTGTGCCGCCGCTGCGGGTATTTATAGCTCAGCACGGGGTAGGGGTGGGCAGAGCTGGCCCCATGTCATGGCAGAGGTGACCGGAGAGGCCACCTGGCTTTTTGGTGACACCTACACATGACTTGGTGGCCAAGCATCCCATGGGTGGGCACCCCTGCCTCCCCATGATGGGTGCGGAGCTTGGGGGGCTCATCCTAGCACCAGGGGGTGGGATGCTCTGGTGCCTGGCACGGGATGCTCTGGTCCCTGATGCGGGATGGTCCAGCCACCCAGTTCTCGCCCCACAGCAGTGGCGGCAGCAGGTGTAGAGGTGGCCTCACCGGAGTGGCAGAGACGGTGGCAGAGTTACTTTGTCCGCGTGGGCTCGCTCTCAGCCAAGCTGCGGCACCGAGCCCTCCGGCGCTCACTGGGTGAGCTGCAGCGGGCACGGCACAGCGCCCTCCAGGTCCTGGCCAAGCTCCACCACATCTTCGAGCTGGTAAGGATGCCTTGGGGACCACGCCAGCCCCATGCCAGCCTGGCACACCCCCCCCCGTGTGACCCCACCTCACTGTGTCTTTCCCCAGATTGAACAGGGGTGGCAGGGCATGGACGGGCCCCTGTACGGCACCCGGCAACACCTCCACCGCATGTGGCTGGAGTGGAGCCAGCAGGATGCTGTGCCCATGGAGGAGAGCGAGGTACGGAGAGGTGTACCATGCGGGACACCAAGGTATGGGGTGGAGTTGGGGGCTGTGCCCATGGAGGACACCAAGGTATAGGATGGAGGACCATGCCCCTGCAGGTGACCACAATACAGGGCAGGGGTACCCATGGAGGACACCAAGGTACAGGGTGGGGTGGGAGGCCCTTCCCGTGGAAGACACTGAGGTATGGGGTAGGGGCCCATGTCTATGGAGGACACCGAGATACAGGTTGGGGGGCCATTCTTCTGAAGGACATCAAGGTATGGGATGGGGGATCGTGCTTGTGGAGGTCACCAAGGTATGGGATGGGGGACCGTGCCCTTGGAGGACACCAAGGTATGGTGTAGGGGACCATACCCATGGAAGGACACCAAGGTAAGTGGTGGAAGGCCATGCCCATGGAGGACACCAAGGTACAGGTGTCCAAGCCAGGCACGGGCAGCATCGTACTCCAGGGCCACCACTGCCCGCTGGCTGCCTTGCAGGTGGAGGCACGGACACTGGCCATGCTACGCGGGCTCCTGTGCCAGCTCCACGCCACCTGCACCCGCCTGGTCACCAGCGCCCGGAGTTTCCCCAACAGCGTGCAGGAGACGGCGGGACACGTCCGGCACAGCGTGGAGGGCATGCAGGCTTCCCTCTCCCACGCCCACTCCTTCCACGACCTGTCGGGTTTGGTGCTGGCGCAGAGCCGGGAGACGGTGATGCGGGCGCAGCTGAGCATTGACGAGCTGCTGGAGTACGTGGGGCAACACGCGCCCCTGCCCTGGCTGGTGGGACCCTTCGCCCCCGTCCTCGTGGAGTATCCGGAGGATGTCCCTGTGGAGATGGCCAAATGGGAGGGTTGTGTCACCGTGGGGGGGTCCCACCATGTGGCCGCTCCCCCACGGCTCTGCAGCCAGCGCTGAGCCCCCAACACCACCAAACTGGGGGAGGACCCGCCTGCCCGCAGCAGCAAACCCCATCCCCACCGGGGACGAGGTGACGATGGACTTGGCGACCCGGCGTGGGACCCCTGATGCTACAGCCAGGGACTTGTTTGGGGAGGGAGGGGACAGTGGCACAGAGAGGGCACAGCGTGTGCCCAGCCCTCCCCTGCTGGGGGTCCCTGAGCCTGGAGAGTGTCGGGATTTCTTGTCTTAGTGGCTTCAACACACTTTAAAGAGGAAGAAAACTTTTTAGGCCTTAAAATGACTCACAGCCTGTAGCGCTGGCTGCGGCAGAGCCACCACGTCATGCTGGGCTCACTGGGGGGGCTCGGCAGGGGCGGCAGAGCTAGGGGCGTGGGGTCACCCCGCGAGGGGGGTTTTGCCCGTGGGGTGCTGGGGTGGGGGAAGTGGGGTGGGTGGTGGGGTGGAGGGTGCTGGGGGGTGGCTGGACTGTGAACCACAGCCGTGTGGCACTGACCTTCGTCCCGGTTATCACCGCCACGGGGCTGGGCCCAGGGTGTCCCCAACATTGCAGCCGCAGCGTGGCCACGGCACCCAGCGGGGTGGCACCAGCTCCCCCGGGACTGGCTGTCCTCCTGCCACTGGCACCCACTGGGACCAGTCTGACCTTCGCTGGGCAAGGTCGGGGGGGAAACAGCGGGAGCCCTGTGCTGGGGGAGTCCCCCAGAGGGGAGGGTGGGTTTGGGGGGGGCGGTCAGTGCCTGAGCTGTGCCGGGGGGGTCAGTGCAGCCGGCGGATTCAGTGTCAGGGCGGCCGGTGCAGCCTGGCTTGGGGGATCCGGACCCGGGGGGGTGGTCGGGTCCCGGGGGGGTGGGTTCAGTCCAGTCCCAACGGAGCGGGTCCTGGGTGGGTCGGTGCAGCCCCCTCCCAAGGGAAGGCGTCCCGGGGGGGGGCCTGTCCCGGGGGATCGGTACATCCCGGTGCAGGAAGGGGGTGTCGGTGCACCCCGTTCCCGGGGGTCATCCCGTCCTGGGGGTATCAGTGCGGTCCGGTCTCGAGGGATCGGGTCCCGGGGACGGGGGATCCGGTCCCGGGGAGGGGGCGGTGTCGGTGCAGACGGTCCCGGGGGCTCCGATCCAGCGGCGGCCGGCGCAGCCGGGGCCCGGGGGGGTCCTTGTCCCGGTCCCGGGTGGGGTCGCTGCGGCCGGTCGGTGCTCCCGGACCGCCTCGGGTCGGCCCCGGCGGGGCGGGTCCCGGTGCCGGTCACATGCGCTCGGGGCCGGCCTCCGGGGCTATAAAGGCTGGTGCGGAGGGAGCGGGGCGAGTCCAGAGCTGAGACGAGTCTTCGGCGGTGAGCGCGGTCCCGGTCGCCTGGGAACCCCCCTGTCCTGGGGGGCCACAGGCGGGTGGGGGCTGCCCCGTCCTGGGGGGGAGTAACTTGGGGTTCCCCCAGTCTGGGGGTGAGTTGGGGGGGTCTGACTCTACTCACAGTTTCCTTCCCCCCAGCTCCACCATGGCCACCAGTGAGCCTGGGACGGCGCAGCCCAAGGCGGAGGAGCAGCAGGTCAGTGGGAGCAAGCTAGGGTTTGGGGTGGGGGGTCCGGGGGGGTCCCGGTTTGTGAACAGGGCTCTGAGCCCTTGGGTGGGCTCAGAGGGTCCTTGGAGTACCCCAAAACCATCCTCGGGGATTGGGGGCACACACTGCCTCCCATCACCTATCAGCTTTGTGGCTCCATCACCCCCCAACTTGTCCTGACCCCTTCATGTCCCCAGAGCATCGGGACGCGGGTGGCCAGCCTGCCCCTGGTGAGCTCTGCCTACGGCATGGTCTCCACCGCCTACGCCTCCACCAAGGAGAGCCACCCCTACGTCAGGTCCGTCTGCGACGCCGCCGAAAAGGGGGTGAAGACGCTGACAGCAGCGGCGGTCAGCGGGGCCCAGCCCATCCTCACCAAGCTGGAGCCGCAGAGTGAGTGGGGCTGGGAGGGGGCGCAGCACCCCGTGGGATTTGGGGGTGCCCCAAAACTGGCCCTAGCAGAGCTCCTGCAGGGCAGCAGGGTGTGAATAATCTGGTTTTGCTTCTCTAGTTTATGTTGACAATAATTATGAATGTAAAGGGCTGGAGAAGCTAGAGAAGAAAGTGGGGGGGGCAGTACCCCATGGGTTTTGGGGTACCCCAAAAACTGGCCTTCACAAAGATCCTGCAAGTCATCAGGATATTAAAAACGCCTATTTTCATGCCTCTAGTTTCCACTGCCAACGAATATGCCTGCAAAGGGCTGGATAAGCTGGAGGAGAAGCTGCCCATCCTGCAGCAGCCCACGGAGAAGGTAGCGGGGTGGCGTGGGATGGGCAAACACACCCAAGATCCATCCCAGGGCTGCCTAACAGAGGGTTTTCCACCCCCAACCAGCTCATCTCGGACACCAAGCAGCTGGTGACATCCACGGTGACGGGGGCCAAGGATGTCCTGACCAGCACCGTGGCTGGGGCCAAGGATGTGGTGACCAGCCGGGTGACGGGTGTGATGGACATGACCAAAGGGGCTGTGCAGGGCAGTGTGGAGCTGACCAAGTCGGCGGTGAGCAGCGGTGTCAGCACTGTCATGGGCTCCACTGTGGGCCAGATGGTGGTGAGCGGGATGGGCTCTGTGCTGGAGAAGTCGGAGGAGCTGGTGGACCATTACCTGCCCATGACAGATGAGGAGCTGGGTAAGGAGCTGATCACAACCCCCTGGAGATGTGTCGTGGGCTGGGATCCCCTTAGGGAGGGGTGGGTAGAGCCTGGGCAGGGGGATGCTGGCTCTCCATGGCGGGTGGTGGTGGGGCCACCTCAGCAGCTCCTCTCCCACAGCCAAGTTGGCCACGGCTGTGGAGGGCTTTGAAACGGAGCAGCAGAAGCAGCAGCAAAGTTACTTCGTGCGCCTGGGCTCTCTCTCTACCAAGCTGCGGCACCGAGCCCTCCAGCACTCGCTGGGCAAGCTGCAGAATGCCCGCCGCAGCAGCCAGGACGTGCTGGTCCAGCTCCAACGCACCCTCGACCTGGTAGGACCCATCCCCATGTCCCCACCATGCCATCCAGGGGCTGCAGCAGACCCCGCCACGCTGGCCTCTGCCTCTCCTCCCAGGTGGAGCACCTCAAGCAGGGCATGGACCAGAAGCTGCAGGGAGGGCAGGAGAAGCTGCAGCAGATGTGGCTGGAGTGGAGCAAGAAGCAACCAGGCGGTGGCAAAGACCTGGTGCCACCAGAGGTAGGTGGAGGGCAGGGGGTCCCCAGGGGCACCTGGTGTCCCTCCCACCCCTCACCACCCCTTTGTCCCATCACAGCCGGTGGAGTCGGGCACACTGGCCATGCTGCAGGGCTTGACACAGCAGCTCCAGAGCTCCTGCCAGCCCTTGGTGTCCAGCCTCCAGGGCCTCCCCACCAGCATCCAGGACACGGCGGGGCAGGTCCGGCAAAATGTGGAAGAGCTCCGGGCGTCCCTCGCCTCTGCCGCCTCCCTGCAGGACGTGACAAGCAGTGTGCTGGCCCAAGCCCGTGCCCATGCCACCAAAGCTCGCCAGCTGATGGATGAGCTGGTGGAGCATGTGGCGCACAACACCCCCCTGACGTGGCTGGTGGGACCCTTTGCCCCGTCGGGCCAGCGCCTGGTGGACCTGGAGATGAAGTAGTATCCTCTGGGGTGGGGTGACACTGGTGTTGTCCCTCCCAAGCCTAGATAGGAGCATCTACTAACCTCTGCCTGGCCCACCTTGCCTATAACCATAGTGCCTGCCTGTACCGGGGAACCCCTCCTGCCTGCCCAGGTGCAGCCCTGTCCCTTGTCACCTGTGCCAGGCACGTGCAGCAAAGTGCCTTGGTTCCCCCCAAGTGCCTGGTTGGGGTCACCTCCAGCCCCCAGCTGTATCCCCCATGTCCCCTCATCCTTCATGCCTTCAAGCCACCAGCCATGTAGGGTTGGGGACAGCTTGTGAAGCAATAAACTCTGGTTAGTTTTCACTGGACTGATGCTTCTTCTTGGGGGACGTGTAGGGCACCAAGGTGGCATCAGGGTCACCACGGCTGGATGCCACCCCAGGCAGGGGAGCTGCTGGCAGGAGGGATGATGTCACAGCCCTGCGTGACCTCACAGGGGCTGGGGCTTCTAACGGAGTCACAGGGCGGGGGGACAGCCGGGTGCTGAGTGCCCGGCACAGCGGCCTCTTTCCACCCCACCCCTGAGCAGAACACATGGCTGAGGGTGAGTGCAGGAGGTGCTCTGGAGCAGCAGCCACCCATGTCCTGGCCCCAGCGACACCCCGAGCGTGTCCCCCTGCTGCTGTCCCCTGCCCTGGGTGCACAGGAGGTGGCACCAGCACGTACCCAGCCCTGGGGGCAGAATGAGGCCCATGGAGGGTGGCTCAGACACAGCCCCTATCCCAGCAGTGGTGGGGTGTAGGGCGCTGCTTATCCCCCTGGGAGTGAGTGGCAGCACCCCAGGTCCTCTGCTCTCTCCCCCCAGACCGGGCCACCACCCACACCACTGGTGGCAATGGCCGCCTTGGGGCACCATTCCTGGGTGCAGGTTGGCATCAGGGGCTGAGCAGGACCCCAGCGCCCCCCCCAGAGCAGCTCAGCGCCTCACCCCACACAGCCTGCCATGTCCCACCCATCCTGCCAGCAGCCCCCCACCCCCGCACCCTGGAGGAGATGGGCACCGAGGTCCCCCTGTGGGCATGGCTTGGCCCAGAGGTGGCACTTGGGTCTCAGTGGCACCCACCTGCACACTGGGTGTCAGCCCTGTGTCCCGTCCCGTTTCCCCCATCCCCTCCCCGTCCCCCCCCCACTCCTTACAGGCAGAGCCACCCAGGACCCCGTGGATGAGGTGACTCTGCAGCCACCTGAGCAGGTATCCTGTCCCCAGGGGCTGTGCCCCTGCTTGGGGTCCCGCAGGTCCCTGGAGGGGACCCAATCCTGTGTGTGTGTGTGATGGCATCCCCTCTGTGCCCAGGGTGCTGCAGGCTCTGCCCCAAGGTGTCCTGCCCTGCAGCCGAGGGTCCCCAAGGACACCAGTACCAGCATCTCCTCGGCCATGGCCACCACCCTCCGCACCTTGCTGGGCCCCACGGTGGGGGCACGACAACTCTTCCTCCAGGACATGGAGCAGGCACTGGACTCGTCCCAGCAGTGGCTGAACCATTACCTGCCCCTGGGCGAGAGGCAGGCGGGTAAGAGACCCTGGGACACTGATGGGGGTCCCCATGTCACCTTTACTCCACGATGCTCCTGGGGGTCCCCACACCTTCCTTGCCCTGGGATGCTGCTGCTGGTCCCCAAGTCCCCTTTGCCCCACAATGCTGCTGGGGGGGTCCCCCCTGCCCCGGGATGCTGCTGGGGGGGTCCCCACATCTCCCTCACCCTGGATGCTGCTGGGGGCCAGGAGCCCCGGCACCCCATGCCCAGCACCTCTTCCCCTGCAGAGGCCAAGGCTGCAGAGGGGCTCGATTTGGCGTCGGCCGGGGCTCTCCGGCACGGCCACCCCGTTCCCCTCGGCTCCCTCTCGGAGGATGCCAGGAGCCGAGCCTTGGCCCTGCTGCAGCAGCTCTGGCAGGAGCGGTTGGATGCCCACCACCTCCTCACCCAGCTCCAGCACATCCTTGACATGGTGAGAGCCAACGGTTTGTGGTGCTGGGGAGGGGGATCCCCACTGTGCCTGGGAACCCCTGTGCCCACAGTGCCATTGCTCCCGCAGGTGGAGGCCATGCAGGAAGGCTTGGAGGGGCCACTCCACAACAGCCAGGAGCCGTGGGAGTGCAGGAATGCAGCGCAGGCAGACCCCTGCCCACACTCTGCCTGTCCCCACGGCCAGGCAAGGTCAGCCGAGGGGTCTGGGACCCCCATGATGCTGCAGGCACTGGCCGTGGGTCGGATGCTGGCGCAGTGGCTGCAGGACACCCTGGTGCAGGCAGTGTGGCGAGCCCAAAGCGGCATGGCCAAGGTCCACGCCACTGTCAGCCAGGCCGGGTCCCTGTGGGAGCTGCTGGGGACCGTGGTGGCCCGGGGACGCAAGGTGGTGGCCCAGGCCTGGGAGACTCTGGTGGTGTTCACGCTCCAGCACCTGAGCTTGCCGTGGCTGGAGGATGCCGGGATGGCAGCACTACGCGTCACCCCACCACACCCCCAAAACTAAGGGTGCCCCAAATTCAGCCAGACACAGCCATGAGGGTCTGAACGCCCCCCGCTGCATCCCAGGTGTCACTAACGGCTCTGCTCACTTTCATGTCCTTGTCTTGTCTTTATTCTGTCACCCCTGTGCTGTCATCCGTGACGATGGAGGCTGCAACAGCCAAAGGAAATGAGGGATTTTTGGGGGGACAGACAAACCTTGTATTGCCTTTAAATCCCCGCTGTCCCCAAGGCGGGGGCTCACACAAGCCTCCCGCTTCCCAGCAGTTGGGCAAGAGGCATAGAAGACTTTTTTTTTTTGCGGGGGTTTTATTTGGGTTTTGTTTACCAAGGGCTGGAGTGTGAAATCAGCCCTGGAAAAAAAAAAGAAATAACCCTTCTCCCCAGGGCAGAGTTGCAGCAACAGCAGCCTCAAAGCGGGGTCGGGGCATCCTCCCTCCGCCCTGGCACAAAGAGGACGCGAGGACTCAGCGTCTGGTTGAGCTGGGAACATCTTTATTTTACGTGTACAAAAAGCTTCGGGTCTTTTGCGAAAGAGCAGACGGACAAACAGACAAAGATGCTGCCCAGCACAAGGCAGGATGCTGCCACAGTTCAGTCCCTCCCTGGCCAAGAGAGGAGAGAGAATAGACCATTTTTACTCTGTTTTTAACCCAAAACCTGGTGCCCAGCCCTGCTGCTTCCCCTGGCGCTGAGGGACCCGGCTCCAGCAGCAGCCTCTGGCTGGAGAGAAGGTGATGGTGGGGAACAGGGCGCAGAGAAGCTGGAAAAATCAAGCAGAAAGCAGCCCAGAGGCTGTCCCGCTCCCCGTGCCAGGACCCAGCAGAGACAGGGACACCCATGGGTGCCTGGTCCTGGCCCGTAGGAGAGGGAAGGGGAGGACCCCTGGGGGTGTTTTCCAGACGGGGCCCTGGGCAGGGGGCTGCTCCTGCCCTCCCCTTGTCACAGTCAGCAATGCCTCAAGAAACAGACACTAGGGCTCCTTGTGTTTTTCATTAAAAAACCCTTTATATTCATTTCATGTCGGTTGAAATCACAAGAAATTAGGTAGGAGGGAAAAACAAAACAAACAACCCCCCCCCCCCAAAAAAAAAAAACAACAAAAAAAACCCAAACAAAACAAACAAAAAAAAAAAGAGGGGACAAATACAGACAACCAGCACAGCCTCCCCCGCGGTCGATGCTCTCGCGGGGCCAGGGGCACAGGACAAGACCTAGGACATCAGCTACTGTGTGACTTAGTGAAGTAACTCAAGCAGGGGAGGAGGCAGAGGCTGGTCTCCCTTCGCAGCCCCTCCACTGCTGCCTCCTCCTCCTCCAGGCGGGAGCCACTTCCTCAGCTCTCCTCCGCATCATCCACAGCCTCTGACTCCCCGCGAGCCCTCTCCCGCTCCGGCACGGCTCGCTCGGCCTTGGGATAGTCCTGCATGCTGCTGGGGGAGAGCACAGGCATCTCAGCCAGCGTCTCCCCCGCCCCTCTCCTGCACCCCAGGCTCCTTTCCAAGCCGATAAAAGCCCAACACAACCCATGAATCCCCCCCCCGGATCATCCATGCGAGCCCAGCCTGGACGTGCACTGAATCCCAGGGAGCTGCCGAGCCCCCAGCTCCGTCCCTCGCACACTCACTTGTTGTGGGTCTCCTCGGTGGATCCGTCCATCTCTCTGGCTCCTGGCCCTTGGCTTTTGTCCTTCTCCTCTGTGCCCTCCGCTTTTTGGGACAGGGATTCGCCATTCACAGGACCCGACAAGTCTAAAGGGAAGAGAGAGGCTCAGACACCTGAGTGCCCACGTTCACTCCGACCCACAAGGGGCTGGGCAAGCTGAGAACCCACAGCCACAGGCTGACCCAAGGAGGTAAGGGACACCCAGTCAAGACTGAGGGGACTCCAGGTCTGGCCTGACCCCGACAGCTATGAGAAGGGCCCCAAGACCCCATCCCCCCATCCCCGAGGCAGGCCCATGGCAGATTTTCCTTATCGGCTCCTCTGGGAAGGCTCTTGCAGCATTACCAAGCCGTCCCCAGGCAGGGACTCGGCCAGGATGGTGGAAGATCCCCGTCACCAGCTGCCTGCGCAAGACCCTGAGCCAGCGTCCAAGGGCGTCTCTGCATTCCTCTGTCTCCCTGGTGCCTTGGACCAGTGCTCAAGCTGGCAGCGAGGAGCCATCCTGGGCCAAAAATCAGCCCAAAGGCACTCAAAGCCAGGGCGTGCGTGCTGAGGTTTGCCCTCTGCTCTCACTGCCGCGGGCGTTCCATAGTCAGTCTTTTGCCACTCCTGCACTCCAGCAAACGAGGAACTGGAGGTGCCACGCATGGCTGCCAACCCCCTCCACCACCGAGGCCAAAAGCCACCCCTGTTCGTGTCCCTGGTCCCCAGCGGCATGTGCTGTGCCCCAAGAAGGGCCCTGGGATCACTACATGCCCGGACAGCAGGGAATTGCCCTGAGACGTGCAGGGAGCATTACCAGCATTCGTCTCCTCTTCCCCCTTCTCATTCCGTGTCTCCCCTCCCGACAGCTTCTCCTGGCCCTTCTCCGCCTCCCCCTTGTCCTTCTCAGGCCCAGCTTTGTTAGCTTTCTGGATCGCCTCCATCTTTGGTCCCAGGACACGCGACTTCAACCGGGTGTAGACTTCAGCAGCTTTCTCCATCACGTCCTTGTTTGCTTTATAGCGACGGATCTACACCAGAAAGAGGGAGACGGGACGCCATTAGAACTAGGGTGGCCCAAGCAGGCTCCTGGCTCCTCCCAGGCAGGGACTCAGGCCTCTGCCCTACCTTTTTCAGCGTAGCCACCACGTCGGTGTGCTTCTGGAGGATGTGAGAGGTGACCTGGAGCGTGCCCAGCTCCTCTAGCGCATTCAAACACCGCTTGATGTCCTGCAAGGATGGCACCAAGATCAGAAGGTGCCTGGAAGTCTCCCTGTGGGCACCTGGGGAGCGCTGCATGGAGCGTGGTCCCCTAATGCCACCCAGCACCCAGAAAGGGAGGAGGAGGCTCAGCCAGGCTGAGCATCCCCAGGTGTCGCAGCTGGGCAAGGCTCATGCCGTGGCCAAGGACGTGATGAGCAGGGACCTCCCAGGCCACGCCAGCCTCTCAGGCACTCACCGGGTTATCCACCTTCAGGGCAAACTTGATCTCGCTGTGAAGTTTCTGAAGTTTCTCTTCGACTGTGGGCTCTGGAGCAGCAAGAAAGACAGGTCGAGGCACCAGGCCAGTGCCCAGGACCTCTCCCCCAGCAAGGGTTTGTTTCCTCCTGCATCTCCAAGGTCAAACACAGCCCCAGGGGCCTCTCTGAAGAGGATGGGTTGGGATGTGCCAAGATTTGGGAGGGGATGTGTATAGGGAAGCTCACTGTCTCTGCACACCCTGTAAATACTTCCCAACACAATGCTGGGACCACAGCAGTGCTGAGAAAGGCCCTCTGGGAAAGATCCCTCCCTTTCCTTGGGATGGGGGAACCCACCCTGGATCTCTCCTCTCCCTCTCCCCACCTCTGTGACAGCAAGCAATGGCGCTCTCACCCTTTTTCTTCTCCATCCTCCTTTCAGGGATCAGGTCAGATTTCTTTCGGCCTCGTTCCACTTTCAAAGGCCTGTAGGAGGAAAAGGAAAGAGGTAAGATGGTTCAGGTGAAACCCCCTGCTTGCCTCTGGGCTAACAAGAAGAGTGATGGTGCACACATCAGTGCATCTCCCCGGCCTGCCCGAGGGCGCGAGCCGGGCAGTAGAGCCTTGCCATGCTCCACCCACACTTTCACACATATCTCGCAGCTCGCAGGCAGACAGGAGCCCTGAGACAGCAGCTCCCCCATGCCCCAGCTTCCCGGGATTGCAGAAAGGCAAAGCCCCAAAGCAATACCCCAAGGATCCTCCCCTGTGAGATGGAAGACACGAGGGAAGCTCAACCTGGCGCCCCCTCAACACCCCTTCCAGCCCCTTCCGCTCTAAGGGAGGTAAGAGCCCGGCCCCTCCACGGGTGCTGCTGGCCCAGGGGCAGCTCCACGGGAGCCCATTTCCCACCCTGGGAAGGGCTGGGCAGCAGCAGAGGAACAGCCCTGTCCTTAGAGGAAGAAAGCACTGATGCAGGGAGGGGAGATGCTGACTTGTTCCGTGGTGGTTTCTCCTCTGCGCGGCCCCTCTTCTCCTTCTGATTTGGTTTCCTTGACAACTCGGAGGGCTGCTTCTTCGCTGGCTTCTTTACCTTGGAGGAGAGAACAATGCAGGCGAGACCGGCAGAGCCCTCCCCACTGCAGGAGGGAGACAGTGCCATGGCCCCAGCTGGGCACGATTCGGCACCCATCACACCGCTGTGACGAGATGGTTTGGGTGCAGGGGCATGCCCTGCATGGGATAAAAAAGGATTCTGGTTGCAGCACAAGGATGTGCTGCTCCAAAAGTAAATATTCTGGTACAAGTGGCCCACCCAGCCTGCAGTACCTGACTAGCAGACCCACCCATCCTTCCAGACCTCAAGATCTTTGTGCTGCTTTCCCGACCCCCCTCCACAGGCTAAAGGGGGATCATGCCTCTGACCACGGCAGCGTGGTTCCTAAGAGCCCTCTGCACCCCCAGCCGCCGCAGAGAGCGGCAGAGCAAATCTGATGACTGTGGTGGGAGGGAGAGCACCATGAAGGTGTAAGACCCACAGCTGGATGGGGCGTTCTAGACCAGGAAAAGAGCTGGCATGGATGTGCCTACGGACACAACCCTTCTCAGTGCTGCGTGGACCACCTCAGGGTAACACAAGACCAAGACAGCAGGTCTCTGTCATTCCTGGAGGTCCCTGCTGTTCTCACAGGGAGATGACAGGCTGTCTGTTTGTCCCCAGCTCCCCATGGCTCTGTACTCACCTCTTTCTCCAGCTCCAGCTCAGAGTCTGAGGAGGACGGGGCCTTGGCCCGGCCTTTCCGTCCCTTTTTGGCCACTTCATCCTCTGCACTGCTGTCTGAGTCTGAGTGCACCTCCTCACTCTTCTCCACTTTCTCCTTCCTCTTCTCCTTCTCCTCCTTCTCCTGCTCCCGGAGCCGACGGATCTCTTCCTCTTGCTCCCTCTTCCTCTTCTCCTCCAGCTCCCGCCGTCGTTCTTCATCTCGCCTCTTCCACTCGCTGATGCGGTCCACGTCACTATCGCTATCACTGCAAAGGACAGAGCACGCTCAGACCCTTTGGGAGGTGGGTGACCCTCCATCCCAGCCCCGAGGGTGACAGTGTCCCAGCTGATCTCACCTGTCACTGCTGGAGCTGGTCGGGACACGCTCGGGCTTCGGTTTCCTGCCACGGGGCTTGGGAGGGGGTTTCTCAGCTGCAAGACAACAGGGAGATGTTCAGCAGGAGCCCTGGTTGTTCCTCTGTTAAGACAGCCCCAAACTGGGGGGGCAGAGGGCTATTCAGATGTGGGCTGGAAGGTGTCCACGAGAGAAGGGGACCCCAGAGTCTCAGGAGCCCCCAACCTCACATGCTCTCCATTCCCACAAGGAAGCCAGCAGTGGCCCAGCAGTGGTGGAAGAAGCTTCCTTGTCATTACCTGGCTTCCTGCCCCGCGGAGCCTTCTTCACAGACACATCTGAGTCTGAATCGGAGTTAGAGTCTGACTTGGTCATGTCCACAGTTGCATTTCCCATTTCCGAATCCGAGTCCACTTTGGAGTCTGAGTCAGAACCGGACTCCACTTTCTGCAGGCACAGAGTAGGGTTGGCCCGGGTTGGGGGTGGCAGCGGCTCAGCCCCAAAACACAGCAGCACGGGACACAACTGGATCGCTGAGGCATCAGTGAGGTCCCTCCTAGCACTGAACCTACATCCAGCCCATGGCAGAGCCCTGCCACCCCCTGCTCTCCCCTCCAGCAGCGCAGACCCCAGACTCCAGCTTTCCTCCCGCTGCACCACAGACCAGGGGTCTTTTACCTTCTTCTTCCTCCCTGCTGCTGGCATCCTCCGGGGTGCCCTGGCCACTGGCTTCTTCTCAGGAGTGAAGTCCTGGAGGAAAACACAGATATGAAGAAATGGAGAACAGTCTCACAACAGTTTCAGAAGCCAGTCAGGTTCCCTCAAGCCATTGCCCCTGCAGACAGTGATGCACTTCCTCCAGCCCTTTCCCCACCGCCCTGCCAGCCTCCATACAAGCATATCCCAAAACACTCTCACCTGGTCGCTGTTCTTTTCCGACTCAGAAGATGTTTCCGAGTTCTCCTCTTCTGTCAGGGAGGGGCTGCCCTGATCCAGGTCACTGGAGGATTTCCGAGGACGTTTTGCCACCGGCATCTGATATGTGAGAAGTGAAAATGTGAGAGAAGCCCTCTCCACCCACAGCAGAAAGCCAACACTTGTTGGGAAAGGGCTTTGCCCAACTCTTCCTGATTGGCCCTGCAAGAGCAGCCACGTGCACTCAGAAGAGTTCTGAAGCTCCTGGCTGCAAACATCTCCAGGACTTGTCCATCCCACCATCCCACAACACGAGACAGCTGTGGGACCCCCAAACACACTCTGAACCCCATTTCCCAATGGAGAATCCAGAGGGAGTTGGTTTCTTCACCACCTCCAGCCACAGTGGGTTTGACGTGCTGTATGGTAGACCCAACAACCGTACTGGCATCCTCCTGACCAGGACACCCTCCCGGCCCCGCTGCGTGGAACCGCCTCAGCCCACACTCACTTTCATAGCCAGCGATTTTCGCTTGAGCCCGCTGTGGTCGCTGCCTCGATCTGAGTCCTCATCACTTTCCATTTTCTCCGTGGCAACTGCAGCCATGGCAGCATCTTCCTCATCATCACCTGCATCGCTTCCTCCCATCGGGTCGTTCTCAGGAACGTCGCTGTCGGAGGAGCTCGCAGGCTAAAGACAGCAGAAACAAGAGTTGTGTTATCACCCCAAGGGGCCTGTGGTGCATTGGGGCAGGGGGCAGGGAGAAAAGTGGCACAAAAGGGTCAGAAGCGATGGACAGCAGTGCTGAGCAGAGAGTGTGCATGCAGAGGAGCGTGGGGCAGCCTCCCCTCCCAGCATAGAACTCTTCAGCACAGCTCTGGGGCAGGGGGACAACGTGACCAGCCCTCCAATGAGGACGCTCAGTCGACCCCCTTCTAGTTCCCCTGCATGCCCTTCCCGAGGTCCCTCACGCACCACCCTGAGACCACCAGCAACACCTTCCCTCTGGATCCCCCAGCTCAGCTTCCACCTGCCACTGCCACCTCACTCCCCTCTCCTCCTCATCCTCGCACTCTGCCAAAGACCCCCGGAGAAGCCTAGCCCCTCCTGGGTGTGCGGACCCCAGCCCTCCTCTGCCCGAAAGGCGCCAGACAAGTGGAGCTGGGTGGCTCGGTCCAGCCTCTCCTACAGCATCAGGGAGCAGCCATTCTCCTCCAGTGGGCTGTCAGCCAGTCCTCGACCTGGGTCAGGCCTCCTCCTTCTCAGACAGCTTCACCCCACAGCACATCGTGTGCCTTCCCCATGGGAAAGGTCCACACGAGGAGTCCAGTGTGGTGGCCACCGCTCTTCCCAGTTGGGATGTCCTGTGTCCCGTTCCCTCACTCTCACGTAGGGAAGATCTCCTGGTTTCTCACCAGCCCATCATGAGGTTCCTCAGGTAAGAACGTTGCGCCCAAGGGGTTTCCTAGAGCTGGGATTCTTCCAGTGCTGGAGCCTTCCTGCTGGAAAGCCTCTCCTCATCCTTGACTGTTCCTGGCAGCTCGCTCCATTTAGGTCTCAAGACCAAAAAAAGACCTCTACTTCAATCTCTTCTTCTGCTCCTCCAGGTATTTTGGCCACATGTGCAATTGGCATTGGTGAACCCTCAGCTTTGCTTGGGCCATTGGCCTCATCTCGGTCCCTCAATCCCAGTAGGCCCCTCACCAACAAGTTTCTTACCCCTGCTGTGAGTTCACAGTGGAGTCCCTGGACAAAGCAGGTGCTGCCTCCCTCACCATCATCAACCTCCTGCCCAACAAGCTGAAATTGTTCTCCAGGTTTTCAAGCATCTCCATAGTCTCACCTTATTCTACATCTGCAGTTTTGTGTCTGACCATCTCCCACAGCTACTCAAACCACATCCTCTCTCCTGCACTGGCAGTGGCACAGCCAGGGGGGTCACTCCCTGAGCCTGCCTACCTCCAGACAACCTTGTCCTTGTAGCTCACCTTAAAAACCTTCCTCTGCCTCTTCAGACCAACTGCCTATGAAGCTGCTTTGGATGCCTTCTTTGAAGATCGCTATACAATAAATTGTATCACACAATTACAGTTACGAAATGCCCACGCAAGCAATTGATAGCAAAGAGCCATCTCCCAACCTGCTCTGGAGACCGCTGAAGGAGCAGCCCAGTGCCTTTTGGCTCGGGACCTCAGAAATGGGTGAAAAGGGGACTGCCCAACACTCCACACGCAGGCCTGGGAGACAGGGATGAGCAAACTTCAAGTTCACACTCTGACAACAAAATCCTCCGTGGTTTTGGGCAAGCGGCACAAAGCACATCCCCGGTTCCACCTCAAAGATGGGGTAAAGGTGCCTTCCTCCAGAGGAGGAAGAGGAGTGCTGAGTCCCTCAGGAAGGGAGAGGGCAGGGAAGGGAAGCTACTTCAACCTTGAGAAAGCCAATGTGCGAGCTGGAAGCGCGTAGGCACCGTAGCAATGAGAAGCAGAAAAAGGAGGAGAGCGGCTCGGAGGAAAGGAGAGATGGCGACGCCGGCAGCCCACGTCCTCGCTGCCCCCCCGCCGCGCGAGGCCCGCACTCACCGCAGGGGCACTGTAACTGGCGTGAGGGTTGTTCTGGATTTCCCACAATCCCTCGTTGAAGCCTTTTCTCTTGTTTGGTTTCCCATATTTGTCTTTATATTTTTCATAAGGGAAGAGATCTTTAGGGCCCAAGAAGGCACTGGAGAGAAACAAAGCAGAGGTGAGCCCGGAACAGAGGCAGCGGGGCAAAGCCCAGAGAGGGGAGCGAGGCAGCGCTTACGTCTCGTGGGTGCCGAAGAAGAAGATGGGGTACTTGTTCGGTGGGGGTTTCACAGCGCCGTCCGCGATGTCATCAATCTGAAAGGAAACCCAAAGCAGGAGGTGGTCAGAGAGAGCGGCTTGAGCATGTCCTCTGCGAGGCACGTCAGCCCCGGCTAGCAGCGTTGGCCTCCGGCACCCGCACCCGCTTGCAGGCAAGCGCGGCAAGAAAGCACCCGGGACGGGGACCTTGCTATGCACAAGGGTCCCACTGCGGTGTCAGAGCCCGGCGGGATCTCTAGAAGAGTAACAGAAGGGATCCGGCACGGATGCTCTACAGCTAGAGCTCGGCACGAGGTCATCTCTCCACCGCCAGGCTCAACGCCCAGGGGAACGCGGGCCTTGTGCTACTCCCCAGAGATCCATCGCACCAGCCGCCTCGGGGGGGATGCCCGAGGGAAGCCCCCTCCAGCACGGGGTTGGGGTTCCGATGGGGCGACCTGAGGGTCCTTCCTGGCTGGAAACCGGCTGCAGGAAAAGCCCCGCTGCCAGCGGGATGCATGGGGCACCCCGTCTTCTTCCCACGCGCTGGCTCCAGCGCCCGTCTGTCTGCTCCAGGTGGTCAAGGGCTGCGGGCAGAGCTGCAGGTGGGGGCCTCGGGGTGCGCAGGGGCTGCCCTGCGTGCTGGGGAGGTCTTCAGGGCAAGGGGGGAGCCGTCCCCAAAAGAGCAAGCGAGCTAAAAGCAGGAAGGGCTGCAGATGCCAGCAGCGCGAGGGCTCTCCTGGAAGGACCGAGTCCTCTCGGCGCCAGGTCAGCCATGACAGCGCAGGGATGGCATCCTAGATCTCACGGCGTGGTGTGGCCAAGCATCGTCGTCTCCGGCACCCTGAGCCTCCCTGGTACCTGCCGGCCCCAGTCCTGCACAGTTTCCACCTGCCAGTCTTTTGCCATCGGACACTTCTGTGGACGAACCTGCCTCACCCTCAGCTGCTGCTGGGGACCACCGCAGAACCCCCAGTCCAAGCCCCCGAGCCACCTCACGGTCCCCTCATGAGCATGGCCGACACCGGCTCCCACTCCGCTGGGTCTCCTCCAGGCACCGTCACGGCACAACACTGTCACCCGGCCAGCAGGACCTGTCGCCCTCCACCACATGCGCTCCATTGCCCCATCCGCACCTCCCAACCTCTGATCCTGCACCTCGCGAGCGCTCGGCCGCAGACCCCGCACATGTCACATCCAGGCACTGTCCCCAGCGTGTGTCCCCCCGTCCTGTCCCCAACAAGGGACACCACCCTGGACTCCGGCTCTGTCCTCACCCCAGCAGGGGACAGAGGGTGGGTGACATCCAGGCTGGGAAGGGGAATGTGGGGGGTCTCTGCAGAGGCAGGGTCATGCTGGGTGGTGGGAGGATGAGGATGAAGACGGAGAGTGAAGGGCAGGACTCCTCCAGGGTGCTGGGGCTGTGGGGGGACACCTCCATGGGGTTGGGGTGCCTGGAGCACCAGGGCCCCTGGGGTGCAGCAGAGGATGGGGGTGGCAGGGGTCACCCCAGCAGGAGAGAGGGTCCCTGGGCCTGGGGATGCAGCAGGGCTAAGGCCTCGTTCAGTCACCCCAAGGGGGTCCCGGATGCAGGTTGGAAGGGAGGGCTCAGGGTGCCATCGGGGCAGGAGGGGGAAACACCCTCCTGGTAAGGGGACCCCAGGTCTCCCCCATCCCTTGCCAAGTACAGGCACCACTGTGGGACCCCCCTGCCTCCCTCAGTGCAGGTGCCAGTGTGGGACCCACACCCTGGTGCCAGATCCCCTCCCAGTATAGGTGCCAGCATAGGACCCCAATTCCAGTCCCAGGCACCCATCCCGGTCTGGGTTTCTCCATGCTGGTACAGGTGCCAACATGGCACCTCCCTCCCAGGATCGAACCCCAGTGCCAGTATGGGTGCTGGTGGGATCCCCATCCCAGTGCAGGACCCCATCCTGGTACTGGGCTCCCATCCCAGCACAGGTGCCACCACGGTATCTCCCATTCCAGTACAGGACACTCCATTCCCATACCAGGTGCCCATCCCAGTATGTGTGCTGGAATGGGACCTCCCATCCCATTATGGTGCCAGATCCCCATCCCAGTACAGGTGCGGGTACGAGACTTCCCATCCTAATATGGGACATCCCAACCCGTTACGGGTGCTGGGACAGGACTCCCCATCCCAGTATGGGTCCTGGGACTGGTCCCTCGTGCTGGTACCAGGTTCACATCCCGGGATAGATACCAGTATAGGTTCTCCCACCCCAGTACAGGATGCTCCCTGCCGGTACTGGGTCCCCATCCTGGTATGGGTGCCGTTACGGGATCTCCATCTCAGTATGGGTGCTGGTACAACACCCTCATGCTGCTACCGGGCCCATAGTCCCGGGACAGGTGCTGGTACCAGGTCCCCCGTCCCGGTACGGGACACCCCATGCCGGTAACGGGTTCCCATCCCGCTACAGGAACCGTTATACATCTCCATCCCGCTACGGGCCCCCCACCGCGGGACAGGAGCCGGTACGGCTCCCCCTCCCGGTACCGGCCCTCCATCCCAGTGCAGAATCTCCATCCCAGGACGGGATCCCCGTCCCGCGCCGGTTCCCCGCCCCCCCGCCCCGGTGGGTCCCCCCGCCGGCGCGATCCCGCCGTCTCACCCGGGCTGGCCAGTGCGGGTAGCCCTTCATCTTGGCGAAGACGAGGTCTCCGGGCTTGAAGCTGTGCGGCATGGCGGCCGCGGGGCGGGGCGGCGGCGGCGGAGGCCCAGGCCGCGGGCAGCACCGGGCACCGGGGCGGGGACGGCCCGGCCCGCAGGATGTCCCGCCCCCGCCCGCGGCGGCGGCTCCTGTTGGCTCGGCGTCGCGTCCCTCCGACTTCTCATCCAATAGGAGCGAGGCGAAGGCACGGCGGGATAGCGGGATTGGGCCGCACCGCCAGAGGCGCCGAGGAGGGGGCGTGGCCAAGGGGGGCGGGGGAGAGGGTGGGGTCGGGGCTGGGGAGGGGGACAGGGCTGTGGGGTAAGGGAGAGCGGTATAGGGAGGGGGACAGGGCTATAGGGTAAGGGACGGGGCTACAGGATAAAGGACAGGGGAATAGGGTGGGGGTGAGGGCCATAGGGTAAGGGTCAGGGCTATAAGGTAAGGGACAGGGCTATAAGGTAAGGGACAGGGCTATAGGGTAAGGGACAGGGCTATAGGGTGGGGGTCAGGGCTATAGGGTAAAGGACAGGGGAATAGGGTGGGGGTGAGGGCCATAGGGTAAGGGACAGGGCTGTAGGGTGGGGGCTGGATCTGGCCCGAGCTGAGCAGCCGGGTCAGTGGCCATAGGGCCAGGGAGGACAGGCCAGGCCCGGGGGGGACACAGGGGACATCGCGGGAGTCCCTCCACCGTCACCACCTCGGCCCCCCCCAGCCTGGGGACACGACACCACCCCTACGTGGCCAAACCCTGCTGAGTCGGGGGCTCCGTCCCTGGCCTCATCCCGGGGGGAGCAGGTCCCTCCGGTTCGGGGCGGGTGGCAGTGTCCCCAGGATGAGGATGTGGCCACCAGGCAGAGACACCTGGGGCGAGGCCGTGGGGGACGGAGTCAGACCTGCTTTACCTTCCCTTGGAAAGTGCTGGGGCTGCCCAGTGTCAGGTGCCTGCCTGACAGCTTCTCTGGCTTTTAAACCTGTTTTTAACCCAATTTGGTTTCTTTGTGAGGTCATGGAAACGCAAAAGGCTTGCGGCCCGTGCCGGGCTCACCGCCTGGCACCAAAGCAGCTGGGGTGGCTGCTGGAGCTCCCGGCGAGAGCCAGGCAGGGACAAAACACAAACCACGCTCGGGGGAGGAATTATTTACAGCGATTGTGGCCCTGGGGGGAGGCTAGTGGGGACGAACTCCATGATTTTACAGCTTTTATCCAACCTAAATGATTCTGTGAAGCACGGGCAGCGTCCGCAGCACGTTGGGGATGTGCACAACGAGGGGGAATTCCTCTGGGCTTTGTGGGAGGGAATTTGTGAAGTGAGGGGTGTTGGGGAGCGAGCGGGTCCGGGGGGATCTGTGGTTCTTGAGGTCACCCTGCAAGCGAGTGCTCGCTCCTGTGCCGTGTCCTGGGCTGTGCCATGTCCCAGGCTGCGTGTTGCCTTGCTGGTGGTGCCGTGGCTCCGTGTGAGTGCCCCTGGCAACGCAGGCGTGGGTCCAGCCTCCGTCAGCATGATTCTGGTTCTTGGTGCTGCTGTGGTGGCCCAGGTCCCCGTGCCGATGCCCGAGTTGCTGCCGAGGTGCGGTGCCAGGGTGCCGTTTCCACAGCTGCCATCTCACAGGTGAACGTGCAACCCCCTATTTGGGATGGGGCATCCTCCTCATCCAGTGTGCGGCCCCTTCCTTTGCAGTGACTGTCCCGTATCCTTGTGGGGAGGAGGAAGAGTTGTGCTGTGGGAATAAACCTCATCAAACTATCTGTCCCCAAATTTTGAGCCCATTGGCCAGTCTCAAACCTGCTTTGCAGGACAGGCAGCAAAGTTCCTGTCTGTTCCAGGGCAGGGGCTGGCAGGTGAGGGAGGGCCAGGCTGTGGGCCCAGGCAGAGAAAACGGAAAATCTTCTGTTTTAGGCTCCCTCAGCCCGGGTTGTACCCAGGGCTGGGTGAGGTTTGCTACAGAGCCATGGAGGGTCTGTTTCAGGCTCATCTGCTCAGACTGGGGCTGCTGGTTCCTCCTGGGGGCACCAGGGGACGGTTCTGAGGCTGTAGAGCAGGGGCTGTGGATGCGGGCCGGGGGGCTGTGTGGTCTGTGGGGCTCCATGAGTGCAAGCCTGGGGTCCATGGGGGCAGGCCTTGGAGCCGTGGGGGTCTCTGGGTGCAGGTTGGGGTCTGGGGGGGTCCGTGGGTGCAGGCCTGCTGTCCATGGGGGTCCATAGATGCAGGCTTGGGGTCCAAGGGGTGCGGGCCTGGGGTCCGGGGGGGTCTCGGCCCCGCTCTCCCCCGCAGCCCCGCCTTCTCCGGAGCCCCCGCTTCCGCGCAGCCTGGAGGACCGCGGATGCCATAGAGTGGCGGGAGCCTAGAGCGACGCTGGGGCCCGGCGTCACGGGCTCGCCCCTTCCGGAGGCGGTGCCGCGGGCGGGGCGGAAGCGCGGGCTGGAGGCGGTGGCCCCGGTCCCCGTCCCGATCCCGGTGCCGGCGCAATGCGCAAGTTCTTCCAGGAGATCAAGGCCGACCTGAAGTTCAGGACCGCGGGGCCCGGACAGAAGCTCTCGGAGCCGTCCCGGTACGGGGTAGGGGGACCCTCCGGTAACGGTGGGCCTGGCGCGGGGGCGGACGCCGTTCCCAGACGGCCGCCGGCGGCCAGCGGGGCTGAGCGGCCGGGAGCCGCCCCCCTCCGCCCGGCTGCCGGTCCCCACGGTTGACCCGGTCCCGGTGCCACCCGGTACATGGGAGTTGCCAGGGGACACCGGGCTGGGACCGACGCCGCCGGCTGCGGGGGCCGGTGAGCGGCACTGGGCCCAAGCCACGCACCCGTGGGGGCTGACACTCACTGGGCAGTGATCGTGCCGCACCGGGGTGGCCGGTTCCCTGGCACTAGGGCAGTAATTGCCATTAGGTGTCTGTGGCCACATCCAAGCCAGCACAGTCCCATTGGCAGTGGTGGAGACCGTCTCCTCCCGAGCTCCACCATTCCCTCTTGCCCAGGGTCCCCAAGGAGAAGCCAAAAGCTGAAGCAGCACCGAAGCCTCGTCAGGGACCAACGGATGAAGCACAGATGGCAGCGGCGGCGGCGCTGGCCCGGATGGAGCTGAAGCCCAAGGTCAAGGTTGCCTCCTCCCAGGAGGCCATCAAGAACCAGGGTAGGAGCTCGCTGGAGGCTGCGGAGCTGCTGTGCCGGTGTAGGGACGGTCATGGCTCCGAGCTGAGCCCAGGGAGGGAGATCCTGGGTCCTCAAGCTCTCGAGGGCGTTGCGGGGTGCAGCTGGCTTTTGTGTCTGCTTGGGTGTCATAGAAATGGGGGTCACGCTTGCCCCTGGACTCCCAGGCCAGGGACAGAGCACCCGGGTAGGCATTCGGAGTGCAATCTGCTGAACCTCCACCCCCGTAACCTGTCTTTGTCTCTCATAGTGAGAAGAGAGCTGATGGCTGAGGCAGCTGCGAGTGGCAAAGGGCTCTCAGCAGAGGAAAAGGTACAAGAGATGGTACTGTCCCTGCTCAGCACCCTCCTGGGCTGCTGTCCCCGCCCCCCTGTGGACACGCCACAGCATTTAAAACCAAATCCCAACCTTCCTGCACTCAGTTCAGTGCCTGGTTTTGTCTCCTTTAGGATGTCACTTCCCCAGACCAGGAAGGGGCAGCTGCCCCTTCTGTTTCAGGAGTCTACTTTATTTGCCCATTAACCGGTGCAGTTGTAAGGAAAGACCAGAAGGAAAAGCACCTCCGAGAAGCCATCCAGTCGGTAAGCGCCATGTCTGCCAGCTGCACGGCTTCCCTTCCTCCTGCTTTAACTGGTTTTGTGGTGTGGGTCCCCTCGAGCAGTGACCTCTCTACCTTCTCCCTGTAAAATCTCCACAGTCTCCCAAAGGGCAACTCTGGTCTGCTGTAGTCGTACACATGCCTGTCCAAGCACCCTCCCTTCGGCTTGCTGGAAATGCTGGGACTGGGAACTCTGGTCCTGGACTGGTTTTGGCTGGGACAGAGTTAATTTTCTTCAGAGCAGCTGCGATCGTGCTGTGTTTTAGATTTGTGATGAAAACAGTGTTGATTACACACTGGAAATGGCTAAACTGGGAAGCAGTGAATAAATTCCTTTCGCTTTACCTATTAATCTTGTCTTTAGCCCAACCCATGAGTTTTCACACTGTTTTTACCCTTCCAATTCTCTCCCTGTTCCGCTGGGGGGGGAACAAACACGGTGCTGAGCTGCTGGTCAGGGTTAAACTGCAACACACCCCCACATCCCTTTGTGCAGAGTAGGGCCAGCTCCCCCCGACCAGTTTCTTTCCTTCTCCCCCAGTATTTCTCCGTAGACCCGGTGGCTGCCTCCATCATGGAGATTCACACCTTCAATAAGGACCATGAGAAAGTACGAATGGGCGTGGAGACCATGGCCAAGTAAGTGGGCTGCATTAGGACCAAGCAGCTTTTCCCTTCTCTGCAAGGCCAACAGGCAGGTGGATTTTCTTGCTGTGCTTCAGGCAATGCCTGAAGAAAAACCAAAGCCAAACACCTGAATCATCTTAATTGTCAGTTGAAATAAGGTCAGCATCTTAGAGATGTTTTAAGAGTTGGTCCACTCATCCAAGAGGTTTGGGAGCTGCTGGTTGAGATCAGCCACCCCCATCTTCTGTCTGGTTTGGGCACGAAACACTGATGTATTTTCCTTTCCTCAGTTTTTCAGCTCTTTTATCAGTGAGAAATAATGTGAGGTCGCCCAGTCTTTTCTTACATCTTGGGGTAGAACATTCTGAAGTGCCTGCTTTGATCCTTACATTCCTCTTTCTGCAGATACTTGGATAATATCTATCTCCATCCAGAGGAAGAGAAGTACCGGAAAATCAAGCTGCAGAACAAAGTGTTTCAGGTGAGGTTAAGACTCCTGCAGATGCTCTGCCTGGGAACAACCTTGCCTGGTGCAGGCTACATTTAAATTCTTTCCTTTTCTTCCAGGAAAGGATAAGCTGCCTGGATGGGATACACCGATTTTTCCAGGCTATCGGGTTTGAGACAAAAACACTGCCTGTTCCAGGACAAGGCAAGCAATCTAAGTGTATTAAACTGGAGTCAGAGTTTGAGTGGTGGTGGGATGTCCCAGGGGAGGTTAACGAGGCAGCTTTGCTTGCTCCACAGGCTCTTACTCCAGGCTGTAACAGCAACAGCTGCTCACCCTGTTAAGACACTACATTTTATGGAGATCCTTGCTCTTATATTTCACACATTACTCATGTCAAGAACAAGAGCCTCAAATCCCATCCTTTTGGTTGTAGAGAACAGAGAGGAGTATTACGTACTGAAGGAAGAAATGCTGACCAAGTTGGAAGACCTCAAGGACTACAAAGAGCAGCTTTTAAGCTCCAAGCCTGTGAGAGCCCAGCTGGATCGCCAGCTCTGTGTATTTAAACCATCACCTGAAGCTGCTCGGTTTGAGCTGCCAGATGACTTTTACAACCTCACTGCAGAAGAGATCAAACGAGAGCAACGGCTCCGGTGAGCAGGCTTACGAGGAGGGCCCAGACCGCGCAGGATGCCAGTGAGGAGTCTTGTACCTCTCCTTCATGCTAAAAATTGCTTTTTCTCTAAAGGACAGAAGCAGTGGAGAAGGCTTCGATGCTGAGGACGAGAGCCATGCGAGAGAAAGAAGAACAAAGGGAAATGCGGAAGTACAACTACACCCTGATACGAGTCCGGTTTCCCGATGGATACATCCTCCAAGGTAAAAAGGCTTCTTACCCTTTCTTTGTACACCTCTAAAAGCTTCTGAGAATACTTGAGAGCTTGAATAATAAGCAGACTAGAGGCAGGCTGAACACAGCTGGTAGAATAAAGCAAGAAAAACCAGAGCAGGGTAATTCTTCTTTAAGAACTCTTCCCATCTCCGAGCCCTCCCCTGTACACAGTTGGGACCATAAGCCAGGGTTGAGTGGAGAGGGAAGAATCTCAAGGTGCTGTTAATTAAAGTGTGCTCTTCCCAGGCTACTGGGAGCAAGCTGGACTCATTAGATCGGTTTGTTATAGTAACCAGCATGAGGTCACCTGTGTGGTGTTAGGCTATGTAACAGTATAAATCCTCTTTGCATTTTGCAGAAGAACTCTGGAAATCATTTCAGGCTTTCCCAGCTCTTTGTGACAGGCTGGCAGGGGCTTGCAACAATTGAAGTAATATTTTTCTTTGGGGATTCTGCTTTTATACTTCTGAGCTGAATCAGGCTGTTTCTGTGTCACTGAGGTAGCTCATAAAGTTCGCATCAGTACAGGAGCCCCACGAAACCTACCACAAAAAGTTAGATTTGGTAAATGCCAGGCTCTCTTGCAATATCTCACCTTTTTTTCTCATGGCAGGGACTTTTTATGCACGGGAATCGGTGTCTGTGCTCTACAACTTTGTGAGAGAAGCACTCAGAGATGACTGGCTGCCCTTTGAGCTGTTGGGACCCGGAGGTCTCAAACTGACTGATGAGAACTTGGCCTTCAATGAATGTGGACTGGTGAGTGTAAAAAAAAAAAAAAAAAAAGAGAGAGAGAGAGCTGGTACCTTCCACAGGGGTCTTCAGGTTGTCAGAGTCATCTGCTGCTCATAATTTAAGAAGAAGTTTGTGTCTTGTGCTTTCAGTGCCAGAAGTTGTGCTCTGGTCCCTTCCTTTCTAAGTGCAAACAAGTTAATGCTTGAAGGCTTCTGGCTGAAGGCTATGAGGTCTATCTAGAGGAACCGCACGGACAGACCTCCTGTAGCAAACGCAGGCTGCAGTAGTTGCCAGCAGCTCTGCCAGAGGCTTAGCATCCACGCTGGGAAGAGACGGAAGGCGGCAACGGAGGCAAGTGCAGCTCTAGCACGTGGCTACCAACAGAAAGCCCAAAGCAGCATCCCCTCTAAGGAGCTTCTTGCAGAAATCCACACGTGTCCTTTTTAGTTGAAGTGCTCTAAGTTTTTCCAGCTCTGTGAACATACACAGCACCTTATGAACTCAAAGTATAACACTGGTATAGTGTAATAGCTCTGCCTTTTCTCTTCCAGGTGCCCTCAGCCCTCCTGACTCTCGCCTGGGACGCAGCAGTCATGGCAGACATTCAGGCCTCGGGAGAGGAGCAGCCAGCAAGCCCCCTGAAACCCGAACTTCTCTCCGGAGTCCAGACACTGTCATGAAATAAAGGGGAGTGGATTCAGTGCTGGTGGTTTTAGACTGTTCCCTCATTTTCCCATGCAGACTGTTGGAGCTTCCAGCTACGGGACCTCAGAAATTACTTTCTTTTAGCTCTGCAGAGTGGGAGTCTAGATTCTGTTGGGTCACACCAACCCTGCTGCAGTCACCTCCACAACTCCAGTAGCCACACACTAAGGCAGTCTCGCCCAGTAAGACACTCACAGGACTGCTCTGAATGGCTTGAAAAAACAAGTTGTAGCAGTGAACTGCTTGAGGTGTTTCCAAGACCATGATGAAGCACCCCTCTCCTCCCTTGGAGGAGGGATGAGGTGCTAGTAACTAGGCTGGATCACCGATCGATTGAGCCTGGGTATCAGGCTGGGTTTAGAACTCAGCTTTTCCTTTTGCTTCTGTGTGCACTGTAACTCCTATTGGAGAGATTATATTTAGATAAAATGACGCTTAGTCTGATTAAATGGAATATTTAAAGACTCAGTTCTGTTCAGAGTTATTTGAATTGCATCGCTCTTACAGGTTTGAAATGCAGACGAGCTCCAGTCGGTGCTGGGGCTGGCACTGGTGTTACTGGTGCAGCTGTGGCATTACCCACCTTTTGACTTCATGGCACCTGCAGACAGAACAAGGGACAGGCAGAGACTGACGACAGGCATAGCTATTTACGCTGCCCACCGGTGAGAGATTAAGCCTCTATAGCCAGTATTTTAGGGAACTCACCCATCAACTCACAAGCCGTATGAAGTTAAAAGCCCCAACAAGTTTGTTACATAAACAAGTCTGATGCTAGTCCAGTCCTTTATACTTCAATCTTAAAAGTTTTTCTGTGGGGTAGAGGGCAGCTTTTATGTATATAGCTTCTCTTGCAGCAATGTGTAGAGGAGACCAATAATCTATCACTAGCCCAATGTCTAATTAATACCAGCCTATCCCAAAACAAGAGAAACAAGTGAGTTTATTCTTTTCTTTTCCAAAGGTGAAGCCCTGCTGCTGTTCTCTGTAGCAAGTAAGACCACAAACAGGATGATATAGATAGCATAAATTCAAATATAATTGTACATCATTTATACCCAAGGCCATGCTATACAACATTATGAACAGCAGTATCACAATAAGCTTATTTCAAAATCCTTCTGCTAGTTTTAGAGATAACTTAGATAGATACTTTCCATTACAAAGAAGTATCAAAATTTCAATAATGCTTTATTAAGGACAGATTAATATGCGGTATTTTTTTAAGCTAAAAACTAGATCTAAAAATTTAAGCTTCCATCTGGTCTGAAGCAGAACAAAGTGCTGTCTTCTCTTTACAAGAAATATGGAATACTTTCAAGTATCTTGTTCAAAGATACACAAGGTTTAAAATTTTCTAATTAATTCTACATACATACAGAGAAGTTAGTAGGCATTTAAGTCTCAAACTGTATTAGATGGGCTGGCCATGCTGGTGTCCTGGTGAGCGGCTCTTGTGCCACTGGATTCTGAAGCTGTTTCGGTAACTGCTAACATAGAATCTGCAAAGTAGAAGATGTGTTGGTTTTGTTGTGTGTTTTTGTTTTCTTTTATCCTCATTGATCTAGTAGAATTTGACTACTTCATGCTTTATCTGTTTTAGCTTGTCTGCCCATATCTGTTGCAAGTCTCCTTTTCAGTACCATTTAAAAACTGGTTTTAATATTAGGTTAACATCAATCCAGAATAAAGTTACTTCAACCATAAAAAGGATCTTCATAATCTTTTCAGTGCTTTAGACTCAGGCAGAGGTAAATAAATACAGCTGCATGTGTGTCAACAGAGCCTGAGGAAGGCCAGCAACCCCCTCCTCAGAACAAGAGGTTACAAACCTGAAGCAAGACTTTCATCTTGCTGCAGTCTTGTAATAAGCAAAAGCAGCTTAAGATTAAATGTGAAGCTTCTCATCAAACAGTTATATTGTCTGTTATGGCAGGCGAGAGGAGGGATGTAGCACCAGCTGAGATAGAAAGGAGAACCCAAATATGTCAGAATGGGTCAAACACTATAGAATTTAAGGCTCTGGGAATATGCACGAGCCCTTATCTATCAATTAGAGGAGCTGCCCAACACAAAAACCCCACTTTCTGTAATTCAGGTTGTGCCAGTAGCATTGTGAAAGAGCTCCATTGTGAGCACAGTAAGAAAGGGCTCGGAGGTTTTGAAAGCAGTTGAGAAGAGCTGAATGCACATCATGTGGCTGGTGTTAAGTCGTTGATCTGTATGATCAAGTATATATAGTTAAAACCTCACTGAGATGAAAGGAGCCGCTCCACATCCTCATCCCACTCTTTCTCAATCCATAGCCTGAAAGGATACACTACAGCAGCGGAGCTTTGAAAGCTCTTCTCCAAGGGATAACTGGGATACAAATATAAGCAACTGCTTAGATTCTAGAGCAACGTGATGATCATAGCCCTCACGTGTCAAACATCTGAGAGCTTGGTTCTTATCTGATGTTATTTCCTTCAGAACAGACAATTCAGCCTGCACCTAAGGCTTGAGGAAGGCAGCAGAGGGGAGTTACACTCCAGACCTTTGCAGTCCTGGAAGGTCTCTGAACATAGTTACGCACGTCCCAGAGACCAGCCCTGCTCAGCAACATTTACCAACAGTGGATCTGCTGATGTTGACCCCAATGTTCACTTTTTTTTTTTAACCAGAAAAAACAAAGGTAACACTGGCAGCCAAGTGCTAGTCACAAGTACTTTGTGCTATTTAGTCAATTGGAGGAAGGAAAGAAGAACGGGCAAGAGCAGGTTAGAGAAGACCGTAAATAGCAAGCAAAGAAGCATCTAGAATAAGACATAAAAATACCCAGTATATATATTCTAGTACCTAGAATAAAACATCAAACTCAAGGCTTGATGAAAGAGTGGCAGAAAAATTGCAACAGGTTCAGGCACACATCGTTCTCACTCTGTCATACTCTCCCTCGTGGGAGCAAGGTCTGCCAAGAGACTGATATCGATTTATTTCCCCACCTTTGCCTGACTGTATATCAACGATCATGCAGTCGTCATCTTCCTCATCCTCCTCGGTATCTGCCTGAAATCCATCCATTTCTGCAGCTTCAGCCTTAAGGAAAGAAGAAAGATATCAGCTGCGTATCAGCAAGCTGCCAGTGCTAACACGCGAAACCAAGCACAGCCAGCGCTGAGGAGGACTCACAACTGGGACTCGCAGCACAGCCTGAGCAGCTGGGCATATTTATAGGGAAGAAAAATAAGCAACCCCTGGCTTCAACAGACACTGATTTTTGATAAAAGGCCTCGTCTGCAATGGCACGTAGCACAGGAAGCACGCCAAGCTTCTGCTCCGAAATGTTTCCCTGTTACACAACACGGTGAACAGCCTACACATGAAAAAGTCAGTTCAAACCTTAATTGAAATCTGACTCAGTTTTGTTGGGTTTTTTGGAAGGGAAATCTCTCCCCCCTCTGCTGATTATTTTGGATGCCTTCTTCCTTCTGAAGCCTTTTGCTTGTCAAATTTAAAGCATGTTCTCCCCTGATTGCTCCTCATCGTTGCCAATTAGCTTTTATTCAGGGAGGGGTGACAGTTCTTCCCTTAGTGACTCCATTTTCTGCCACGGGAGCAGCACAAAGTACTCATTTTTGAATTGAGAAAATGAACACAAGGAGTGATACAAACTGAATTTGACCAGCTTTGAACAGCTGTGAGTGTTTTTTTGGTTATGCATCCCCCCAGCTGGAACTGCAGAATGAAAAATCTCGGACCTAGAACCTGGTCCCCAGCCCCTGCAAGCTGTTCTCCCAGAGAAGACATTTTAAATTCACATCTTTCATTAAAATCACAATTCTCAGATTAAGCATTCCCCTCCTACACGTGTGCACTGCCCACTTCAATACCGAGTTGTTCTCTCTCCATGGTTTCTGTAGGACCACCTTTACTTACACAAGTCCTGGCATGAGCTCCACGGCAGAATAACACGTGCCGGCGGTAGAGGACCTGGTGGCCTTGACCTACCAGTGGCCCCCAGGCTCTCCCAGCTCCAACCTGGCTCCACAGGAAGGACGGGATCTCAACGCCTCAGCAGGGCTGATTTAGACATCAGGCATGAAATCCTTTCAGGACTCTGACACCTCTGCTCTGAGCTGCACAGCACCACACCTCACAAGGGCAGCTTTGAGACACTTTCAAGAGCTTTGAAGAATTGAGGCCGGTGATGTAACTCCACTAAAAGCCTTTGGTTTGCTCTTTCTGCTCAAATAGTTGGTTACAAGCAGAATTCCAGTGGGTGCCAAGCAGAGATTTTTATCTCTGCCTTTATTTAGTGTATAGAAACCCAAGCAGATGGAGTCTGGGGGCTGAACAGCTTCTCACAAGTCTCCGATCCCTATCAATAGTTGAATGCAGAGCTTTTTCAGTAAAAAAGCCAAAGAAGCCAAGAATGAAGTGGGCAGAAAAAGCATAAAAAGCCTTGTCTGTGGCTTCTTTCCTCACCCCCTTGTCTGCGGGGCACGAGGAATAAATCTACTGACAGCGCAAACCCTGTCCTACCTGTAGGTTTGGAAGCAAATAGTTGGTAACACCAAGCTTCAGGACCTAAAGCCTTAAACACATGACAGAGCATCACACAGCTAAAACACCGATCACACACTTTTCAGTCATCCTTTTGGATGATTAAGCTCTTAATACTACCTGTGGTTACCCTGAAAAGCAGAAGCAACAACAGGAAGACCACAATAAAGCTTAGAGCTGGAGTGGCATCTACTCCAAATCCATCTCATTTTGTTCCTATGAATTACTATATTTTTAAACCAGCTCTCAAAATTCAGCTTTATGTATGATAGTATAAGGAGAAGACTTTACAAAAGACTTTTCTTTATGGCTTGGAGTTGCAGTGCTTAGGAACATTTAATCAGTACACATGCAACCGATGCAAGTCACCAGCTCAGACTATACATCTGGCAGCCATACACACATATAAAAACCTGCATACAAATTACATACAGCTGTAAAACCAAGGCCAAGCAGACACTCAGAAACTATTCACAGCTTGGATGCAACCACTGCCAAATAGCAGAAAATGGAAGAACAGCAGGAGAGCAACATTTCAAATGGAACAGTCAGTCCAAGCTGGAGAAACAGAAAAGAAACCCATCTCTTCAGAGTCACATAATTTCACTCCTTTCCCCACAAAAAAGGGTCTTTTTGTATGAAGATTTGTAGCTCAGTATATTTTGACTCTGCTCACAGCAGATCTAGGCCAATCTGGGATGCCTGCCAGGACACTCACCTACAGAAGACACACAGCTACATTCCCGTCGTTCTTTACTGCAGAAGAGCGCCGCAAAAGGAACTCACCTGTTCAGCATCCTGAGGCCTCTTCATGAATTTAGTGATGGACATGCTGCCGGTGGACTTCCTCTTTACCGACAAAGGGGTGGTCTGCAGGACTGCCACGCCTGGCATGCTGCCACCCTCCTCCTTCCCCGAAGAAGGGACTTGGGTGATGTAGTTCCATTGACAAGGGACGGGGAGATGCTCTTGATCAAAACTCTTCAGCACCTCCGAGTGGACGTACCAGCACATCCGATATTCAGGTCTCTTCTCGTACACAGAGTTCTCAGAAATTATTCGCTTTAGCCTGGCTTTGGAGGGGACACCGCTGTCCTCACCAACAGGCGTCTGCGGCCGGGAGGTGTGGGGGCTCACAGGGCTCGTGTCGCTACAGTCAGCAGCTGCAGTCACATCACTGAACAGTCCTTGCCGGCAGCACTCCTGGAATTCCTGGATGATGACTTTGCTCCCGTTCACGTTGCCATGCAGCAGCGGCAGAAGCTGGCCAAGGACTGCAGAGAAGAAAAGATGCACAAAGGTTATGAGGAAGAAACATTTAAAAGCTGAGAAAAGCCAGGCTGATGTAACCTATCAGTACGCACACTCCAGAAGGAAAACAAATAGGTTGACATTAATTTTAGATATGGGATTGTACCAGGAGCTAAATTTGATGTAGAAAAGTCACTCCCCAATAATAACAATTCCCTAAAGTGGGAGCATCAGGCCCTATTCTTGCCTTTACATGCATCATTCACATCCTTGTGTTAATCACGTACAGGAGATACTCATTACTGAAACCGGTCACACAAAAGAAATCCTCTCCCCCTGAACAATAAACAGGTGAACAGGCTCGAGCACTTCCAGTAAGCAGCCCTAAATCTGAATCTTGTTGGCTTAATTTTCTAGATTATCTAGAGGAAGAGTTTTTGGAAAGCGTAACTACAGCCATACCAGATCCAATGCCGAAAAACTCCTTTCCAAGAACTCTCACAGAGATTCCTTGGATTTCAGACTCATCAAGAACAGGTTATTCTGAATTTGACACTCAACACAAAAAGCTGTTCTCTCCAAAGCAAAGTACAACAGTGCATAAGTACAACTATTTAGCCCTTCATGTCTTACTTTGCTGATCTTTTGCTCTTTTTTTACTACATTTCTGTATCTGCTGTTCTTCCTCTGCAACAGATGAATCCAGGATACACACTGCAAATTGCTGGAGAACCTTTAGGTCCGTGTTTGTGCTGCTGTTGTTTTCTGCGCTTTCCCAGACACAGCCAATTTTCACAGGCTGTAGAACATGGAACCTCTTCCCCTTGGCCATCAGTTCGTCCCACTCCTTTGCTTTCAGTTTTTGACGAACCTTCTGATTCTCTGGATCACACTCCTAAAGCCACAAGCGAAAAAGAACTCGATACAGTCATTCCAGGAAAAACAAAAGCTTTTTAAACCCAGCTTTTTACCATGTTCCCTGAGCTACAGAAGTCTGCTCCTGAACCGTGCAGATCTGAGATGAGTTACATCACTGCCAACACTACATGCTTTCTTCCTCTGCCAATATTTGTCACATGCTTCATTGGAAACAGAGGTGGAAGTCCAGTGACACCCAGTTCACTTACTTCTGTCACTCCTTCATCTTCAGATAAGTACCCATGGGGTACAAAAAACCCATCGTCATCATCTTCATCCTCTCCCTCCTCTTCATCATCCTAAAAATAAACTCTGCTTATTAGAAATTACACTGACAAGTGCAATTGGTTCAGAAAGCTATTTTTCAGCATGCAGAATCCTTACCCCTTCGCTATGGGAGAGACTTTCTCCAGGTTCCTCCTCTTCCCATTCTTCATCACTATCTACTTCGTAATCCAGTAGTTTCTAGAAGAAATGCCAACAGGCCATTTCCATAAGTGATTTGAGAGCATGACGCCAGACCCCAGCCAGCGTTTCAAAACTTAGTAGCAAGAGGAAACATACAAGTGGATCAGAAATCCCAGAGAACAAGTGAAGCTGGCCAACCCCATATTCACTTCAAGAACAGAAAGAAAGAGAAAAAAAAAAACAACTACAGCGCCCGCGAGGTGCTTACGCTGTCCTTTGACCAAGGATTCCTGGGACGGATCATAGTGGTTTTCTTGTTCCATGTGCCCCAGTACGCAGGACGGTGATTCTCACAGAACTGTAGAAGTTTCATTCTACCGAATTTCCCCCTTTCGGGAACAGCATCCGTTTTGCAGTTATCCACTACCACTACATCACTGTTAAAAGAAGACACCATCTTCAGTCCTTCACTCCCCTATGCTCAGCAGAACATCTTACAGAAAGCTTCGGTTCAGCCACAATATCAACCCAGAGCTTGAGTCCATTAGAACAGCCACTCCCAACGCGCTCACAAGAACATGGGGGCTCCAGACAAGCCACCTCTCTCCTTAATGGCTCCTCCGTTTTAGCTATCACTATGTTTATTTTTTAAAAGTATCACAGACAAACGCCGCTAAAAGCCACTAGTGTCCGGTGCTGAAGGCAGCTGCCTGAAGCACAAGATTTCCTGCGGGGAAGGATTTGAGAAGCATTGTGTGGAATGAAGGAAATCTACATCGTGATGTACTGCTCCCTGTGGAATCAATTCGCATACAAAGTGAGCATTCAAAGAAAAGCTCCATCTTTCCAGCATTAGATTAAAGACTACCTCAAAACCACTCCCGTTCATTACATAAAAAATGTGATGAAAATCCCCAAAACACAGACTAACCTGTTTACTATGTCAGCACTGTTATTGACAAAAGTAGGTCCAGTTTTCCGTGGTTTACGACACTTTAGATCCCTCAAGAAAGAAACATCACTATTCTGGGCATGCAGGAGCTTATCCAGCTGTTCTAAGAAGTCTGGATCCAGGGCAATACGACAGAGGGGAGCTAAGACCATGTTCTCCTTAATTTCAAAAGGAGCAAACTTTCCACAAGAGCCAGCAAGAATCTGAAACATTAGATGAGGATCATTAGGGTCTGAACACCCGAGAAACTGCAGCACCAACACATTCCAGATACACAACAATCATCAATACCAGGTGCTAAGCTTTGAGTGAAGATTGAGGTTATGCCCTTCCTATCTGAGACTCCAACAGATCTTTTCAAGGGAATCTAGGTCTTCACAGCCAAGGAAGCAGAAGACAGAGCTCAGGTTTTTCCTAAAGCAACTACAAACTTCTTTTACAGTCTCTGCTCCAGTCACTGACTTTTTTTTTTTTTAAATCCTTTACACTTTTGAAAGTAGGAAGTAAGAAATACTAATGCTTTGTCCACCTAACAAGCTCTAAATGACAGATCAGACGGAAATCAGTGTCTTTGTTAGAAGACAGCTCATGAAAGGGCAACATACGCAGGAACAGCAATACCTCACCTTCGGGGCTTGTGGAGTCTTTGGTTTCTGGAAGAACCTTGTAATTTCTGCTTTCTGTGCATTAATACGCTGCAACCAGAATCAAAATGCAAATTATAAACACAAAGGTAGGACAAGGAAGGCCTTATAATTCAAGGCAAGTTCATGCATGACTCAACTTCAAATCTAGTGAGGTATAAAGCAAAGCTCAGTTATTTATGAGCTCTTGTAACTCAACAACAACAAAAATAATTGTTTTCTCTAACACAGCTCTGTGGATTCTAATGTCATTGCTAAGACAAAGGACAGAGTTCACTTATGGGCACTGAAAAACACAAATCTAGAAAGACTTTAACAGATAAAGGCAAAGACACCAATGCATACGAAAGAGTCAAGAAACCTGCATGACATTGCACCACCGGATCAGACTGGGCAGGCTGCATCCCAGATGAACACACACTCCCAAGAGGCATGGCCGTGAAGGAGGACACCGAGGGAGGATGCACTGCCCGCAAAACTGCAGTAGCTGTCATGAATGGCTCAGCAGCGTCGGCCAGGCGCCAGGGAGCCCATTAACATCATTTCACCATAGCAGAAAGAACTTAGAGACAAGCATTTACCTTTTCCTCCTCTCTTAACCGTTTCTCCTCTTCTTTCTTTCTCTTCTCTTCAAGTTTTGCCCTTTAATATAAAGTTCATTTTAATTGTCACAAATCATGAAGTGTTTATTTGCACTGAGGAAGAGGTGAGAAGCCCCAGACCTTGACCCCAACATGCTAGACAAGAAGATAATTAATCTATTAATCGATCAAGGACCATACTTGGTTAAGCGTACAGAAGACTCCCTTCATTCCTTCTAGAGCAAATATTGACCTGTTTTACCCACAAAGTAGCGAGGCTGCTTCAAGCTTCCCTCAATGCCAGGAAAAGGTATTTATGGTACTATCAAGTTACAAGCAACTTCCTCACCAGACAGGGCACCAGCGCCAGCACGTTGCAAAAGTGCAGGCAAGACTGGTCATGAAGGGAAAACTCAAGTGGAGCATGACAGTGCTTTTCAGCCCTTTCAAATCAGAAGCCCAGGTCAGCCCCCAGCAAGAAGCACTGCTGGGCCTCGGGTCTGGCATACAGAGTCTTTCAAGCGCTTAATATCTATCCTGTGACAAAGAGGCACGTGCTGTCTGACCAGGACAGCCTCCAGAAGGGACGGCCAAGCTGGGCATGGAAAGGTGCTCACACCATTACATGTTATTCCCCAGGACCTTCAGAAACCCAGACACTTACTCTAACGCTTCCTGCCTCTCCTTGCGTTTCTCCTCCTTCACTCTCAGCTTCTCGGCTTTTTCCTTTTCTTCTTTCTCTTTCTTTTCTCTCCTTTCTTTCTCTTTCAACTCCTTCTCCTCTTCTTTCTTCTTCTTTGCCTCCTCCTTGGCTCGCTCTTTCGCGGCTTTCGCTTCTTCTTTCAGTCTTCCCTTTTCCTCCCTTTCTGCCTGCAACTTCTGCAGCTTGCCTGCGCGCTCCTGATCCTGGTTCATAAACAAGTTGTTAAGTTGGCTTTTTGTCCGCAGCAATAAAAATTTGAGTAAAATAAGGACTTTATTTCTTCAGCTGAGATCCCAGAGTAGATTCTTGCACCCACCCAGCACTTGACCCGCAGCACTGTTTCTAGCAATCCCCGGACACAAGGTTATTGACCGCAGCTACCTGTTGCCTCAGCTGATGGAGCTATTTGGACTGGCTCTCTAAAGACATTAATTATTCTTTTCTCCTAACAAATGGAGGCGTTTCCATTTTCTAAGCATCACAGCAAGCTTTGTAATCTACTCGCTTTATATTTGAGTCATCTTCCTTAGCAATGTAGCATTATGGAAAATTATATGGGAATTTAAAATATATAGTTTTTAATTTAATACAAGATTTCAGATTGTTTCCAAAAGACTTTCTTTGGAAATATATACCTCCCGAGCTAAGCTTTCATGCTTTTATATCAATGTAGTAGGAAAAGTGAAGTTGATCTGATTTTGCATTATAGACCCATAAGGACTTTCTGACCATGTTTTTCTGCTATTTCAGGCAGTAACACGAGTCTCCAAACTCTGATGCTTTATAAGACCTGGAGCTCACAAAAGAAACTGTCACTTGTGTTAGTCCACGTTAGATAATCAGGTATCATAAGCCTATTTAAGTGGCACTATGGGAATAACGGGGGGAAGATTACATTGAAAAGTTTTCCTGTTCACAGTATTTCCTCCCAAAGCAACTGAAATTCTCATTATGGATCTGCTGCCACAAAGGAGAACGCAAGACCCTTACTCAAAAGTGACAAATTGAATAAAGATAGCATCCCCACATTGTAGGCATTGGTGACTTCACCAGGAACCAAGGGTATGTCTGTGCTTAGAGATACAAATACCTTCCCTGTGTATTTTCAGGGTTTTTTTATTTATTTCACATCTCTTCTTGGCAACATCAAGACCTAGTGAAGAGTATCACAATGTACAAATAACTGCAGAAGGCAACCAACATACAAAATAGTGCCAATGGTAAAAAAAAAAACCAAACAATATTGTCAGAACTGAGTCATGGTAATCAGTGAAAAATCTGCTGGGTAGTTTGGAAAATGGTGTGAAGTTAACAGCAAGACTGGCAGGTCTATTTAATTTGTAGCGTAATAAAGCTTCCATTCTCATCTCTCCCTCACATTACTGCTATTTTTAACACACACAGAATGGAAGAAAACAACAGATTGGACTTCTATGTGGGGCACTGTACAAAGCAAGCATCTTGGGAGCAGGCTCAACCACATATATAGCTTATATAGAAAAACGTAACAGTCCCCTACCAACTTTATAAACTAGTTACTAAGAAACACAATAAGAATTCATAAGCACTGGCCTTCCAAACTGCAGTTAAAGTAACACCCAGTTTTCCAGCAGGCAAAGCCCACTCATACAGCACTGACTGTTCAAGAACCCTGTGTGATCCAGCAGCCTCATTTATATTTAGCATTTTATGACTGAAAGTAGAATGGACAGCAAAATTATCACACCACCATTTTGTTATGGAACAGCGTTTGCTGAGTAGCAGCATTCAAGCAGAAACCGGAGCTTGAGCATTTCCAGCAGCAACATCCAACAGGTTCTTCAGCCATAAACACAGCAGCCCATTTGCCTCCCTGATTAACGACGAACAGACCCTATGTTTTGCAGCTTAAAAGGGGGAAAGGATGAGAAGGATGGAGCAGGAACTGACCCTAAACAGCAAGCTCTCCAAGATTTCACCTGCCTCCGTCCACTTGGAAGGCTGCGCCTTCTCAGGAAGGGTTTGAAAAAATTCTCAAAAGCATTTTGACAAGCCATAGCAACATTTAGTTCCTTAGTATCTCACCAAAGTGCACAGAACTGCGGTGCAGGCCACCCACACCTCATTATGTATGCATTAAGCGGCTTTGGAACGAGCCAAGTACTTTAACTGCGTGCATTAAGATTCTTCCATATTCATCAGTGAGGAAAAACAGGAAAAGAGATGTTCTAAGTAGACTAAGATGAAGGACAAAGGGCTTTGCTCGCTACTCAACGCAAAAGCACAGCAGGGTAACCTTCTGTGTCAGGGAAAATGCCTTACTCTTTGCAATCTCAGCTTCTCCTTCTCCGCCGAACTTTTGTGGAATTTCTGAGACACCTGGAATTACAGAACATAAATTTTAGAGATTCACATTATTCCCTTTCCACAATGCACTAGAACTCTTACCGAAAGAGCAGCCAGCTTCATCTGAATTACATTAACATTGTTCTTGCAGATTAGTATATTCAGCAACTTAAGCATTCCTTTGGTATAGGATATAATACAGTTCAAGCATTTCTAATCTCGCTGATTTACATTTAAGCCTGAATACATTTAAATGCCTCAGTTTACATCAAGGCCTCGCATTATTAAGTTTTGCATAAACAAATCCCTCTGGTCCCCTCCATTTCTAAAGTATCATTTGCAAGGGAATATCACGTGCAGAAAAACAAACAGAAGCCAGAGCTGCTCCAAATCACGAGAGCACAACAGAGAACATTTAATTATAGCAAAGTCACTTCCTTTGAGTTGAACTTTTTTTTTTTTTTGCATCCTACCACTTACTCTCTCTATGATATTTAACTATAACTTCCTGAATACAAGGACTATTATCCATATTTTAACGCTGTTTCTTCTCGTAACCCACAGCTCTCTTGTTCTTCCACTAGCATCAGCGCATCGACTCCAAGTTCCCAACAGGTCTGACTTCTCACTTCTCTTAAAGCTGTTACTTATAGAGGGGGGGGGAAATGTATTTTTTTGCTTAAAAGCATTGTTCGTAGACTGGCCAAAGGCTTAATTTGTCAATAATTCAGCATACTGTGGCTTGGTTTCACGTATCTCCCTCTTCCTTCTCCTGACATTTGCAGTATAAGGTACCCTGTGATTAAGCAACTAACACAAACCAACCGCTTTATTTTCTGTAGTCACAGACATTTCAGTTCACACTGTGCAAAGCTGCATGAGGAGATTCTAGATTTATCTGACACAAAAATAGAAGTTCTTCCAACCGGGAGATTTAGTTTATCAGAGCTTTTCCCACCTAAGAAAACAAACATGCCAGGACAGACAACCAACAGGGCAAGCAGCACCTGAGCTGTTCCTCCCTTACTTCACACCATGGGAGATCAATAGCTTGTTTGCATTATCGTATTACATCAGGAATCAAGTACTTTTTTGTTTGCTCTGCTGCACTGGAAATACTTCATGCCTACTTGAGTTTATGTATTTATTTTAGTGATGAAAGATTGCAAGGTTTAACAGTATAGGAATTGTTCATTTTTCCTGATAAGCACACAACAGAAGAAAAGGAAAACCCATCACATCATCAGCTACAAGTCCCAAATAAGTTATCCATACCTCCACGGGGCGAGCGAGGTTTTTCCTCACCTGTGGGACAGTTTCTCCTTAAACCCCAGGGGGATAATTGTTTAAAATCTTTCTGAAAAGGCTCAGGATGACACAAGCAGGAAGGCTACCAGCTGCTTCACCCTCATTTACCCAAGCCACCTACTCAATTCTCCACCTCTGGCAGCACAACATGGACCCACCCATCAATACCTTCCTCACTTTCCACTCTAATAATGTATTTGAGCAAAGCAAATGCACCAGGCAGACAGACCAGCCTAACTGTAGGTGAGGCTGAGCTGCAGCACCCAAACCCCAAGTGCATTCACCAGGACTGTTCTGCTTCACAGGCTTCACCATGGGTGACAGTTTCCCCCACACACCCCGCCCCCCCCCCCCCCCCCCCCCCCCCGAGAAACCCCCACTTTACACCTCCACTTATCTCTTCCCCAAAATGGTTGAGCAGTGAACAGGCATCTGAGCCACGCGAATGTTTCAGCCACCTGCATGGATATTGTCTTTAGAAGCTTCCCCTTCAACATAAGGCCAAAAGTCACAATGTTTTAGGGCCTCTTGCTGGAGCAGAGGTACTAAACTGGAACTAAGATCACAACCAGCTCATACAGAACTAATTCCAAGGTGTTCTCTCCTGTGCTCCGGCCCTCGCTACCCAGCAGCACCAAGTGTCCCCAGGAGCGCTCTATGCGTAGTGACTTTTCCCTAAAGCAGTTACCCGTGACAAGATGGCTGAGAGCACAAGCTCTGTGCACCCACTTTGGGGAGAGAGAGGAGCCCATCTGACTCGTCCTCTGTCCTCACACACAGATCCACAGTTCCACTGTGATTTCAGCTTAAAGCATTTTCTATGCCACAGCTGCAGAAATTCAGAACTTGGCAAGTATCTGCACTGACTGGTACTGGGGTAATGTCCTCTCACAGTAATTACAGCAGCTTCATCAAGGATAGAATAGACGTTGTAAAACATCACCGCTTTTGGACACTGTCATCCCAATCACTAAAACACTAAGTCCAAGGGCACACACTTCATAAACGGTTTATAAAAAAAAATATAAAGTGAACCTATAACAGAACTTAAAGTTACATTTATACAATGCAAATATGCCAGCAGCTCAAAACCAGGCAAGATTTAAATCCTTTAGTTATAGTACTTAAAGGAAGATTCAAAAAGGTAGTAAGTCAGTTATGTTATTAATCAATCAACACCACCTTTCATACACTTCTCACAATCTTTACAAATATCCTACCTGTCCTTCTCACCACTGGCACAGGAAGCCATACAACCTATCTGCAACACAACAGCTTTGAAAAAAAACCCAAGAAAAGAGACCAACCTTCCTAACAGGCGTTGAGGCAGCTAAGGGACTAGAATTTCTCTTTGTTTCTGCAACGGGCTGCGTCTCAGGTGAGCTCACAGAGTGAGAGCTGAGTGAAGAATTGGTAAGTCCAGAGTCTCCTTCGTGAGATGATTCCATGGTCTCATTTTCCGACGTGATGCTTCCATCCAGAGAAGTGACTTGGGGAGATTTTGCAGTCATAATATCCTCCAGGAGCACTATAGGCATCTTCCCCTCAAAGATGACGTCCTTCAGTTTGCTCTGATTTACCTTTATGTTTTCCCCGCTGTTACACTCTGTTAACCCAGAACACCACTGAATTCCATCTACCAAATCTTCATCTTTATTTGCTACAGCTTCACACGGCACATCAGTCTCCATTGAATCATCCGTTTGGCTACTCTGCACAGAATTCAGGCAACTCAACTGGTTTCTCTCTTTTCCTAATGTGCCATTAGTTACAGCTATGGATGAAGATGCTTTTGAATCACAGTTAACATGGTCTACACCATCGCTTAGTCTATGGCTAGAGCCCTTTGTCAGGTCAATAACAACCACAGTTTTGTTTGTGTCATCTTTTGAGTTTTTCTGCATAAAATGGTCTAACTTCCCATTAATAAGCTTTGGGGCAAAATTCACATCTGCATCCAGCTGGCAGTCGTTCTCCACATTGTCCAGGGAGGCATGTGATGCATCCAGGGAGGAATCCTTACTCGGACCAAAACCGCTTTGCGAGCTCTTTACTTTTTTGACTTCTGAATCTGCATCGTATTTTTCCTTTGGTACAGGATTCAAGCGTTTGAACGGCAACCGAGCTGAAACAACATTTTATTTTACTCACATCATATGCATCAGTGGGTCGAGGGGAGGGATCAAACAGAGGGATGTTTAATTAGTTCTTAAGCATAAGAATTAAAACAGGTTAGCCAGTTAGGGCCAGTTTATTACTGCAAAGCCAATATAATTTACACAACTGGGTCTGACGCCTTCTTAGCACACTAAAGCTGCACTGGGTGATGGACACTCCGCAGCCTCACCTTGTACGAGCTTCCGCGGAGGAACGGCCGCTTTGTCTCTGCACTCCATGGCTGTGAGGGAAAAACAGCAGAAATAAACACCCATGACGCGTTCCTGGTGAGCTACCCCCTTTCCCGCGACAGCCGACCGGCGGCAGCACCCAACAGCTCTGCCTAAGGCAGAGCGTGGGCCCGGCCCGGCCGGACAAAGAGGCCGGGGCCAGCACCCCTCAGGCTGAGGGGATCCCCAGCCCCCAGGCCGCCGGACACCAGCCCCCCGAGCTTGGTCCAGGCAGAGGGAGAGGAGGCCGGATAGGAAGGAGGCGGCGGGCGAGGCGACGGGCTGGGCCCAGTTGCGGGGCGCGGCAGCCGGGCCTCCTTTGTTACCCCCAGGAAGGCCCCGCGCACCCCAACCGCCGCCGGAAACGCACGGCGCCCCAGGCCCGCCACACACCGAGCTCAGCCCTACCTGCCAGGGCGGGACGCGGCGGCTCCCGCCACTCCTCCTCCCACTGCGGCGGCGGCAGCCGTCGCGGCCTGTCGCGTTCCGTCCCACCGCAGCCGGTCCCGCCCCGGGGGCTCCCGCTCGTATTTGGCGGGAGCCGGGGCGACTCCGCGCCTGTCCGCGCTGATAGGCGGAGCACGCCCCACGTGACCCACCCTTCCGCCCGCCCCGCCCCTCGCCCCCCCGCGTCCCGTGAGGAAGGCGGGAGGGAAACGCGTTGCCCGGCCTGGATACTGCCTCCTGATTGGTTAGCGCGACGGCCGTCGCTGATTGGCGGCGGCGGCTGTCAGTCAGCCCGGCTGGAGGCGCTAATTGGCTAGCTGGGTGAGGGCCGGCGGGGTGCCGCTGGGTCCTTACACCCGCCTGCTCGCCGGGCGCGAGCCTGGGCAGCGGCGGTGCGGCCCCGGGGCCGGCTCAGGAGAGGCCAGGACAGCCGTTCCCCAGCACCAGGTGGAGGGACAGAGCCGCCCACCCCGCCGAGCCACTGAGGGGCCCAAGCTAGGGCGCGAAATGGCGGCGGGGCCGGCAACCAATGAACGGCTGTCGCGGCGGCGCGCAGGCGCAGAGACGTGCCGCTAGGGATTCTGGGAGTTGTAGTTCCTCCTTGCAGCTGCCCCCATTCCCATGGGAGGTGCTTGGGATTGGATACGGGCCCTTTCCCGGCCTAGCCTGGCCACCCCCGTGTCGCACTCGCTGTCTTCTCCCTGCAGCGCTGCCTCGGCCGGTGCTGGGCCCTTCAGCCCGGTAACGGCAGGGGTCGCCCCTCCCCTCCGCCGTGGCTCGTCCGTAACGTGTGGTGGCGCCGCCCGGCCCGCAGGGGGCGCGAGGGCACCACGTGGCGGGTGTGGCGGCACTCCGGCCGGCGCGAGGCCGCTCCTCAGTGGTGTCGGTGGCCGTTAGGGGGCGGGGCGGGGCGGGGCGCGGCGCGCGCTTCCTGGCCGTGGCCGCGGCGGAAGCAGCAGCGGCGACGGCTGGGCCGGGCTGGGCTCCTGCGTGCCGAGGCGTCCCGCCGCCCCCAGGGTCCCTCGGCTGGCGGCAGAATGTCGGTGGCGGGGCTGAAGAAGCAGTTCTACAAGGCTAGCCAGGTGAGGTACTGGGGAACCGCCGCGGCAGCGGGGGCGGCTGGCCGGCCTGCTATTACTAGCTCCGTCTCGGTGACCCCCCACCTCCCATCCCCCTCCGCCGTCAGCCTGGGACAGCCTCTTGGTGCCGTGATACCCGCCGTTGTCCTCTCCCGGGATCCTTCGCCGGTGCCCCATCTCAGCACCCCCTGGTATTGCGGTCACGTGTGTCCTCACCCTGTCCCCAGGTGCCTCCCAACACCCCCGGTTATCGTCTCCCGGTGGCTTCTGGCCTTACCGGAGCCCGGTGTCCCGGATCCGCCTCGCCGTTGTGGGGCTGGGAGTGGAGTGGAGCGGGGAGCTGCAGTGTCCCCGCTGTGCTCCCCTCGGGGGAGTCTGGGGGATCCCGGGTTGGTCCTGTACCCCCTGGACTGGGGGCCCCAGCAGCAAAACGCACCTGATGTGTACCGGAGGGTGCTGGGGGTTGGGAACCGGCTGTACCCAACGTCCAGGTGGGTGTTGTGGTCCCCAAAATCGGTCCGTGTCTGCAGCATGGCGGGGAGATGGATCCAGCTGGCTCCATGGGCCATAGCAGTGAAGGGCTATTGAGGAATAGCCCTTGGACTTCCTAAGCAGAGCCGGATTTTAGGAGAAAAGCTCTGGCAGGTGGTGGCCATGTGGGGTTTGAGGTTGTAATGGGGAGTCACCAGCCCCGGTAACCTTGGATGGCAGCTGCATCCCGACCCCGGGAAGCTCCTGCTTCCTGGAGAGCCGCTGGCTCAGGATTTTGGAATTGAGGGAGCCCAGACTGGACGGGAAACAGCCACGGGAACATCGGAAAAAACTTGTCAGATGTGCGATTTTTAACCAAGAGAAAATCGATCCCATAATTGATTGCTCCGGCAGTAAACAGTGAGTTTCTGTCATCCTGAAGTGAAGATGGAATGTGGCTCCTCAAGGCTGCAGCTCTCCCCCCCTCCCCAGACCTGGGAATCTGCCTATAATGGGGTTCGTTAATCCCTCTTCCCTCACACGCACACCCCCAAGGGGTGGCCGTCCCAATCTGCCTGAGCAGCATCATCCTTCCTTCATCTTGTGAACATTGCTGAAATCAACGGTTGCATATTTTAAATGTATTTTTAGAATGATTTGGGAATGACAAATACTCCTCTGCTTCCCCTGGTCACTGCTTTTCTGCCCCCATTTTAAATTTAAGATGAATTTTTTGCACAGATCTACTACCAGACCTTGTTTTCCAGGTGTAAAGCTTAGACCTGTTTAAGCTCAGCCCAAGCATGTTTGCTACGTGTGCTGCCTCCTTTCTTGGCCACGTTTATGATAATGCATGTTGCTTAAACAGCAAAGCAAAATAACAAATTCCTGAAGTCATTCCCCCACCCCCTATCTCGCAAACCCTTGCGTCCTGTTTTTTTGTTTGTTTTTTTATGACTTCCAGGAGGGAAGGTTGTGCTGAAAACTCAGTGTAGGAGGATTTAGCTGGCGTGGATGTGCCGTGGTGGTGTCGCAGGGCAATTAGTGGTGAAAGCTCATCAATGGGTCAGGAGTAGTGTGTTCCTGAAGTCTAAAAACATTGTTTTACAACACCCGATGAAGTCTTTCTTGGGAGGAATTATTGTGAAGTGAAATCACATGTGGTCTTTGGTGTTTTTTTCCTGTTACAGGTGTCTTTTTTTCTTAAAAGGAACTATTTTGGCTACTTCTGGAAAAATTAAACCTGGTGCAGCTGTCCAGGGAGAAGTAATTTGCCCAATGCACAGACTTGGCGGCCCATTCACCTCTCGTGCATGCATTTCCCTTGGGTGCTTAAACTGCATTCAGTGGCATATTAAATTGGGAGATAAGTTGTATTTCCAATTGCGTCATGTGTATTTGCTGTAGCATCGTGAGTTCTTTGCGGCTCTTGTTGCTGCAGGGTTTTGGGAGCTGATTTCATCTAAAGAAGCCGATTTTAGTGTCAGATTTTCCACCGATATGAGTGAAGCGACTCGCTTTGCAGGGATGAGAGGGATGCAGTCCTCTTTCGGAGGTGCTGCCACCCCCTTTACGGTGCCCTGGTGACGAGGACACAGGTATCTATGCTTTAGAGATGCTTTAACTGGAAACTGAGAGCGATTGGTTCCAGTCATTTTTCTGTCTTCTCCTCCTCTCCCTTCCCTTTCCACCCTCCTTCCCTTTCCCTCCGCTGGTCCCACTCCTCAGCCGCCCCTTGGCTGAAGGAGAGGAGGATTAGTTATTTTTTGGCTCCCCTTAAAGTTATTGAATGCTGCCAAAACCAAACATGTGGAAGATCTTTCCTAAAATGTTACGTTTTGTTCCATGTCTGTTGTTAATTGAAGGAAAAACTGAGCCAGGACCAAGGTCTGCAAGGACCTCGGCACCGCTGGAGCGGCAGGTTTGGGATCCACCCTGCCCTCACCACACGATGAGGGGGCCAGTTCAGCCCCCTCGGTAGCCTAAGGGACCAGAGATCGGCTCGCGGGCTTCTGCCGTCTGATTCCTGCTGGCCCATGTCTTCCCTGGGTGAGGCAGCCGGGCGCCCACACGCAGAATGCCGAGATAGTATCCTGCAAAATAAAGTCACGCTGGCAAATGCTGCAGATGGTGTGTGCATCCAGAACAGGTTTTGCTAGTTTACAGCAAAATGTTCTTTTTTATTAAAAAAAAAAAAAAAAAGCTGTAGAAAACATTCTCGCAAAAGGAAGGAGGAGAAACAGCAGCAGCAGATTTGAGCTCCAGCATCGCGAGCTGGGAGCGGGATGCGAAATCCCTGCAGGTACAAGACCATCCAGTCCTGGGTACCATCCAGCTTTCATCCATCGGCATCCACTCAGGAATCTGCAGGAACCTGGTGGTATGGAGATGGCTTCATTTGCTTTTTATACAGACTGATATAAGTCCTAAAAGCCTGCAAAACTTTCCATGAGGATAGGGCAGGCTGCACAAAGCAGGGTGCCTGCCTGTGCCGTTCCTGGGCAAATCTGATGCTTATTGAGCATAAGTTGTTTTGTCACTATTTGCCCGTCGAGCAGCAGAGCCCTGCCTGGCACCTGCAGGTTTATCAACTGCCAGTTGGAAGGGACAAGCCCTAGGGTGGAGGCGGCGGTGGTGGTAAACACGTCCCCTCCCTCCCGCCGTGACAGCAGGACTGTCCTACCTGGGATTACACAGGGCCTGGCAGTGTGGAGGCGGGAGATGTGGCACAGCCTGCTTGAGGGGGACAGATCTAATCTGGGGAGTGGCGTGTGGTGCCGTTGTCTGTAGCCCATGTTGGTGCGGTGTCACTGTGGCTCCCGGTGTGGCCGTTTGGGAGCTGCCCCGTGGACGTGGGGAGCATCCCTCTCTGCCGGGCACTGCATGGGGCAGTCGTGGCTTGGCAGATGACCAAGAATGACCTTGCCAAATATTGTCATTTCAGGGGTAACAGAGCCCTTCTGGGGACATGAGACTTGTTTTTCTGTGCCAGTGGTTCAGCTCCGGGAGCAGCCTCAGCCCAGGCGAGGGTGAGCGACGGCAGGCGGCATCGCTTTTTTAAACCGGGCTGGTATCCAGCCCCAGGCACCGCTGTCATCCCGAACGGGATTAACGTGCTCCCAAAGCCTGCGTGGTCCAAGCCTGTACCTTGCTTGGCTGCCTGGCCTTAGAAACGGGAGTAGCAAGCGATGGCTCATGCCCTGCTGTCCCTGGCAAGTCCTGTCCCGAGACACAGACCGGCAACCTCCTCCTCCACACACAAAGCACAAAAGCCATTTTCTGAGAAGGTGGAGGGGGGGGAAGAGGCGAGTGCTAATTAAAACGAGCAAGCCCTTGACATTCATGCTTTTTCCTGAGTTTGATGGTTGCTCTCAAGGCTTCCAAAGATATTTTTGAATGTGAATAGCTACCCCTTGCTTTCTGCCTGGCCCCAGAGCCCGGGACGTGCCACTGACAGCCGTTTCAGCCGAGAAGGACGGCAGAATTCCTGAGCTCTGTATGTTGGCAATGTATACTTTTCGGCCAGTTGTTAATGAGCCCTAAGAGCTTCCTTCCCTACAGCTTGGCATCCAGGTGCTGCAATGCGATGGCATCTGCTCAGAAGGCTGAGGCAGAGGAATCCGCTCCTAGACTCACACAGGGACTGTTTGGTGACAAGGGACAGAGTGCAGCTGATGGGCAGGAGTGGCATTTCTCCTTTTTTTTTTTTTTTTTTTGGCCTTTGTGGTCATTTGTCTTGCTGGTGCTAGGTTGGGATTTCCCTTATTTCTCTTTGTGTGAGGCTCTTTCTGTGGTGGCTTTGCACTGTGCTTTCAAATATGCTTGGTTTTTTTCCTCCCATTTCCAGATAATACCAGTTAACAGCTACTTTGTGGGGGTTTTTGAGGTTAAATCAGTCCTTCTAGCATCTGGCTCTCTGGGGCTTCCTCTTGTAGGCATGAGATGGCTTTCTGCTTGCTGCCTTCGCTCTGTGTGCAGCTGGGCAGTGGGTTTCTTGGGACATCACAGATGTGCCATGCAGCACAGGATCTTCTGCTGGAAGAGCAGTGGAAAGCGCAGCATGCGGGATAACCTTCCATGTGGAAAACCAAACTCACAAGGTCCCTTTCCCTGGCCAGAGCTTGTCTGTCGGTACCCTGTCTTGCTGCAGATGGTTCTGATTGTGCCTGCCCTCCAGCTCACTCCTGCTCTGCTGGAGACTGATGCACTCTGAGTTCATCTGCGCATTTTTGCTCAAAGTTGACGCTGCCAGAGTTTAATCCGCGGATAGTGGGGGCTAGAGAGGAGCTGTGGAGCCGGGAGAGCAGAGGGTCCTGCTCCCACTGCTGATGGCCGCAGGGCAGTTATCCCAGCGGCAGAGAGATCGTAGACTCGTGGAATGGTTTGGGTTGGAAGGGACCTTTGAAGGCCATTGAGTCCAACCCCCTGCCATGAGCAGGGACATCTTCAACTCCATTAGGTTGCTCAGAGCCCCGTTCAACCTGACCTTGAATGTTGCCAGGGATGCAGCATCCACAGCTTCTCTGGGCAACCTGGGCCAGGGTTTCAGCACCCTCATAATAAAAAATTTCTTCATTATATCTAGGATCTATCTGGATCTATCTAGATCTTCTCTTGCTGCAGGCTGGTGGATGCCTGTTGGAGCTCTTAGGACAGTGCCAGTGCCCAGGGACATTAAAGGGAGAGGCCAGTCTCTGCTCTGCAGTGGCGTCAGAGCTTCATGCTGACTTGTCTTGAATCCTCCAGCAATTAGTAAAGCCAAGAATGGACCTGAGATGGTCTGTGTGGTAGCTCTTCTGCTTTCGCAGAAGGCCGAGGTGGGTGGTTTGAGCGCAGGCAGCAGTTGGGCAGAGCTGCCTGCCCTGTACAGCAGTGAAATCCTGGGGAAGCCCTTCCTGGTGCACTGGGGCCGAGACTGCACCCAGGAGGGCACCCAGAGCTGCCAGTGGAGGAACCAGGCACCCGAGGTGGCATTTGAGGTGCTAATTTGGGCTCAACGTGTTCTTTTTGAGCTGTTCTTATGAATTTTGCACACCTGTATCTGGCCACCAGTAAGTGAGTCAGCAACAAAGATGCTGGCAGCAGGTCGTTCCTTGGCTTTTTTGCTGTGGCAGTGGCTTTGCTTTGATGACAAAGGCAGAATGAGGTGGTGCGACAGCACAGGGAGGAGGTCATTCCTGGCGGAGGTAGTTGTCAATGTCGGGCTATAAGTTCCTTATCTGTACATGGGAATTTGGACTGGGGAGTCCAGGGATTTTGCTGATGCCTGCCAGCCTGACCTTCCCTCCCAGAGCACCTGATGTTTGCTCTATTAATATTAACCTGAGCTGGAGATCCCTGCATCTTTCCTAGTTTATCTTTCAATATTAATCTGCTCCTGATGCTGGAGGAAAGCCGGATTTGCTGGAGTCCCGTGTGCTCAGCTGGGAGGGAGTCAGATTCAGCAGTCACCATCCTCACCTGACACTCTGAAGCCCTGAGCAGTTTGCTCTTGCTGGAGATGGGTGTTTTAGTGATGTGTGCGTTTGCAGAGCCACATACAGCAGGTGAAAAAGCGGAGGAGGACGCATGTACTCTGCCAGTGATGGGAACTAGACTTCAGCACATACCTCTTCTAGCCTAGGTGGTGATGAGTGAATACTTGCAGAGATGCCCGCTGTCGTGTCGAGTTAAAATGACTGCGAGTAGGGTATTTTCATAGTAACTCCCTCTCCTTTTCTTGCATGATTTGTCGTCAGTGAAATGCTTGGCACGGCGACGTCATTTGGCTGGTTAATCATTGCCGGAGCTGAGCTGGGCAGCCCCGTAATGGAGCAGTTTTCAGCTTTTCTCAGTATTGTTGGGCCCGTCTGGAGTTGCAGGCAGGGGATGGCTCATGTCTCTGCATTGATTACTTTAACTTGGCTGTTTTATTTCCTTTTAAGATTGTTTCCACAGCCATTGGGCTCTAATAGTAACAAGAACTCGGATTCTTGCAAGGCAAAGACAGAAAACGGAGGTGGAAAACGCCAGCTCTCCATACCCTGCTCCGTTTGCTCCCCTCCTCATTGCCAGTGTCAAAGAGGGAAAGTGTTATCCTGTGCCTGCAGCTGTGGGAATCTGGGACACCGGAGGGAGACGTGACTCAGGGCTAGGGGGGGGATTGTGCAGCGCTAGGAGAGCTGATTCCTCCTCCTCATCTCGCTCGTCATTTTAGACCTCCTCATCTGTCTAAAATTATTTATCTAACTCTCCGTTTTCACAGGTTATGGGTGAACTATTGAAAGTGGATGGTGCCCAGGGGGATGGTTTCTGGATGCGATGGAAGGAAATCCTTCCTCCCCCTTCTCCCTGCCAATACTTTCCTCCTGGGAAAGAGCAAAATAGGGATGAGATCAGGCAGGCTGGCTTGTAAAAGCTGATTCATTTCTTTAGCATGTTTTTTTTTTTCTTCTTCTTCTTCCTTCTCTCCTCCATCCCTACATATGCCAGTGCCTTTTGCCAGGGCTCGCAGCCCTGTCCAAGCCCTGGGTGGTAAAACCGGAGGGACGGCAGCCTGTGCTGGGAGCAGGGCAGCTCCTCCTGCCTGAGACTGCGGAAACACCAACTAAAAATCAAAACTGCAGGGTAGAAATCAAAATTGTGGGTAAAAATCAAAACTACGGGCTGTCTCGGCAGGCTTGCTGCCCCTCGGAGGGAAATTGTGGGCAGCGGGGTGTGAGGGGTTATTACAAGTCCTGAGCCTGCTGCAGCCTGCATCGATGTGCTGTCCCTTCGGGAGAAGGCTCCTGAGCAGGATGCCGAACTACTGAAAAGACCAGAAATAAAGTAAATCCGTAATCCAGAAGGTCTTGGGTTTGTAATGCCAGCTGAACTCATTTGCATGGAAACTCAGTCATGTATCTAGACACTGATGCTGTTTCATAAGACTCCTGCGTTGTGGAGGGCTGCGCTTATGGTCCTTTCCATCTTTCTAATTGCGTTGATTAAATCGTCAGCCTGAGCTGTGAAGTCAGGGGCACAGAGCTGGAGCTCCTGTCAATGGGGGTGACTTTTCCTGCAGATCTGCTCCCTCCTGAGCTGTGTCCCCCCCGGCCATGGCTATGTCCCAGGTGAGCCTGTGCAGAGCCCAAGAGGACAGGGAAGGATATGGGCTCATCGAGGGGAAAGCCCCGCAGCATTGCGTAGCTTCTCTTCATAAACTGCTGTGTGACATGGCTTAGTGCAAGATTCATCCTCTTTTGGCCTCTCCCTGCGATTATAAAAGCAATAATTAATTTTTCTTTTAAAAAGGCTTCCGCTTCCTCTTCCCCCCCTGGCCCCCCCATCTCTTTCGTGGGCGATCCCATGGCTTTCAGGAACGGTTCCTGTTGACGGGAAAGAGCTGTGTTTGGCCCAAGCTGAGGGGGGGATAAACAAGCAGTTCTTGGGATCCTCTCCAGCGGCTGCCTGGTTTTGTGGCTGGATCTGGGGATGCTGGTGAGATCTTCAACCTGCTGCAGCAAAGGCAGGGGTGTCCCCGTTGCACTGTCCTGGGGTGGGGGGACACATGGTCCCCCTGATAATCCTGGACCTGCTCCTCTTGCAGCAGATGGAGAGTCCATCAAGAAAGAATCCAGGCTGCTCTTCCTTCCAAGAAGAGCCTTCCAGCCAATGGTGTGTCTAATTAGCTTTGTTGCTGATACCTTATTAATAGAACGTCTTTTTTTTTTTTTTTCTTTTGAAGCCACTGGGAATTTTAGGATCTTCCTATCTCATATTAACTGGCTATTAATAAAGTTCATGATACTGTCACTAATTGGATTGCTTTTCTGCTCAAAAAAAAAAGTTAAAACACATCTCCGTAATGAAATTCTGTCTTTGAGACAGAAGATAAAATTTGCATGATTAAAGCTTTAAAGGACTTTTTCGAATTGAGAAAATGCTTCATAATTCATCCTAGAGCTTGAAAACTGGGCTGTATCTTCTCGTTGGCCCAGACTTTATTATCAGTGATCGTTTATTAACCGCTTTCTTGTACAAATTTATTTTGGCTTAACAGGACTAGCTGTATTTAAACTTAATCTTGCCACCTTTATGACAAAAAAGGCAGGAAAATGGTGAACAATTACCTACATATGAAGCAAATCCATTGCGTGTGGTGCAGTGGATGGTGCTATTCTTGCCAAAATGGGTTTCCCCCGCTCCCTAATCTTTTTCACTGTATAGTTTGTGGTGGAGCATTTAGAAAATGTCCTTTTTGTAGCTGATGTGTGTCTGCGCACATGCTTTTGGGTGGACTTAGGGGGTATTGGGCAGGCACAAATCTGGAGTGCCAGATGTTGGTGTAGCAGCTATTTGCATCGTAAAGTTCCTCCTAATTATATTGGGTGAATTTTAAAGACAAAGGAGTCTGTACGTGCGCTTGACAGGGACAGCGTAATCTAAATATTATCTCCCTGAATTTCTGGCTCACCTATTGCTCTGGCTGCAGGGCGGAAAGGCAATCGGGATGCATCGATGGTGTCCCCTGCAGAGTAAAAGCAAACCGCAAAGCACTTGGAGGGCTTTGTTTTTCCATTTAAACCATTCTGAAATGAGTATTAGCAAGCGTTAATGATGTACAGCAAGAAAAACAATGCATCATCTTGCATGGGCTGGAAGCGTGGCAGAGTACCTGGCTGTGGGGATGGCTCCCGTGCAGAACTCTTGGAGGAACTGGTGCAGGAGCTGGAGTTTGATCTGGTCCAGCACGTCCTTCCCGCATCGCTCCCGGCAGCCTTGGGGGCGGTCTGTTCGTTTATTCCCGCTCTCCTTTTCCTTAGGATGCTGTGCTCTGGTCTGATAGCCACTATGCTTTTCCTAGTATTCAAATTAACAAGGAAGACTTGTGTGTATAGTGTTCTCAATTATTTCTCTCCCTCTTTGATGTTTGTGTACACTAAGATATCACTAGGTCCGTGCTGGAGTTTTCCCTTGGCCAACGCTGTCCATGTTAAACTTGCTCTGCATAGGGCTCCCTCTGTCCCCTTCCAGTCGCAAAGAGGGTTTTTGTCTTCCTTTTGATGGAGTTGAGCTCCTGCCTGAGCTCAGCATCTTTTTTTTGATCTCCCTTCTGGCTGCAAACCTGCCTGGGAACTCACCTTGACTCTTCTGAACTCATTAACGCTGTCTGCCACTCAAAACTGAACACAGCCATGACTCAACTTTTTAAGTAATTGCTCTACGTGTCCCATCAGCCTGGTTTGGTCTCATCACGCTGCAAATACGGAGGTTCTAGTGCCTCCTTCCCAGGTCCATGATAGTCTCTGGGCTCCAATGCTGGTTTGTTTTGTTTTTTTTTTTACTGGGCGATGCCAGTTCGTGTCACGTGTCTGGGGAGGTGTTTTTTCATCTCTCTTGGTTTGCACGGGAGCAGAAATCCCATCTGCTGCTCTTTTCCAAGCTGCCCTGTGGCCATAGTGTTTTCCCCAGGGAAATACAGGTGTCGTAAGTCCTCCTGTTCTTTTGTTTTCCCCTTATTTTTTGTGAAATCCTTAGGAGTGGCGTACAGGCGGACGGTTGGGTCTGATCCTCGGTACGCTGACCCAAGGACGGGAGCGCTGAGTGCTCTGCCTCCGTTTGTCATTGAAGCTTTGCGGAAGAGGAACCCAAGAATTGCAATTAGTAGGAGGCACTTCTAGCGCTTTGTACTTTTATATCTAATGAGTGGCTCCAAGTCTCAAATGCGAGGAGCCGCTTGTGTTTTTTTTCCCCTGGGTCTGCAAAGGTCGGGTGGAGCTGCTGAGGAATGATGGCTCAGCAGCTCTGCAAAAGTCAGGCTGTGATTCACTAAAGGTCTTCTGAGATAGGACGTAGGGAGGCTGGGCAGGAAATCTGGACCCAAGGCAAATATTCCATGTTTCCCCTCAGCAATTCAGACTTCATCTGAATTGCTGAAGTCACTGTGAGTGGGTGAGGAGACGGGCATTGCCAGGGGAGAGAAGAGAGCTGCTTTTTTCCTTACATGTTTTTGTTTTCCCTGTTAACTTGACCCGGTTATATTATTTATTTTTTTTCCATCTGAATAGAAATTATGTCTCATTTGGTCCAGAGCACACGAGAAATACCTAATAACAGGAGAAAATATTTCTGCTGCAAATGGCTGTTGCTGACTGTTGGGAAGTGCTCCCTTCCCTGCAGCAAGAACATTTCAAGTGTCTCCTTGCGGCGAGAGCTGCGTATTGAAACTTTTCTCTTCCAGGGTGAGTCTGTTTTCAAGGCAGCGTTGTGCGCTTTTGGCCAACGGGCCCGTCCCAGCTTGGCGTTAGCCCGGGTGAGCCGAGCTGTTGGCTTCTGCTTGGGGAGGGAAGGAGGCAGCGTCTTTCTCCTGCTGGTAGAATTAGCTCAGAGAGCACCAAGATGAGCACAGAGCCTTGGAAAAAGGGATCACAACCAGGATTTTAAATACTGTCACGCCACAGGCAAGGAAAGGAAGAATCCCCCTAAGCAAACTGCTGCATTGCAGTGCGTGTATATGCCCTTCTCTGGCCTGAGCTCTGCCAGTGTGACCTGCTGGCTGCTGCTTAAGTTACTTTTTTTTTTTTTTTTTTTTAATTCATGCTGTCCTCATTCCTCTGAGCCCATCTGCTGGATGGAGATGAGTCATTCGATAGCACTTTGAGTAGGTGATTTGACAGGTGGCTCCCTAGAAAGCTGTCTTTGCATGCGGCAGCTCTTTCTTTGTGGTCTCTATGTAAGATTACAACCTGAGGTCACTTTGAAGGCTTTCTGCCTCGTTGGGAGCGAAGGGAAGGAGCCCTTCATTGTTCTGGGCTGACTTTCCTGCTCAAAATCAAGGCGATTCCTCCAGTGTTGGGTGGAGAGAGGCTAGATCCCCATCTCAGATGGTGAGGGGGTGGAAAGCTCAGTTTGTTTCTAGACATGTTTTTCTGGTGCACGTGTCTAGAGGCAGCGGAGCACCTCTACGTGCCTTTGCACCAGTACAGCGGTGGTGCTTGGGTGGCGAGTCTCGGATGGGACTGGCCCTCCTCATGAAAGATGGGAACTGGAAAAATAAGGGAAAGAAAGTTCAGGAGAAGATTGAGGGCTGGATAACAGAGTAAAAATGCTCCTGTGAGCTATTTATGAGGGAGACCAGACAACTGAGGTGTCTGGAGGAGCAATCACGTGCCCCAGGACAGGTTAGATCAATGGTAGAGCTGATGTTAGGGACCAGCAGAGGGGTCTTGCTGGGAGGGGCAGGAGGGCAAGGGCTTCAGCTGCCGTTCCTCTTTCTCTGGTTTGCCCAACAGGGAAGTAAGAAATGGTGAGACGGTGTCTGCCGAGTCACATCCACATTCTGTTTTTAGCTCTGCCACTAACCTGCTCTTGACAGTAGGCAAATCGCTTCCTCTCATGCTCTTTCCTCTTCTAGCACTGGTCAGTCTTCTCTCCTGGCAAAGTGGCAGCTTTTGGGGGGAGAAAGTCCAGTGGGTGTGACAGTGCTCAGCCTCATGAGGACCACGAAGCTGCTGGGTGCCTCCAGTCCCCCAGCTATTTGGAGCATGAGGATCTGCTAGGGAACATGCCTTCCTCTTCATTACAGGGCTAGTGGTAATTGTTCGTCCCCTGTTCTGCACAACAAACGCTTAGATCTGTTTTCTTCTCCTGGAAGTAGGTCAGAAGTCACTCAGATGAGCTTGCGCTTTGCTGTGGGCGTGCCGATCTCTCCTTAAATTGGGGTGTCTGCTGCCTCTCAGCAGCGTCCTTCCTTAAGAAAGGATGCCTTCCATTTTTAATTAAAAAAGTAAAGGCTTAAAAAGCTCTAAGGAGGCAGAATACAGTCTGATGTACAAAGCTAACATGAGCAGACGGAACTGCAGGCTGGCTGGGGAGAGCAGCATCAAAGCTCTCGCTGCATTCGCATCAGCTGCCGCTGCTCCACGGGAACTGGTGACTCCTCTTTTCCCAGTTCCCAGCCCTGCCGTGCTTGCTGGGAGCCAGAGAAATACCCAAAACAACAAGGTCTCGACATGACGTACACTTTTAATCCCAACTGGTGTCTGCTGTCGGACCAGCACCTTCCAGTCTTGCCTCGTTTCCAAGGATTATGCCATGAAGGTGACAATTAACTTTTAATGAGACACTTTGTGTTGGTGCCTGTGCATCGGAGCACAGACACTTGCGGGGGATTGCCATCGGCCTTGAGACGCCTCCAGGCACAGGCTGGTTCTGCGGGGAGCCTCTGCGGCAGCAGAGACATGCGGCATGCTCTGGGAGGACCCCGGGTGTTTTTTCCAGGCACTGGGCTCCTGTTTCTCCCGGGAACACCATTAGGAACAGAGTGTGTGTTTCCAGGAGGTTTTTTTGGGGCTCTACAGCCCTGCTGTTGACAAACCCCACTGACCGCACCTGAGTGACTAAATCCATTTACAAGCCATCTATTTTGAAGCTTAAATACACACGCAGCAAGAGTAAATTCTCACATTGGCTCCGTGGAGCTGCAAAGGCCCAGCTGCCTCTTACTGTGATGATAAAGCTACCAGTGAAGATGACCAAAAATTGGACTTAATGCCAGGGAGTGACACCTTGCTGAGCTGGAGCAGTGGCAATGACTTTATTTAGCTTTTATGGAGCAGCCCATAGATCTGGGCATGACTAAGACTGGGCACCAGCGATCCCAGTTAGCCTTGGTTTTCCTTAACTTCTACCTGTCCCTTCCAGGCTGTCGTGTTGTACTCAAGCTATCTTCATCTGGGGTTTAAAAAACATGTACAGCACTTTTTTTAATTATTTTGTGGGCTGGATTTTTCCACTGGACTTGCTCTTTCCTGACAAAGGGAGCCAGGGTTTGTCTGTTTGCTCGTCTGTGGGGTTTTTTATTTCTTGAAGGGAACTTTCTGTTGAGAGGCAGAGGGTGGCGGGGAGGAAGAGGAAGGCTTTGATACGCCAGCATCTGAAGGGAGAAGGTTTTCATTCTACTGCAGGGAACTGTTTTGAATGTGCAAGGATGGTGTATGTTTGATGTGCTATAAATAGGGTTGACTTTGCAATGGAAAAAGAAAGCAAAGTTTAAAAAAAAAAAAAAAATAGTTTTTGTGTTTCTTTTGGTGTGTTTTGCTTGTTTGAGGCTGAGGGAGTTGGGGCTAGTTTCCCATTTTAAGGTATCTAAAGGCTAAAGAGCAGAATATTAAAATCAGTTATGTGAAGTAGCATGGAAAAGCTGCTTATTAGCAGAAAATAAGACTGACTGACGGCTCCTGCATTGCGGGTTGGGCAGACGAGGAGCTGCGGGGTGGGTGTGCTGCAAACCTGCCCTCCTTGGGTTCCGAGGTGCCTTGCAGGTGTTCCACGGCTGGGGGGAGTTTGGCTGATGGCGTCTTCGCCCTCAGTTTATCATGGATTTTTTGCTGATGATGCTGTACAAAAATCTCCTTTTTCTTTTTTTTCTACGCATCTTTCACACCTCTGCCAAAGGCAGCCCCTGGGAGCGATGCAGCAAGGCCATGGTGCAGAACGGCCTATCCTATGGCTCTGGGCTGGGACTGCCCATCTCTCCTTGGGGAACAGCCTCAGCTACTGCTCACAAAACCGCTCCCCATCTTCTGTGCTCCTAAATATACCCAGGCACAGCCTGACCAAGCACAGCCTACCACGGGCATGGGCTGGTGCTCCTGGCCGGAACGTTACTGGGGTGATACTGCAGCCAGCACCAAGGGAAATGCGGCTTTGGGGTGGGAGAGGGTGTGTTGGGGTCCTTCTCCAGACCTTTGGGACCTTTTTGGGTTTTGGTGACAGCATGGGCAGCACCAAATGGCTGATACCTCTCTGTCTGATCCATCTGGTTCAAGTAAGGATGCCCCATGCAGCATAGCAAGGGATGGACACTCACATTTCTTTATTTGCTGTTGTCCTGGAGCTGAGCGGATGAGATGAAGGAATGCTGCGTTTTGAGGAAGGGCACATGGATTTTGTGCCACAAGTCGGGAGTGGCTGCGCAGTCCTCCCTTGTCCCAAGTTACGTTTCTTTCCCACTCCCAGCTGTAGAAAAGAAGCCCTCTTCATCACGTCTTTCTTCCCCCTCTGTGTACACATACCATTCCTGCCTCTCCTCGTAGCCAACCTCCTGTCGCAGTGGTTAGTTTAAACAATAGGTCTTTCATTTCCGAAGATCTTCCACCACGCGCAGTGCTTCGGTGGGTTTTGAAGAGCGAGGGGAAGTCGGGATTGCTCGCGTTCCCATGCCCCTGCGAAGGAAAGTGACGGAAACCCCCGTGAGTAGATGCTCTTTCAAAGGAGGCTGCAGAAACCGCACAGCGTGATCAGGAGTGGCCCATCCCACCCCTCTGGATTAGTTCTCCTGGGGTTGAAGTAGGCAGGATGCCGTGCTCCCGGAGATGGAGCCCCGCAGGCTGGAGCCCCGCACCAGCCTGGAGTTAAGTACACCTCCCTCTTCTCTGATCTCAGGTCAGAGCTATCTATGAGGGCGTGTTTTAACTGTCAGTATCATTTTAATTAAACATGGATGGGAAGCGAGGGATTGATTCCTGGCTTCTATGTTGGATTTTGCGTGCGGCAGTGGCTTTGGCCCTCTTCCCCCACCCTGCGGCATGGTTTGGTTGGGATGCCAGAGAAACAGCCGTAATATTTTGTAGCATTTTTTAATCTCACTGGGCCGTGTTGCCCAACTGTATCGCCTCATGCTAATACTTGTTGTAGGAAGCTTTTGGTTTGGGCTGCTGTGGCAGCGGAGCTGAGGGCTTCCGCTCTGTCACAGAAGCGGCCTGGTTCAGCTTTAACCTTTTAGCGTGTGTCCCATCCTGGCAGGGCTGGGAAATTAAAGAAACTGGAGAGGATAGCTTTGTTCTCATCTTTCATGTCAAGCCAGCTGAAGCGCTTCAGCATAAGCCTGCAAGAGCATATTTGGGCCACTGAATTTGGTTAAGGATTTGCACATCTTGCCGTGCACAGTCCCTTCCCCGGGTTCACGTCCGTCTTGATCGCAGCATTCGTGAGAGGTTATGTCCCCAACCAGGGGAGGTGGACGTATCCCAAGTCTCCTTGTGGCTGCTCAAGAAATAAAAGTGCAGAAGAATTGTCACCACATCTTCAAGAAAGTCCCTGAATCGCTCTCTGGAGGAAGCTGTGCTGGGACGTGCACTGACAGCCTTTCACTGCCCAACTTCACTTCAGCCAAGCTACAGGCAGCACGCGGTTGCTTCCTTCCTCTCCCCTCCTGCGAGCAAAGGGCAAGCTTCCTGGTGAACTTAACGCTTCCCTGAGAAAGCCAGCCGCCAACTTGCCAGCCGTTGTGGGCTTTTTGCAGGCAGAGCGATGAGCTGCATGATGTGTCACTTGGAAACTTGGCTCCTGGTCGCGTGGTGAAGCTCTAGGTTAAACAAGGAGCCGGCGAGGGCTTCTCTTGGCTCTTGTCTCGACTAGCGCCAGAGGGGAGGAATCTGCATTAGTTTGTTTCCCTGCCCGACAGATTTGGGGATAGGGATGGAGCCGCTGTGGATGACACACAGTCCCTCCTTCTTTCCTCCCGTGATGAAGCCTTCCAGTTTAATTAGAGCCAGCAGGGAGAGAACCTCAATCTTCTTATTCCTTCTCAGCAGGGCACCAGTAGCATTTCTTGGACGTCAAAAGGAGGATTAAATTAGTCTGCAAGCAAGGGTTTGTTTTTTGTTGTTGTTGTTTTTTCCTCCTTCACATCTCTCAGCTCTCTGGGAGGGTGTTAAGCCTCTGAAATCACTGTGGTGATCAATGCCTTAGACATAGCACGCAATCCCTGATTACAGCAGAGCTCCCTGCCTGGGGGAGGATTTGCAGTTTTCTGGGCTGCAAATGCATAGGTGGGTGGGTGGGAAGGAGTGGGAATGGAATGGCTTGTGATAATTGTACCCTTCCCAGGTGTATTAGCAAATAAAGGACGTTTCCGGTGCCGCAACCTTTGCGAAAGTGATCCGGGGCGTGCAGCAGCCCCTTTCTTTGGCCAGGGCCAGGTGATGGGGGCGAGTTTTGCTGTGCTGACTTTGCCCTGGCAGGCAGAGCAACCGCTTCCTGGGGTGCTTTTTCTAGACTTGGCGTATCTGGAGAGGAACATGCACCTCCCCAGCTGATAGCCGGCTTGTTGATGTGTGTGTTGGCAGCCCAAGCACGGAACAGGCATCCAAAAAAGTCAAGAAGTCAAGCTGAGCTTGGTTGCCCATCTGCAAACAGCTATGGGGTGATAATGCCCTTTCCAGCCTCCTTCATGTGCGGGGATGGGCATCCTGGCACACATCCTGGTCCACATCCCAGCTCTTGCTGGGTCCTGTGGACCTGTGAGGACCTTATCTGGGGGTTAAGCAGGAGAATGAAATCCACAGCTGAGCTGAGTGAACCAGGAGAGCGTCAACCCTTTTTTCCCCCCAGTATCTAAATGTCAAGGGTGAACTACAGCTATCCCTCTTTGTCTGACATCTTGGGTCTTCTGCTGAGCTGTGCTTCCTCTGAAAGAGGGGGAAAAAAAGGCTTCCCTTGGTGCAGGGGGCTGTTGCCACGTTTGTCAGCCTCGTTGAACCATCGTTTTGGCCCTGCAGTGGTGGATGCTGCGCGGCTTCGTGCTGAGTGGTCTGTTAGAAGAGCTCTTGGGGCTCCCCACCCTCAGACATCAGCATCCTTGGCAGCACTGAAGGGCTGCTGATGTCTCCCCACTGAGATGCAAGAAGCTTCTCAGCCGTGGCTGTGCTGGGAGCCGTGATGTTTGTGCTCAGCACCAGAGCCTTGGCATACCAATGGTCTTTGAATACATACATTTATTTTTCTTCTCCTCCCTGTTTTGGGGTTTGGAAATGGGATTTTGCTGAACCGCTGAAGATCTTGTTGTTCTTCGTAAAGAACAAGCGTTTCGTCTTTCGTCTGCATGTCCTGCTTGGTGACTTGATTTTAGAGGGGCTGAGCGTGGCACAGTAGGCGCAAGCACCCAGGGCAGAGCGGCTGGTGGGGTGTCTCCCAGTGCTTCTGAAACTGGGTAATTACCTAAAGAGTTTTTTTTTTTCCCCTATTCTTCCTCAAAAAAGTAAGGAACCATTTTGAATCCCCATGGGAGGAGGAGAGTTCCAGAGGAAGAAAGACTTGGTAAAACCAAGTATTTGATGTTGAAGTAAACAAACCTGTATTGTTCGTCCAGAACTGGAGTTTTGACTACAAATAGGAGAAATCCTGGCAGTGCCCTGCAGCAGGCGTCAAGTGCTTGGGCGTCAGCGCCTGTTTCCTGCACCACTTTTGATGTCTGTGTAGATAATTTGCTGTCCATTTGGACCAGTTTGGGGCAAGATAATCAGTAATTTTGGCCAATCTGTATGAGCTGCATCCTGAGGCGCTGCCACTTGCCACAGCAGCATGGGGCTGGGAAGGAAATGTTCCTCCCCATTTAGGCTGCAGAGAAGGACACTTTTAGGTGGATTTAGTAAAGGCGCTTATCTTTCAGCTCAGGCGAATGGTGGGGTTTAGGGAGCAGGGGTCTTTTGTTAGACCAAGCAATATCTACAAGAAAGCTGATACGCCTTCACACAAATAGCCTAAAACAGCCCTGTCTTTACAGCTTGTCAAACATCTCACCTTTTCGCTGGTTTTAGAACAGGTGTCAGAGACGCTTTGATAAATGGATCTGAAAACTTGACCGTAGCTTCTGCAGATCTCTCTCTCCTCCGCTTACAAAGAATTCAAACCCCTGGGCCCCAGATCCTGAGCTCCTCCAGCATTTCCCCCAGGAGTGATGGTTTAGGGCTTTGAGATGTCTGCTCTCTCCAGACTCTGTTCTTGCGCTGGCTGCTGCAGGCGGAGTGTGTTGATTCTCTGTTTACTTGCATTTTGCCATGTGTGAAACTCAAGCCTTGGCTCAAAATGGAGTCGAGAGACAATTCTGCTGCTTGCTTTTTCCAGCAAGCGTTGGAGTTGGAGCTGTGTGGTGTGATTTAAGGAGCTGCATAGCTTCTGCTGGGTGAGGATTATCCTGACTGAGCCGTGCTTTGGAAGGGTAGGAGATGCTTGGATTTTTAGTGGGGCAGTGTTAGCAAAGAGCCACAACTTTTTAACATGCTTTGGGCTGATCCTGACACCTCCTTTCTCTTGCATGTGCTGTCTGGACCACTCCTCTTCCCTTTTTGTCCCCAGGACTTACTGCATGAGGTATAAGGGGCTTTAAGGAGTTACTGCTGTGCCTGATTCCTCCTCCCTTCTTTTTCTGCAGCTGGTCAGTGAGAAGGTTGGAGGGGCTGAAGGGACCAAGCTTGACGATGACTTCAAGGAAATGGAAAAGGTAAGTAAGGAACAAGAAAAATCTCTAAAATCACCCATATATCTCCTCTGTGACCCTGAGCTGATCTTCACTGCTGCCGGGTTGTCTTGTCTTTCCTACAGAAAGTGGACCTGACCAGCAAGGCAGTTACAGAAGTATTGACCAGAACAATAGAGTACCTCCAGCCGAACCCAGGTGAGTGCCTGGACCTTTCCTGTCCCCTTCTCTCTGCTCCCCCAGTTTTCCAGGGAAAGCGGCAGAGAGATATCAGAGAGAACCTTTTTGGCCCTGAGGTATTGGTCACCAGCCCATATTTGAGATCAGGCAACTTGGGTGAAGATCCAGATACTCCTCTTGCCCTGTGCCGTGTTCCTGGGCTGTAAGATGCTGCTGTTGCTGTCGAACTGTGAAAGAACAGGCACATCTTTCACCTTGGACTGAGAGAGGCCCTGAAGGGGACCCCTTTTTCTTGGGATGTCGAGAAAAAGTGGCATCTCTGGGCTGGGAAGGGCTTTGTAGGCATCGCCTCTGTAGCCTGCTGTCCTGCATACTTTGAGCCGGCTGGTTCAGAGAGCGCTCCAGGGACTACGGGAGGGTTGGGGAAACTCCTTTGGCCTTCACTGGCAAGCTGTGGGGAACTATTTTTGCATGCTGTCTTGGAAAAGAAACTTCTCTTTTTATAGTGAATGATATTTCTGGGAGATGAAGACAATAGGGCTTCTTGGCTTTGGGTGTAGCTTTAAAAATAAAAAAAAAAAACAGTTGGCAGTGGCCAGCAGCTGCTGGCAAGTCCAAGTAATTGCAAACACGGCTGTGGCTGTTTCTCTGCCAGCTTCCAGAGCCAAGCTAACCATGCTCAACACAATGTCAAAGATCCGCGGGCAGGTGAAGAACCCCGGCTACCCGCAGTCGGAAGGGCTGCTGGGGGAGAGCATGATCCGATACGGCAAGGAGCTGGGCGAGGACTCCAATTTCGGTGAGTGTCCCGTTGGGCCACCTCTCCCTGGGAGCATGCGGATGAGATGACAAAGGCTGCTGCCAAATACCCAATTTGTTGTTCTAAATTCTGGAAGGGCTATGTGACCCTTTGTGTCACCTAACACTGCTGGGGGCTCTTAAAAGAGGTTTGAGGGCTTCCACCCGGGGTGGCAGGGAAGTGGTAAGCAGAGCCCAAGTGTCCTGCATCCCAATCCATGGCATCACGTGCAAAACCACCTCTTAATGCTTTTTTACTAAACACTGAGATCAATTTGCATGTATGAAAAAATGCTTCCGTGCTTCTAAACTGAACAATGGTGAGGTGGAAACCAGATTGAGCGAGGTGGGGAGTTTTACGGTGCAGTTCCCAGCCAGAGCTCTGCTACAGGGAGCCAAGAAATCTTTTTGCGTGGCAATTTCCCATAACCGCATGTGACTTGCAGGGAGGAGGGGGCTGAGGTCTTTCGGTGACATCAGTTTTAATCCACTAAAACATCAGCCTGCGCATGTGATGGAGCTGTTACAGCGCACAGCTGTCTGATGGCTTCCAGCACAGGGAGGAGCATTCAGGAAAATTACAAAGCTCTGGCTACTTTGTGGGAGTGATGCAGGAGTCTCAAGAGTATCTGTGGCCAACTCAGAGTCCTGCATCTCTCTTGACTTGCAGGAACTGGAGAGCAAGGGGGAAGGAAGTTTTTAGAAGAACACACCAAACCTGATTTCCTTTAATAGCCTCGCTTTAAAGGAACACTTAACTTGATAAATTTCTCTGTTAGTACTGCAGCCCTCCCTAGGACGGGTTATCTAGAGTTATCACAATTGAAATAACTCTTCTCATGTATTTATTTTTTCCAGCTGGACAGTAGAGTGATGTTTTTGCTTTACTCTCTATTTCACTTTTATATTCTCCTGTGCTAACAGAGTGCTGAAACGGTTGGTTTGCCAAAGCTGCACAGGAGTAATTTAATCTATAAATGGTTTTCACTGGCATAAAAAGCCAAGACTAAAAAAGCTTTGCTGCAAGTCTGTCTGGCTTAGCTGTCATTGTAGCAGGAGCCTTAGAACAGCATGAAACGAAATAGGTTTCAATAAGCAACTTTGAGCCCTCTAATTCCCAGGGGAGGAGAGGGGATAAGGTTGGCCCAGTAGAGGTTAGTGTCTAAAATTAATAAAAAGCTGTGAGTTTGCTGCCAGCATCTGGGGAAACTTGAAAAGTTGGTCAGAGTGCTCTGGGCTTAAAATCTTCTGAACAAAAGGATGGCCAGGCTGGATCAGACTGAAAGCGCCTCTGCCCCGGGCTTCTCTTGCCAGCAGCAGCCAAGGAGCAGAGCCAGGTTAAAGCACTGCATGGCCAATGAGCAGCTCAGCAACTCCCCGAGCCAACAGGGAGTTTAAAAATACTGTTTTTTAAAACTATTTTAACCTTTTCCTTCCTCTGTGTAGTTGGCAGAGATTGTTCCTGTTTTTCAGAGGAAAAAGAATGAAGCGTGTTGGTGGAGTGTCTTGCATGGAGTCAATACCAACAGGCAGTTGCCTGCTGTCACGCTGGGCACCGCTCACTCCGTGCCAGCCTCGGCGACTTGCTCTGGACAGAAATGTGGGGTGTCGGACAGGGGACGGATCTTGCACACGCTGGGTGTCTTGGCAGAATGGCTCTGCATGCAGCCGCGACGGACTTCGGCTCTGTTTAACTGGCTGGCCCCTTTCTCCCTTTCTCTTTCCTTCCTTTTCTCACTCGAAGGCGATGCGCTTCTTGATGCTGGCGAATCTATGAAGCGGTTGGCTGAAGTGAAGGACTCTCTGGATATTGAAGTCAAACAAAACTTTATTGATCCCCTCCAGAACCTGTGTGACAAAGACCTGAAAGAGATCCAGGTAAACACCTCAATGTTTTTCTCTCCTCATCATCTCTTTCGTTTCTGGCCCCTCCTGGGTAATAGTGCATTTAGTTGCTTGCTCTGTTGTGGTGGGAACCAAGGACTCGCACAGGTCCCTTCCCCTGCACTGTGTGTGCTTTCTCTGCCCACGTTCACTAGTATTTCCTCCTTGCTCAGCACTGCTGCTACTACTTATGCAGCTTGTAAGGCTGGATGCAGGTTTGGATGGTTCTTCATTTACCGTGTTTTATGGAGGATGCTGTGGGAGTACGTTCTGGGCTTGCTGAGTTTGGTTCTTTGTGCTGTGAGCTCCCAGCCGTGTTACATTTGGGCCACCTAGCATTAAACTTTACAGTGTCTTGACAGCTGTTGGCCCTATTCTGTTAGTAGCCTGGATTTACAACATACTTTCAAACTATGAGCAAGCTTCCCTGTATGTGTCTCATGCAGCATCTCAAGAAGGCCTTTCGGTGTCTCACTGGGGAGACACGGAGCTTGGCAGCTCCCACGTGGTACCACAGAGACAAGTCTGTGCCAAGCACGGCCAGGCTTTGTAACAGGATCCATCCCAACCTGTAATTCACAAGGCAGCTCTCGCGAGTGAATTTTTGCTTACAGTGGTGTCCCAGATAAAACAACCGCCAACTACTGTTTCAGTACTTATCTGTACTCCAATTCTGCAGGCTGCGTTAGAGATAATTTAAGCAGCCCTATGCAGTCAGGGGATGCAGTGCCCACAACCTGCATCCCGATTCCTGATCTCCAGAGCTCCCCGTCCCTCCTGGGGAGCTGAAAGAAGCGGGTCAACTCTTCATCTTCCCCAAAAGGCTTACGTGGGGAGCAGACCTGGGCTGTTGCCTGCAGCATTATCCTCCAGCCCTTGGCTGGAAGGGGGTGAAATCCTATCGCCATGCCAGTTTGTTGAGGATTTATTAGTAAAAAGCCATTGTGGACACAGCAGTAATCCTCTGCCAAACTGAGCTCAGACGGTCCACTCGTCCCTGTCACCTCGTGGCAGCCCTGCCTTGCAGCTCACCATCACATCCTGGAGCTTCTCGGGGGTCTGAACAAAGGTGGGAGCCACAGAAGCATGTGCTTCAAGATCAGGTTTCTGAGATGAATGAACCTGGTCTGTAACTAGAGCTGCCTTCCCAGCAGGAGAGCTTGGCTGCTCCCACTCTCTGCCTTTTCCTTCTTCTCCTTTACTCTTCATAACCATCCTCTTCCCAGCACCATCTCAAGAAGCTGGAAGGCAGACGCTTGGACTTTGACTACAAGAAGAAGCGACAGGGCAAAATCCCCGATGAGGAACTTCGACAGGCCATGGAGAAATTTGAAGAGTCCAAGGAAGTAGCGGAGACCAGTATGCACAACCTCCTAGAAACCGATGTGAGTGCATGGGGGGAGCACCGGCTCCTCTGTCCCAGGCTGAGAGCTGCGGGGTGGGTTGTCTTTCTGTGTGCACGAGGGTGGGATCTCTTGAGGGATGGAGAAGTTAGGCACTTAATTTCCACTCTTGTTTTTGCAAGCGTGGTTTTGCTCTCTGAAAACCCAGATCTGAGAGCCCAGCACGTGGCTTGGTGGCCTCTTATCCTTTCTGTAGCCCCTCTTCCTGATCCAGCCCTTGGCCAGAGGAGAAGCTGTGGCTTCTACCAAACCAAGTCTCTTCTCAGTGTGCTGGTGAGTTTGGGCAGGTAACACGGCTTACTTGGGAAGGATTTGAACAGTGAAGCCCAGAGAGTGGTAGGTGTCCTCTGTGCTGCTGAGTCTCGGCCAGTGCCTGACCTCTGGTGTCTGAAATCCCAGACCTTCTCCTCGTCTCCCCGGGGAGGTTGTCCTTTGTACATATTCCGCCCCCAGTACTCATAGGTACAACAAGGGAGTATCTGGTCAACTGGGAAGAGCCATTCATCCCACCTTGGTGTGATTCTTGCAGATCGAGCAGGTGAGCCAGCTCTCAGCCTTGGTGGACGCCCAGCTGGACTACCACAGGCAGGCAGTGCAGATCCTGGACGAGCTTGCTGAAAAACTCAAACGCAGGTGAGTCCCAGGGGCCCGTAGGCACTCTTATTTTTCACAGCCACAACCTGTCCCTGTGGTACCTGTCTGTAAATACCTGACCATCCCTCTATATCTATCTTCTGGTGTTAAAGCTGCTTCTGGCAATCACTAGAGCTTCAAACCAGACCTTCAGGTTGGAGAGAGCGATGCCGGCTGCACAACCTGCTTTCAGTGACAGGGACATTCTGACATCTGAAACAAAACCTCTGTGCTTCCACTGTGGGTGGCCGGTCTCTGCTGGGTTGAGCCCTGCCTGGATCGGGGTGTGCTGCGCCCAGTTGAATTTGGCAGGGGTGGAGGCAGAGGGTGAAATCCTCTTCGTGCCAGGGTTCACGGCTCCTTGTTTTGTGGGCTTTGAGTGTGGGAGTGTTCCCCAAGAGGTGCCTTTTGACTGGACCCAGTATTGAGTCAGAAGTTGCGTCATGTTGGTGGAGCAGACGGCTCGGATGTCACGAGCTGGACATGCCTGGCACCCAGTGTCACCTGGAACCACCTAGCCTGGAGGCTTTGTGCCATTAGCTTCAGTTGTGGTTAAGGAGGGTACCTGGAAATTGACCAGAATCCTTTCTGGTTGTGGTCCAGAAAGGTCTGTGTCAAGGGCTCCCAGTTGCTCTGAAGACCAGAAAGTGAATGCAATGTGGCGGGGATGATGTGGTGGCCACAGGCTGGTGGAAGAGCTCCTAGATCACGTCCTTAAAGACACACGTCTGTGAGCCCTCTGCCAGAACCCTCATTTTCCAGCAAGCCCTGCTCTTCCTTCTGTCCACATGGTGGTCCCTGGCTGCACATATGGCACTGCTGCGCATGCTCTGGAGTTTTGAGCTGCGTGAGCCTGTTGGTGAAAGGCAGGTATGTGTCTGGCACACAGGAGCAGGGCGAGCCACAGAGCTGCCTGGTCTTGCTGCTTTCCCTGCCCTTCCTCAGGTGCCCGACCTCTGCAGTGGCCCTGGGCAACATGCGGTTTCTGCCCAGGTGCCAAGAAACACAGAGGTGGTGTTGAAACACCGAATGAACGGCTTCATGCGACTGCCGTGACTTGCGCAGTTGTTCATCCTGCTGCTCTGCCTCACCTGAGCCAGCATCTCTCCAAACCCTGGTCAAGGAAGGAGAGGTGGCTTCCTTGCATCTGGGGCTTCTCTGCAGAGCTGGGGATGTGCCTTTGGCAGCCTGGCTCTTCGACAGAGCCAGGGCAGCCTCTCTGCTCCTCAGGGTGATTTGGCAATGCCACCCTCCTGCTGTTGCCTCCTAGAAGAAACTGCTGAGTGGATGCTGTGTCTGGTTTGAATTAAGAAGAGCTGGGAGGATCCTGCCAAGCATGAGCTTTCCAACCACAGCACGAGTGTCCTCTGCTGGCCTGAATTGCCTGAGACACCTCCATAACAAAGCTTTGGGGCATGTGGCCCTCTCTAAGGGCCAGGTCCCACACCCTGGGCAAGATCCATCTTCAGAACACCCCAGCATAGAGGGTTGTGCAGATTCTTGTCTACAAACCAATCTGCTCCCCTACATAGCCACCAAGGAGAAAAAAATATCATCTTGATCTCATTGTATTCTGTTTCATATTTCAATTTATCCACATTAGTTTTCCTTCTTCCAGAATGAGGGAGGCCTCCTCGCGTCCCAGGCGGGAATACAAGCCCAAACCCAGGGAGACATACGACTTTGGAGAGACCGACCAGTCTAACGGGGGCTTCTCTTGCAATCCTACCCCCAAAGTCTCAGGTAAAGTTGTCCCGTGTGTGTGCACACACAGATGCCTCTGGAGCAGTCTCCTGGGGATGGAGGTGAACTACTCTGCCTGGAAATGATGGTTCTGGTGTGCCGGATGTGCCTGCGTGAGCTGGTGGCTCTGAAAAATGTCAGAAATGCCTCTAGACTCAGGCTGTTTTCTCTTAGGACCCAGCAGCCTTCGTTATATTGGCTTTGGGGACATCCCAGCGGGGTCTCCAGCCCGGTCCACTCGCCTGTAGTGCCCAGTCAGGGCCAGCAGTGGCAGACAGGAAAAATGAAGCATCTCTCACACCCTCCCCATCTTCCATCATGCTGCATTCATCCCTCCCTGGTCCTGGCAAGGCAGGCGGGTTTCTAACACAGCATGTGGGCCACCCTGTTTCTCCAAACAGATCCTCCCTTCAGCCCCTGCCTTTTCCTCTCTCCAGTTCATGTTGTTTTAAGCATGTCTCTTTTTGTTTGGAAGCAGCTTCCTCCTCTTTCCGATCCGACAAGCCGTCCCGGGCCTCCGTCAGGAGTATCCGTGAGTTTCCTCCCTCTGCACTGCATGATGTATGACCATCTCTCCCCATCCCTCCTTGCTCTTCCTTCCATGATGCTGCTGCTTTGGAGCCGCTAACACCTCCGGGCTGTGCCTGGCCAGCAGAATAGCGCAGCTAAGCCTCGAGCTAAGCCCCAAATTAAAACAGCCATGCTAAACTGATATTTACCACCCCAAAGCTGGGGCCATTGCTCACCCGGAGGCGTTGTAGCAGCTATCATCACGCAGGCATGTCCGGCGTGAGGCCACAGCGATCAGATGCTCTTCCACGAGGTATCAGACATCTGAGGGTTACCCCCTTCTCGTTCCAAGCACCCAGCCTGGATCTGTCCCACTCCTGCTCGTGCTGCCCCCCGCCAAACCCCACCGCTGAAGGCTGGGGGGAGTGGGTAGAGCCTAGGCATGCCGAGCAGGTTTTGTGGTCCCAGCTGGGCAGCGAGGAGCCTACAGTGGGTTGCGGGAGTGACGTGGGGTCTGTGGATCAGCATTCCTACTGAAGGGACACGTGGGGGTCCCGTTGGAGTCCTGTTGGAGTCCCGAGGCCAGGCTGGGTCTGTGGCTCAGAGCCGTGGTGGTGGGGAAAGCTCGTGGTGGTGCAGCAAAGGGGCAGGAGGAGTGAAGGAGCCTGGTGCAGGGAAGTGCCGTGGTGGTGGGACCAGCGTGGTATTTTGAGAAGTTGTCTCAAAACCTGCTTGGCTGCCGCTTCTGGTGTTTTCTGAGTTCTCTTCTAATGCTGGGTCCTTCCTTGCTGTGGGTGTTCAGCAGACCAGACGTGCTGCTGCTGTTCATGCCATTCCTCCTGCCCTGGTTGGAAGAGGGTGGGGGACAGGGGCCAGGCAGCCCCCAGTGGTCTCTATTAGCTCTGTCCCTTTTCAGTAGGATCCCCACAGCTGTGAAGCTGAGTGTCTGCCCATCCCAAAACGTCAGCGCATAGAGCAAGCAGCAGCTTTCCCTGCTACAAAACACCCTTTGCAGTCAGGTCTGATGCTTAAATCATGGAGCTGAGATGGGGGAAAGAGACCCCCCCCCTGTTTTTTGGGGGGAGCTCGCATGCAACACTGAACTGATAATTTCCTAATTTAATTAATTTAGCCTGCTGCCCAGGGGAGGCAGTTGCACTCCTCCCCCTCCCATCACACTCAGGCTCAGGGTGATGAGCGACCCCCAGGTCCTTCTCTGCCACATTCTGGTGTCTAACCCCATCCTCGATGAACTGCATGGCAGCTTCTCTCATCTCTGGAGGAATACCGTGGCTTTTCACCACCTGGTTTCCATTATGGGGGTCTAAATTAGGTTGGAGTTTAGTTTAGAGAGGGGGAAGTCAGGCAGGATCAGGTGGTGGACCTGGGATGCTGGAGGTGGGACTCTGCTTTGGGAGAAGCTTGTGCAGGACCTGGTTGTGGCAAGATGGTGGAGGAACAATGAGCTAAAAGCCAGTGAGGACTTTAAACTGGGTTAATGCTTTACCGTCACGGGGACAAAGTGAAGGGCCAGTTTATCCCGGGCAGGGCAGAGCTGGGTTGTGAAACCAGTTGTGCAAGCCCTGGCTCGGGCAGAGCCGATGATGCTGCATGGTGTCCAGATCTGGCATCCACCAGCGCGATCCCGGGGATCCCCGGCATCGGCAGAGCCAGGGCCTTGAGGAAAGGGGTGCGAGGGGGCCCAGCTCACCTCTCCCCTCCCCTGTCTCTCCCCGCAGCCCCCCTGGACCAGCCCTGCTGCAAGGCTCTCTACGACTTTGAACCCGAAAACGATGGCGAGTTGGGCTTCAAGGAAGGCGATATCATCACCCTGACCAACCAGATTGACGAAAACTGGTACGAGGGCATGATCAACGGCCAGTCGGGCTTCTTCCCCCTCAACTACGTGGAAGTGCTGGTTCCGCTACCTCAGTGAAACGGCATCACTCCCGTCCCCCATCCGCTCATGCGGGGCCGAGCTCCATTCCACCTCCCTCCTGACACTGGCCCTGTCCGGCGGCGGGGCCGCGTTCTCTCTGTGTCACCTCGGGGCGAGATTGCCACCAGGGAACAAACCAGAAGGGTCAAACGACCCCCCCACCCCTTGTGAATTTGGTTATTTTAATTTTTTTTTTTTTGTGTGTGTCCTTCTGGTGCTTGAACTTCGGTACTTTGCGCACCCTGCCAGGTCCCCCCTGACCCCCGGGCTGTACGATGGCCACAGGCCTCTCCCTGTCCAGTTTTTCTTTCTTTCGTGTCAAGCAGCTGGATGAGCCAGGTTGGGAGAGCCAGGATGCATCCTTTGCCCTGAGCATCACCCTGGGGAGACGCATGGCCCAGTGACAGGGGGGCAAAGCAGCCCTTTACCCCCCACCCCCTTAAACACTACCCCTCTCCCTGACGATGCCCAGCCTTCCATCCAGGACCCTGGCTCTCCCAGGGGGCTCAGGGGAGGGATGCCATGGCGCAGCAACACTACGACATCCATCAAACACTAAACCAGCCCTGCGGCGCGGGTGCTGAGCTCTGCCTGCGGCTCTGTGCTGCTCCCCCCACACACACCCTGGAGGGACAAAGCAGGGATGTCCCTCTGCCCCCTCCTCCCAGAGCTTGGCTCCAAAGCGGGGTGGTTTCTCCCTTCTGCCCTATTTTAAGCCAAGTTGCTTCTGGACCTTTGGGATTTTCCTACTCCAGACTTGACTGATGTGTCAGAGATGGGGGATAATTTTGGGGAGGGGGTGGGAACTGGGCCACAGCCTGGGTTCTACCCACCACGGGGCAGAGCGGGTGGTGGCTCCTCTCCCTGGGGAGCCGTCGGCACCCAGTGCTGCAGGACCGGGGCTTGCTGGAGCTTGGCTGATCCTCATGTGCCTTCCCTGTGCCCCCCACCCCTGCCCCGCAGCCCCCTCCTTGGCCGGGGGGGGAGCAATGAGCCCCTCTGCCATGGGTTTGGTGGGAAAAGGTATCACACATCTCAGCGCTGCCTCTGCCACCCCTTAGCCCTAAGCATCCCAGCGTGTTCCTTCTTACGGGGGGCAGGATGGGGCCCGGCAGTGCTCCCCCCATCTCTCACTCAACTCCGTGGGTTTCCTTGCTAGAAAAATGGTCTTTTTCTCCCTCCTTTGTGGGTCTTTGCCGGGCTCTAGCCCCTCTCCTCCTTGGTTAGCACTGTCCCCCTGCCCAGGCCAGGGGCCAAGCCCCAGCTCCACACTGGGCCCATGCCGCAGCACGTCTCTGTCCCTGCTGTTCCCGGCACGTTACAGTTACCCATCCCCTTTTTAACGATTTTAACAGTGCATGTCAATGTACATCCCGTCCCCTGCTGCGCTGTGCTCCAGGCAGGCTGAGCGGTGGCCCCGCTCCCAGCCACAGGGGGCACGGGGCAGCTCCCCCTCGCTCCCAGCAGCACAGGGAGCCCCAGGGACCACTGTCCTCGGGGACCTCGTGTCCGTCCCCTCCCCGGTGGGGACTGCGGTCACAGCCCAGGAGCGCTGGCTCCTGCTCAGGTGGATTGAAATGCGTTTTGTCAGTTGGGACAACTTGCTAGACTTTTTTTTTTTTGGTAATGGTTTCTCCTGGTTTTTAGGAGGAAAAAAAAAAAAGACCCAAAAATCTTGACTTGTATCTCTGAATAAAAGTATTAAATGTTTTCTTCTTTCTAATGGCTGCTTCCTCTCTGTGAGTGTGAGACTGGGCAGGAGGAGCTCTGGATGAACATCCCCAATTCAGTCCCCAAAACCAGGCAGCTGGACGGTGGCTGCATCCCGTGAGGCCACCGGCACTGTCCCTTACCGCAAGGCCACCAAGATGTCCCCAAGCCAGTGCAGCCGCGTGCTGGCCACCTCTCAGGAACCACTCTTTAATCAACTACCCCTTCCACAAACAACTTACAGCCAAGAGTCCCATCACCATCACCCCCCTCCGCTGCTGCCCTGGGGCAGGGCAGGAGCCAGGGAGGGGCCGGGGGGGACATGTCCCAGGACCCCTCGGGTAAGCTCCCAGGAGCAGTGGGCGATGCAGTGTCCCCGCAGCACTGCACTGCCCTGGGTCCGGATGAGCCCCTCGGGCTGGGGGCGGGGGGGCTGCTGAGCTGAGCCCTGGCTGCTGGGAAGGCACCTGGTCCAAGTTGAGGCGGGGGTCCCGGCCCCCTCAGCTGCTGAGCTTGAGGAGGCTGTAGATCTGCTCCAGGATGTGGGTGAAGCTCTGGTCTTTGGGGGTGCGGGAGGCCAGGGAGCCCTGACACAGGAACGCAGCCCCGTTAATGAAAACATCGGGAGGGCTGGAACGCCGCCCCCCTGAAGCTGAAGCCCCCTCCTCACCTTCAGTTTGTCCAGGTAGGTCTGATCCTGACTCCACAGCTCCTGAAACTTCACCAAGTCCGGCGCGCCCTTGTAAAACTCCACCAGCAGCGTCTGGGGTGGGGGGGCGAGAGGAGCTGCAGGCACGGGGGCTGCCCCAGGGCCCCCCCACCCCTGTGGCACTGAGACCTCGGCAGCATGTCAGGGATGGAGAAGAGATGGTCACCGTCACTGGGAATGGGGACGGGTAGCAGAGCCCCTGCCAGCCCCCCACGGGGTCGGGGAGTTATCCTTGCTGGGGCAAAGGGGGTTTTTGTGTTGTTCCCCCCCAGCATGCTCACCATCTCCTGCAGGACATCATTGGTGAGGAAGCCGTCCTGGATGTAGGCCACCTCCACGTCCATGGGGATGCCGTAGTCATTGGGCCGTTGCTGGAGGATGGGGGGGTCACCCCACGGCACTGGGGCCACCCACATCCCAAATCCACCCCACACACAAAGGGATGGTGACCACTTACCTCCGGTGGTGGCATCACCCAGAAAGGCGCAATTTTGGATTCCACGCCAGGGTTGCCATGATAGTAGGGTCCTGGGGGGTGGGGTGGGGAGAGGTGACACAGATGGGGCTGACACGGGGCGGGAGGGGTGACAGCAGCCCCCAGCACCCCTGAGCCAGCGGGGCCCGGTCTCTTACCGCAGATGAGGGCCAGGCAGGGCTGGAAGCCATTGCCGCTGCCCTGCAGCTTGAGCTGATAATCCATCTGCGCATCGATGTCGTGCAGGGAGGGCAGTGCGGGGCCAAAGGGGTGACTGTGGTACCAGCCCACCAGTGACAGCCCCCGCAGGAACAGGCTCTGGCAGATCTGGGACAGGCAGATTCCATGGGTCCAGGACCCTGGGGACCCCCAAGACCCCTCCAGACTCCCCTGCAGGGCTGCTTTACCTCCTCCTCCACGGCGCCAGCGGCTTCAGCATCACCCAGGCGGGTCCGGCACGGGAAGGCTCGCAGCACCGTAAGCACTGCCGGGGGGGCACAGGGGTGGGTGGCTCCGAAAAGGGCTGGGGGGGCCACCTACCAACGCCCCCACCCTGCTACCTACGCTGCGTGTTGGTGTCCCACCGCCCACCCAGGTAGCCCACCACTTCACTCCGTGTCAGGTGGCTGTGGAAATCCTAAAGGAAAAGGTTAAAATCAACAGTTTGGCCCCAAAATGACAATGGGGGCACCTCCACCCCTCCCTGCGGGTGTCCTCAGTGCCATCAGAGGTGTCCCAACCTGTCCCCCACCTTGGGGAGGGGACGCACCAGGAGCAGGAGGACGTTGCTAGAAATGGCCACGTTGAAGGGCTGGAACTTGTTGATAGCGGCGAAGGATGTCACCTCCACTAGGGTCTGGGGGTTCCTGGAAGAGCCGCAGTCCCGCTGCCACCCCTGTCCCTCCCTGCACCTGCAGGGCCGGCAAGGGCACCCGTGGGGGCTGGGGATCCAGTCCCCATTGCACCCTACCTGGCCGAGTCGCGGGTGCCCAGGGTGCAGTAGCGCACGGGCACCCGGGGTTTGCTCTCCAGCCTTTTCCCCGGGGGGCCGTGATCTGCGAAGCACAACGCCCCGTCACTGCTTCCGGGCTGCCCCGGGTTCCCCCAGGGACCCCCCTGTCACCTTACCCATCCCCGCCGGCTCTGCCAGGCTCTTGCACTGCTGCTTCTTGCTCCTCTCCTCCGTTTTTTTGGCAGCCACCAGCTCCGGCACGGGCGCCCGACCCTCCCTCGTCGCCTCCTCCTCTTCCTCCTCAGGCATCTCCTCCTCCTCACCCTCGCTGGCCAGGCTCTGCGGGCAGCACAGGGCTGGCACCCGCCCATCCCACCCACACTTAGGGGGCACCCAGGGGGTTCCGGCCCACCTCCTCGGCGGGTGGCGCGTTGGGCTGGTGCTTGCGGAGCCAGGCGGCTTTGTACTGGTCCAGCTTCTGTCCCTTGTAGCGCACGGAGGCCCAGCCACACCCCGACTTCTTGGCGGGGTTCACCAGGCGCTTGCAGTGGGTGGCCCAGGCGCTGGGCGAGTTGAAGACCTGCCCCGTCTCCTGCCAGGTGATGGTGCCGTCCGCCCCCAGGTCCCCCACGAACTTCTTGCCCTGGGGCGGGTGGGGTGAGCTGGGAAGGCACCCGCCAGTCCCCTGTCCCCCACCTGTGCCCCTCATCCCTGCCCCCCATCCCTGTGAACCTCATCCCTGTCCCCCATCCCTGTGCCCTCCATTCCTATGTCCCTCATCCCTGTCCCCCATCCCCCTGTCCCCCATCCCCATGTCTTCCATCCTGGTTCCCCATCCCCGTGTCCCCACCCCGTCGCCTCCCCGCACCACTCACCAGGTAGTAGATGGAGAGGACGCCACGGGCCGGCTCAAGGAGCCCGTCGCGGAGCAGGACACGCAGGGTGATGCCGCGGCGGGTGAGCACGGCCCCCCGGGAGCCCCCCGCCGCCTTCGACCCGCTCCCGGCCTCCGGCTCAGCCTCTGTTTCATCCAGCCCCGGCTCCAGCTCGTCCTCGTCCTCCTCCAGGCACTCGTCCCCACCGGGGGAGGCAGCTGCCAGCGCTGTGGGATGGGGACATGCCGGGATGGGGACAACTTGTGTGGGGGCCTCCCGGGGGGCAGCACCCATGGGCGTTCCCCCCAAGAGCACTCTTGGGTCACCCCAGCCTTGTGTCTGCTTGTGGATGGCGACACTGGGACAGGGATACGCAGGGATATGGGGACAGGAAGATGTGGACATGGGGATGCAAGGATACGGGGGGATGGACATGGGGACAGGAGGGCCCAGGGCCAGGGGGACGGGGACACTGTTGGGGGGAGACACAGGCATGTGAGGACAAAGGGGCATGACGATAGAGGACTTGGGGACATGGGGACACAGGGCCATGGGGACACAGCTGTGGGACACGGGGACACAGGGACAAGACTCTCCTGGCCCAGGAGGTCCCCAGAACCTGGTCTGAGCCCAGAGATGGGGACAGGGACAGAGGTGTCCCCACCCTGACCCACGGGTGTCCCAGAACGTCCCTGTCTCTGCCCCACGGATGTCTCGGAGTGTCCCCACCCCTGAACCACGGTGTCCCGAGGTGTCCCCATCCTGTGGGTGTCCCTATCCCAGCCCCATGGGTGTCTCGGGGTGTCCCCATCCCTGCCCCACGGACGTCCCAGGGTGTCCCTACCCCTGCCCCACGGGTGTCCCCATCCCGTGGGTGCCCCGGCGTGTTCCCCCCCACGGGGGTGCCCGTGGTGCCCGGCCGCGTGCAGGCGCGCCCCGGGGGTCCGCGCACTGGCGTGGGTGTGCGCATGCGCAGGTGCACACGCGTGTGCGCGGGGAGGGGCGGTGTGTGCACACGCAGGTGCATGTGCGTGTGCGCGCGCGTGTGCGGGGTGTGGGTTGTGTGTGTTGCGCGCGCGTGTGCCCGGTGCGTGCGCGCGTGTTCTACCCGGTGCGTGCGCGAGCGCGCGTCGGTGGCGGCGCGCGCCCGCCGGTACCTGCCATGCTCCGCTTGCGCCGCTCCCGCCGCTCCCGCCTCCCCCCGGTGCGCGCGACGGCGGCGCCACGTGATGGGGGGGGGGGCCCGCGCGCCCCGCCCCGCCCCGCCCCGCCCCGCCCGGGGGGAGGAGGGGGGGCGACAACCCTGCACCTGCTGCGCCGACCCGGGAGGGACACGGTGACACAAACCCGCGCCGGTGCCCTGACACCCCCGCTCCTGCCGCGCCCCGGCTGGGAAACCCCACCCCGGTGCCCTCCGCCCCGGGGTGGGGCTGCCCGATGCCCGCAGTCCGGGAGGGACCGGCCCGGCCCGGCGGCACCTGCGGCTCCTGCGGCGGCGGCGGCGGCTCCTGCGGCGGCACCTGCGGCTCCTGCGGCGGCGGCGGCGGCGGCGGCAGCGGCGGCTGCGGCGGTGGTGGGCGGAGATGGCCCGGCCGGTGCGACTGCCCCGGCGGGACCGACCCCGGCCCCAGCCCCAGCACAGCTACGAGGGCTTCCTGGAGAAGCGGGGCCCGTGGGACCAGGTGGGTCCGCACCCCCCGGGACCGGCCCCGGCAACCGGGGTTCACCCCCCCCGTACCGAGCCCCGGCACTGACCCTCTCAGGACCGACCTCCCCCCGGCGTCCGCTCTGCCGCCCTCGGGCCGCGCCGGTGCGTCCTCGCGGAGCCCGGTGTGGGCGTCCCGGTGTCCCCCGCAGCGCCCGGTGCCGGTACCCGGCGGCGGAGCTGAGTCCCATCCCGCCCCCAGGTCTCCCGGAGGGTCTGGGCCGGGCTGCGGGGGGTCACACTCGCCTTCTACGGGCAGCCCCGGGACTACGAGGTACGGGGGGTCCCTGGGTGGGGACACCGAGTGGGCTGCCCTGGCCGGGACCCGTGGGACACCCCCAGGCTGGGACCCTCCTGTGGGACCCCTCCAGGCTGGAGACACCCCTGGACCCGGGCCCCCATGTCTGGGACGCCCTCTGGGTGAGCACCCCCAGCCTGGTACCGCTGTGAAGTCCTGGGGCTGGGACCCCTAAGATGGGACCCCTGGGATGGGACCTCTAGGTGGAACTCCCAGTCCAGGACCGCCCCCCCCAAGAGTGGGAGCCCCAGTGTGGGACCGCTGTGACCCTCTGGGGCTGGGACCACAGGGTTGGGACCCCCCCTGTAGGCTGGGACCCCAGAGACACCCCTGGGTCAGGACCCCCTCAGGATGGGCTTCTCCAGGGTGGAACCCCCAGACTGAGACCCCCGGGACCCTCTAGAGCTGGGATGCCCAAGGTGGGACCCCGGGATTGGGACTCCCTGCTCTAGGCTGGGACCCCAGAGACACCTGTGCACCAGGACACCCTCAGGGTGGGCTCCCCCAGAGTGGGACCCTCAGCCTGAGACCCCCCCAGCTGGGACCCCCGAGGTGGGACCCCTCCCCAAGCTGGGACTCCAGAGATACCCCTGGGCCAGAACCCCCCTGGGTTGACACCCCTGGGCTGGGACCTTTGGGTGACACTGGGGAGTGTCCCCCAGGCTGGGACCCCCTGTGGAGGTGAGGGTGGGAGCCCAGCATGGGGCAGGGGGACGGGTGGCTGGGAGGGGGCTGAGGCCTGGCGCGCTCGTGTCTGTGGTGGCAGGGGGGCCCACACTCAGGTGCCCCCAGCCCCTGGAGTTGCTGGACCTGAGCAAGCTGGTGGCCGTGTGGGCCCAGGGTGGGGACCTTATCCTCCAGCTGCGGGGACAGGGACAGAAGGTGACGCTGAAGGTGAGGGGCATCCCACGGGGGGGCACTGGCAGGTGTTGAGGGCATGTGGGGGGGCTAGGAGCACAGGGTGGCAGAGGGACACGGTTGGTGCCAGGCAGGGCAGAGGCGGGTCTGGGAGGGACTCAGGGGTGGGGTGTCGGGGGACAGACGGGGCTGGGGACAGGGTTTGAGGGTGCAGGGGGCAACAGGGGCATGGGGGGAGGCACAACATCCAGGGCTGGGGGGCACGGGGGGCAGGATTTGAGGGGACAGAGGGGACAGGATTTGGGGACTGGGGGGACATGGGGGCACTGGGGGCTGGATTTGGGGGTATAGGGGGCAGAGGGGACAGGATTTGGGGACTGGGGAGCAGGGGGGCATTGGGGGCTGGATTTGGGGGTACAGGGGGTGCAGGAGCAGAGGGACGGGGTGGTGGCATGCAGGGGACAGGCTTAGGGGGATGCAGAGGCTGGGGGCAGGGGGCCACAAGGAACAGCATATGGGGACACAGAGGGCGCAGGGGACAGGTCACCTTCACATCACCCCCCTTGTCCCTGGCAGGCGGAGAGCTGGGAAGCGCAGGAAATGTGGCGGGGATTCATCCTGACCATGGTGGAGGTGCGCATGGGGCACTGGGGGGGGGTCCCGGTGACAGTGACCTCACTGTGCCCATTGCGGCCCATGTCCTGCCTCCGCCACAGATGAAGGTCCCCACCGACCTGGCACTGCTGCCCGGCCACCTCTTCCAGCTCTCGGAGGCCCTGCGCGAGGAGTGGGACCGACGGGCCACCCCCAGGTCCCCTGCCACCCGCAGCCCCCCGGCCACCCCTGGTGCCCCCAAGCCACCGCTGTCCCCGTGAGTCGGGGGGGCTCTGCATCCTCACTGGGATGCACTGGGGACCAGCATGGCTTGGGTGGCACAGCCTGGGGGGGGCTCTGGGTGGCTCAGGGTGGCCTCACAGGGCGGGGGGGTGACAAGGCAGGGCTGTCCCCAGGGTGCCCAGCTGCTTCTTTGAGGTGACGCGCCTCGAGGCCGAGGGGCTGCTGGAGCGGAGTGTGGGCAGGGGGAACATGGTGCTGCGCCCCAGGGGACACGGCCAGGGTGTCTCTGTCACCACGCGCCAGGAGATGAACGGGTGAGTGGGGGGCACTGTTTGGGGACAGGGACGGGTCGCATCACAGCACTGGTCCCTGGGCAAGGGGTGTCCCCCTGGGTGTGGGTCATCATGCAAGGGGTGGCATCAGGCTGTGTCCCCATGCGAGGGTCCATGCAAGAGGTGGCCCCAGTGCACAGGTCCCCATGTGAGGGGTGCCCCCAAAGGGCGAGGGTCCCCATGTGAGGGGTGGCCCCAGGGCAAGGGTCCCTGTGGAGTGCGGGTGCCCATTTGAGGGTTGTCCCTGGGGTGCAGGTCCCTGTGTAAGGGGTCTCCTCCTGGCAATGGGGCTCCTTGTGAGAGGTGGCATCAGGGTGCGTCCCCATGCAAGGAGTGTCCCCAGGACGTGGGTACTTGTGCAAGAGGTGGTCCCAGTGCACAGGTCCCAATGGGAGGGGTGTCCCCAGGGTGCAGGTGCCCATGTGAGTGGTGTCCCCCCAGGGTCAGAGTCCCTCTGCAAGGGGTGGCCCCAGGGCAATGGTCCCCATGTGAGGGGTGTCCCTGGGGTGCAGGTCCCTATGCAAGGCGTGTCCCCCCAGGTTGAGGGTCCCCATGGGGTACGGGTGCCAATGTGAGGGGTGGCCCTGGGGCACAGGTCCCTGGGTGAGGGGTGGTGGCCCCCGCTGATGCAGCCCCCGCGGCAGCATGGTGCTGCTGAGGCACTACAGGGTGAACCACGTGGACCAGGGCTACATCATCGATGTGGACACGCAGGTGAGTGACATGGGGCATAGCGGGGCTGGCCCTGGGGACAGGGACCCCTCCCCAGGCACTCACCTGAGTCCCTGGGACGGGCCCCACAAGGGCTGGGACCCCCAGGCTGGGATTCAAGGGACCCCCAGCAACACTTGGGGTCTGAGACCCACAAGGACTGGCACCCAAGGAATAGGCACCCATGGTGTCTGGGCAACCCCAAGGCTGGGCACCCCACAGCCTGGGCCCCCCAAGGAGCTGGGACCCCCCAGTGCAAGGAAGCCTGGGAACTGGGACCCCAAAAAGGCTGGGAGCCCCAAAAGGGCTGGTACCCAAGGGACTGGGACCCCTAAGGAACTGGGACCCCCTGAGGGCTGATACCCAAGGGACTGGGACCCCCAAAAGGGCTGGGATACCCAAGGGACTGGGACCCCTAAGGGCTGGGATACTCAAGGATCTGAACCCCCCTCATGGCTGGGACGGTGGGACCCAAGGGACTGGGACCCCAAAAGTACAAGGACCCCCAAAAAGGGCTGGGACACAAAGGACTGGTGTCCCTAAGTGACTGTGACACCCCAAAGGGTTGGGACCCTCCCAGGGCCCAGGAGCTGTGGGCTGTGAATGGGGGGACCCATGGGGGTGTACCTCCAAGTGACACCGTGTCCCCCCCAGCATCGCTGCTCCTCGCTGGCTGAGGTGGTGCAGTACTTCGTGGAGAGCAGCAAGGGCAGCCTGCAGCCCCTGCACCGGGAGTACAGCTCACGGCTCGGTGGGCTTGGGGGGGGACTCTGGGGGGGACTACGGGAGGGTCCGCGTGCTCAGCAGGGTCTGGGAGGGAGCGGGTCTTGCAGGACAGTGGTGGCAGCAGTTATGGGTGGTGGAGGGCATCTAGGGGCGGGATCTCTGGGGACTGCTGGAGAGTTGCCTGAGTGTTGGGGTGCTGCGGAATGGTACTGGGAGGGGCAGAGGTGCTGGGGTGTCACAGGCTGGCACTGGAGGTCTTGGGGGGGGGGGGGCGGACGTGTCAGGGGCAGGCAGAGAGTCTGTGACACCCCCTTTGCTCTGCTCCAGAGTTCGTGGAGATGGATGGTGAGAATGCAGAGGAGACCCAGAGGGTGTGCGAGCCCCCACCGGCTGCCCCCACACCCCCGCCCCGTCGGCTCAGCGCACTGAAGCCATCCTCGAGCCCCCATCGCCCTGCGTTGCAGTCCCCGGGGGGGCCTGAGGGACCCCCCCCATTTGGGGCCATCCCAAAGAAGCAGACCTACATGAACATGCAGGGTGAGGCCACCTGGGTTTGGGGAAACTGAGGCAGGGAGGGGTGCACCCCCATGCTGACCCCTGCCCTTCTCCACAAATGAGGAAGCCCCCTTGAGCTCGGTGCCCCGTCCTGCCCCCTGCAGAGCCCTGCTGACACCCCACAGCCCCGGTGAGGGGGGGGTCCGGGTGCCTGGAGGGGGAGGGGGATGGAACCTGGAAAGAGGGGATGTGGAGGGGTGCCAGGATGCCTGTATCCTGTCACCTGCTCTGGGGGGCAGTGGGGACAAGTGGTGGAGCAGAGTGGTCCCTCTGGGGTCACTTGGGGGGGAAAGGGAGGGGGCCCGGATGCCTGGGTCCTCTGCCAGGCAGTCATCCCTCCCCCCCACAACCCCGCGGTGCAGACATGGTGGACGAGCTCGCCAAGAAGCTGCAGCTGCGCAGAGCTCTCATCGAGGACTGATGCATCCCAGCACCAGGTCAGGGGGCACGTCCCCCCCACTCTTTGTGACAGGAACCAGCTGGGGCAGCGGTGTCCCCCCCCCGGGGCAAAGCTGCCCCCAGCCCTGCCAGCCCAGCCACATCCGTAGGGCTGGGGTGGCACTGGGGAGGGGAGTGCAAGTGGCACAGAGATGGACCCCTGACCCACGTATTTGGGGAGCAGCATCGTGGGTGCCATCCTGAATAAAGGCACTGCCCCCTCAGCCCTGTCCCGGCTCCTTGTGCCGTGGGGATGGCACCGGGAGCCTCCCCAGTAAAAAAAACCTTTTCCACCCTGGGCTGCTGCCACCCAGTGCCCCATGCCCCATCCATGGCCACGTCACACCTACATCCCAATTTATTCTTCAGGCCAGAAGCAGCTCTCGATGAGGGGCGGGGGGGGGGGAAATGTGCCCAGCCCGCTGCCAGCGATAGGGGGGGTGGCACAGAGTGGTGGTGGGGGATCAGCTGGCAGGGCCATGGGTGCACCCCAGCTCTGGGGGCTGGCACAGCCCTGCCAGCACAGCACATGGGTGGGGATGGAGTTTTGGGGAGGTGGTAGGGGTACATTCAGTGCTCTTGCCTGGGGGAGTGTGCCCGCTGGGGGATGGGAACAACAGCTCTAGGGCAGGCTGGCGTTGGAGCTGCTGGCTGTGCTGTTGCGTTTCTGGAGGCATTTCACCGTGCTGGGCACCTGCAAGCCTGAAGAGACGTGGAAGCTGCCGCACCAGACCTGCGGGCACAGGAGCATGGCTGGGGGGGACGGGGCTGGCACAGGTATGAGGGGGCTGAACCCCACCACCAGCAGCCATGGAGGTGGTGCCTAGCCCTGCCTGCCCCTTACCATGAAGGCAGGCAGCACTGGCTGTGTGAACTTGGCCTTGAAGGTGTGGAGCAGCTGCTTGGTCCTGGCGTTGTAGAAGGACAAGAAACCTGTGGGCACATGGGGGAGGTGTGTGGGGGGGTCACAGGTGGGCACAGAGCTTGCAGACCCCCAGCACAGTGTCTATGGTGGTGGCAATGACCATGGTGGACATGCCAGTTCCCATGGCGGTGATGGTGCCCATGCTGGACATGCTGGTGCCCATGGTGGTGGCAGTGCCCATGCTGGTGCCTGTGGTGGTGGGAGTGCCCACACTGGACATGCTGATGCCCACGGTGGTGGTGGTCTCCGTGGCGGTGGCAGACCCTGTGTCCACCCCCAACACTGCCCCATCCCCACCCCATCCCTCACCCACCTTCATGGAAGTTGCAGTAGACGCCGATGCAGTCGGGCACAGGCACGTCCAGCACCTTGGCCTTGTTGGCGTGCTTGGCGCTGAAGCTGACCTGCAGCCAGTTGTTGAGGTGGAGGCACCAGGAGGCCGAAGTCTTGCCCAGCTGGTCGAATTTGCCCAGGCTGCGATATGCCACCCCCACGCCAAAAGCTTTGCTGTCCCGGTCGTACCGCACCTCCCAGTAGTGGTCGTCCCCGTCAATCAGTGTGTCACCTGCAGGCACAGGGCACGGCTCTCCCTGGGGCACCCATGGGTTGCCCCATCCTGTCCCCATCCCCGCCAGGTCCTTCTGGGTGCCCCGTGCCCCCCTACATCACCTCCTGTGCCCTCAGAGCCACCCTCTCTCCTCCGTGTCTCCATCCCCTCATGATGCAGGGTCCCCCACCGGCACCCAAGTGGGTGCCCCCAGATCTCACCCAGAACCGTGTAGGACTCAGCGGTGAAGCGATCTCTGCCCCCGCGCCCTGAGGGCATCCTCTTGGGCGACTGCACCACCCTAGGACAGACGGACACCAGCAAGGAGGACTGGGTTGGCATGACCCAGGGAGTGGGGACAATGCTGGGGTGACAAGGAGGGGGTGACCCTACCTGGCAGGTGAGTTGGCGGGCGAGGCTGTCCTGCCCTTGCCATCCTTCTCGCGTGCCTTGACGTCCTGCACCTTGCCACCTGTGGCGTCCCACTCCACGCTGAGCTCCTCCACCCGCAGGTTCTGGTGGCACGTGCTGGCGTCCAGCCGAAACATGAACGCTGGGGACAGCCACCATCAGCGCGTCCCCCCCCACCCACCTAGCCCTGCCTGGCACCAAGGGGTCACGGACCTGCTGGCATGCTTGGGAAGGGGCAGCGTGGAGTGGCACGGGGGGTGACAGGTGCCCTGCCACTGCTGGTACCCACCTTTTGTTTCCAAAGTGACTGGCTCGGAGAACTCGCCCGCTACAGCCTTGTTACATGCCCGTACCCGAAAATTCATGTACTTCATGTCAAACTTCAGCCCTGTGGGCACAGCAGGGTCACAAAGCAGGGCACAGGGAGGGCACCGTGACCCCCATGTCCCCTGCAAAGCCTGGCACTGCCACCCAGCCCCCTAGGACAGCCCCAGACCCTAGCCACCCGCAGTGCCCGCTCCCAGCCTGGCACATTTGGGGCTACTTTTGCCCCTGTGCCCTCACCGGAGAGGGTGTACTCAGTGGTCTTGATGCCCTCGACCACCATCCAGGGCTGGTCCTCCTTGGCGCGGGGTGGCCCCTCGAAGTTGGTCCTGCGGTACTCCAGCACGTAATGGTCGATCTTGCTGTCCTCGTCAGGCATCCTCCAGGCCAGCGTCACACAGTTATCGGCCACCAGCGACTCCGCCAGGTCAATCTCAGGGGTGCTGGGCACTGCCCGTGGAAGCAGCCATGCTAGTGTCCCCCCCGCTGCAACCCTGCTGCCAGCCAGAGTGTCCCCAGCACCCCCAGGGACCCTCGGGGCACTCATAGGTCCCTTGGGCATGGCACCCACAGGACCCATGGACACAGCACCCTAGGGACACCATGTGTGGCATCCCAGGCACCCTGGGCATGGCACTTGCCGCATCCCTGGGCACAGCATCTAACAACCCCCCCTGCCCTCATCCCTTCATCCCTAGCACCTTCTTGTCCCTCTGGGTGGGGTACCACAGGGTGCCCCAGGCCTGGCATCCCCCCACTCCTCACCCCATCCCCTGGGACCCACCAGACCCCTTAAACCCTGGACCCCCATCCTCATGCTGTCCCCTCGCCAAGCTGGCACAGCACTCTATGCCCTCAGCACTGCCATTCCCTTGCAGCAGGAGAAACCCACCCACTGTGCCCTGTCCCTGCATGTCCCCCTGTCCCTGTCACCCGCTGCCCATGAGCCATACCTGGCAGAAAGGCGAGGGCCTGGAGCAGGCGGCGTTCCTGGGCAAAATCCACCATCAAGTGGCTCATGTTGTCGCTCACCTTGGCCTTGAGTGAGAGGCGGAAGGCGGGTGCCATCGTCACGCTGCATGGGGAACGTGGGGATGAGGGTCAGCGGGTCCGAGAGCCAGACATCCACCCAGCCCTGACTGCTCACCCCCTGCCCTGTGTGGCCATGGGGAGGTGGGGACGGTGGGCAGAGCCACCCCAGCACCCACAGGGCCACCCATCGCGGGGTTCTGGCTGGGAGGAGGGAGGGGGTTAGTGGGACTGGGGGGCACGGGGGTGCCGTACCTATCCTTGATCTGTTTGGCAGCCTTGCGAGCGCAGAGCAAAAGAGGAGGAAAAAAAGAAGCAGGTGAGACAGCAGTGCCAGGAGACAGCGCAGTACAGCGTGCCCGGACCCCTGTTCTAGTGCCAGCATGGCAGAGCATGCCTGCGTCCCTGCTGTGGTACCCAGCAGAACAGCATCCCTGCATCCCTGCTGCGGTACCCCACAGCACAGCATCCCCGCTGCGGTACCCCACAGCACAGCATCCCGCATCCCCACCGTGCTACCCCATGGCACAGGATCCCGCATCCCTGCTGCGGTACCCCACAGCACAGCATCCCGCATCCCCACAGTGGTACCCATGGCACAGCATCCCACATCGCTGCTGCGGTACCCCACAGCACAGCATACCCGCTGCAGTACCCCACAGCCACAGCACGCCAATGGCACAGCATCCCATACACCCGCCAGTGCCCCCCATGTCCCTACCATGATGTCCCTTTGTCGCGGCAGAAAGGGGACAACAGGAAGGTTAGGGATGACCCCGGGGGTGGTCCATGCTCCCACCCAGCCCCACAGTGGGCACAGACAGCCCAGCGTTGCCCCAGTGCCCAGCGCAGAAAGAAAGGAAGGTGCCCGCCTGGGGTAAGCGCAGCCTCAGGGTGGCATCGGGAGGCTGTCAAGCTGGGGATCAGGACACCCCCAGTGTGGGGGACAGCCAGATGGGGACACCCCCCTGCACCGGTGGGGACGCACCTGGGCGAAGTCATGGTGGTTGGCTGTCCCCAGGGCCTGGTTGGCTGCCTCCAGCAGCTCCTCCGAGCTCTCCAGGGCCTTGGCACACGCTGCCAGCTGGGCCTGGTGTGGGGAGGGAGAGGGGCAGCAGTGGGCGAGGGTGCCAGTGCAAGGGGGGACACGCAGGGCGGGCGCTGACCTGCAGCTCGTAGGTGCGGCTGGCGCGGTCCTGCTTGATCTTCATCAGCATCTGATCCTTCAGCTCGTCCAGCAGCGCGTACAGTGACTGGAACTCATTCTCCAGGTCCTCCTGTGCCCGCGACGAGTTGGCCTGGTCACAATGCCCTGGGGTGTCAGTGGGTGCCACCCCAACTCGGGACCCCAGTGTACCGGGGGGTCCCCAGGGGGAGGGCAGGGGGCTGCCCAGTACCTCCACATTCTGCATCATCTGCTTGAGGGAATAGATGAAGTTCTGGATCTCCTCATTCTTCACGGCCAGGGTGGTGATGATCTTCCGCAGAGACTCCTGTCCGGCCCCCCCAGCCCGTGGTCAGTGCCCCTTGGACCCCACCTCCCCTCTGCCCCCCCTGACCTCCCCTTGGCTCGCTGTTCCTGCCAGGCCCAGGCGTGTCAGGTGCCATGGGGACCCAGGGCTCTGCCGCCACGGCGGGAGCAGGATGACTTGGCAAGTGAGTGAAAGCAGAGCGAGGGCAGCTTGGGGGGAGAGCCCTACAGCCCCCCTGCACCCCTCCATCCCTCCCTCCCGCACCCCTCCTTCACCATGCTTAACCCCTGCATCCCTTCTTCCTCCCCACCTCTGTCCCTCTTTCTCCATCCCTCCATCCCCTCTTCCTCCCTCCCTTGCTCCCTCCCTTCTGCATCCCTCCTTTGCCAGCCTTAACCTCTGCATCCCTCCTTCCTCCACACCTACCTCCCTCCCTCCTTTCCCGACCTTCATCCCCCCAACCTCTCTTCCTCCCTCACTCCATCTCTCCATCTCCCCCTCCTGCACCCCTCCTTCTCTCCTTTGCCTTCCTTAACCCCTCCCTCCCTCCTTCCCCCAGACCTTCATCACCTCCAACCCCTCTTCCTCCAGCCCTCCCTCTCCCTCGCTCCATCCCCCCTCCCTCCTCTATCTCTCCATCCCTCCCTCTCTCCTTCTCCATCCTTAACCCCTCCCTCCCTCCTTCCTCCAGACTTTCATCCCCTCTTCCTCCCTCCCCCTCCCTCCATCCCTCCATCCCTCCATCCCTCCATCCCTCTCCCTCCATCCCTCTCCCTCTCCCTCTCCCTCTCCCTCTCCCTCTCCGTCACTCGCCCACCGGCCCCACCTGGTCACCCATACCGGGCCGGCCCCGCCGCCGCTCGGGCCCCGCCGACACCAACAAAGGGGGAGCGGCGCCCCCCGCCCCGCCCCAGCCGCGGGGCGCGACGGGAAGCGTAGTCCTGGGGGCGTGGTCTCGCCCCGCGGCATGCTGGGAGTTGTAGTCGGGAGGGCGTGCGCGCGGCGCGGACATGTTCCCGGAGGAGTGTCTCAGGTTCCCCCCCAGGAACATGGCTGGCCCCCGCTTTGCAGAGGGAGACCCACTGACACCCTCACAAATACACTCTAGTCAAGGGGGGGGCCGTGAGCCCCCCGGGTCTGGGTGACCCAAGGTAGGGGCCTTGGAGGCTGATGTGGCTAGGAAAGCCCAGCGCCCTGGGGGTTGTGGGGTGATGAAAGCGGTTCCCAGAGACCGTGTGTGGAGGTGTGCTCTCCCCTTTTACCCCTTTTCCCCCTTCCCCCCATCAGTGGGAGTTATGAGTTGCACTTGAACTTTGGGGCATGGCTGGCAACACAGTCAAAACACTGTCTGGAGTGGGGACCTAGATATTTCGTTCCCTTGCGAATATGACGACAGGTCAATTCTCTTACTCTGTAGTGGACAGCCGAAGAGCCCTTGGAGCTCTCCTGCACGGCAGCGGGCTGCATGTCAGTATCGCCCCTTGAGCGGGGACGCTCACTTAAGGTTCTACTCCTCGAGGCTGAGAGATTCCTTGGCGCAACAAATTCTTGGTAAGTGACTAATAGCATGCTAAACTTTGAAATCTTAGCTAAGTGATATAAAGGATTGATTGCACATATATCATCCTTTAGACATAAACCGTTGACTAAGTCCAGGGCTAGGAATTGGATCCAGCCGCACCTAGACTCCTCTCTGAGGAGTTTAGAACACAAGGGCGTCCTTTCTGAGCCTCGTGACTCAATGGGAGGGTCTCCCTGACAGCTTGTCGGACCCTGTCCTCTATGCAGTAAATAATCAAGTGTACCCTTCCATCAAATCTCATAAAACACTGTCGCATTCACTATGAACTTTGTTAAATCAGCATGTGGGAAAGCAATGGAAGATCAACAAGGAGGATTGTAAATACGCTCAAGTGACTCTCACACGGCGTGCTGGGAAACATATATATCACACTAATTGTTGTTTAGTCTTGGGTGCTTGCACTTAGATAACGTAAGTCTGCGATGGACTCAGGGACACCTTATCTAGCTTCTTGAGAATCCTGCCCTGTTGTTGAAGATCAAAGCACAGCAGGAAAACTGTGCCTGTTTGAACCCTCTAGATACCAGCGGGAACAGGGAGCCCACACGCGCCCTTGCTCACAAGGGCTCTCTCACCCCGCAGTGCCCGCATCCCCTGCTTGTGTGCCTCTGCCCGGCTGGTGCTTCAGATTTTCCCCGGTCTGTGAGGTGTCGAGATTAAACTTGTTCTTTGCATTTCATCTGCGGTTTTGTGGATGTTCCTGTGTCCTGCCTGCATCGGCTCACACACACTCTTTTATATTAATAAATATTACGCTACTTCTCTCTTACGACTAAGTTAATCATTCTGCCCGCGACAGCATGAGAACAAGCAACAGGTTTCCCTGGGGAGAATGAAAAAAGGTGGCGTCCGGGTGGGGTGTGGAGCGGGGCCGGCTGCCTCCTCCGCCGGAGGGTCCCGTGTCTGGTTGCCGCGGCAGCCAGCGGCAGCTGCCCCGGGCGTCCGCCCCACGGACGGCTCCCACCTGCGGGAGGGCCGGACGCGTCACGTGACCCAAGCTGACCAATAGGGTGCTCCATCCCGCCTGCCGTGGCGCGTGCAAGCGCTGAGGGCTCGAAGGGGCCGGAGCGGGCCGTTAAAGGGCCTTCTCCAGGGGCCCTGCCCTGCCCTCCCCTCCCCTCCCCTCCCCTCCCCTCCCCTCCCCTCCCCTCCCCTCCTCTCCTTCTTTCTGCAATGGCTGACGTCCGTCCGTGGAAGACCCTGTCCGCTCACCTGCCTTTGATCCCCACCAGTGTGCTCTAGAATCCAGTTCCCGTCCCTTCCTGAGTCCAGGCTGGAGCTTCCCCAGCGCCTGCCGGTGACGGATTTTGTATATGTATTTGTAAATATTGTATCTATTTCATTATTTACTTTTTATTTAATTATTAATATTTCTTGAAGTAGCTCCAGGGGATGGAAAGGTTTTGAGCTGTTTAGAAAATGAATGTTACCTTCATAACACTTATTTTGTTGCTGGTTTTCCGGAGGTTACTGGAGTTCCCCCCAAAAGATGTGGGTCACGGACCCAGAATGTCTGAACGTTCCTGGGATGCATTAAAAAATTGTTAAAACATCTAACTGTGGGCATGAGACGTTGAAAATATATTAGTGTCAAAATAGATGTGTAAGCAGACAGTCTAAATAGATATTCTATATCGTAAGTGTTAATGTATAAGCCTAAGCATATCTAAGTCTAAACAGGTTTTCTATATAAATGTAAATAGATGATGTAAATTCCCTATATATATATGTGCAAATAGATACATGAGTGTAAATGTCTGTGCTATATATGTATTTGTGCAGCCACAAAGGAAAAAATAAATAAAAATGTTTATCACCGTGTTCTGTTGTGGATGAGGCGCCATCCCTGCCTCCCACCCTGGTCCTCTTCGGACCCACTGCTGCCACCGCCCTGGCCCTGGTGCCCCGCGCGGAGCGATGCAGCGTCCCTGGGGTCATTCCGGGGTGAAAGCCCCTGTTCCGCAGGTTTTTGGTGTAGAGGCGCTGGCTGTCGCTGCCAGGGCTGCGAGTGCGGGCAGGACCGAGAGCTGGGAGCCCCGCAGCCCGGTAAGCGGTTCCGGTCCCCGGCTGGACTAAAGCGGGTTGAGAGCGGTCAGCGCTCATCACCCTAATGAGCGCTAAGAGCGGGTTAATTAAGGGGGTGCTGCCGCCCGGCGGCCGTTCTTGTAGGTGGGGAGCGGCGCGTGCGCTGTGGCCACGCCTCCCGCCCCGTGTTATCATCGCCCCCCTGCCCTCACTGGCCACGCCCCCTGCACGGTCGACCACGCCCCTGCCCTCCTTGGCCACGCCCCTGCCCTCCCTTGCCACGCCCATGGCCTTGCCCTCTGGCGGTCTTGGCCACGCCCCCGGCCCTCCCTGGCCACGCCTCACCGCACGCTCCCTGCTGCTGCCCCCCCGTGGCCCAAGCGCGGTACTGCAGCGCCGGCCCCGCACGGGCTGTTGCCGGGCACCATCCTGGGCGGCGGAGGAAAGCCAAAAAAAAAAATATACCAATTTCGGGCTCCCGGGAAAGCCAAATCCACCCCGATTTGTGCAGCCGGAAACCAGTTTGGGGAAAATAGGACCCTCCTCGGTCCCGCCTCCCGCCCCGAGCTGCAGTACTGGCTTCTGCTCGCCAGCAGTGAGCGCTGTGGAGCCCGCTGTACTGCGCATGCGCGGCCCCCCGCCTGCAGTACCGCCTCATGCTCGTAAGGACGCGGCAGCGTGCGGCTGTGCACTGGGGGTACTGGTCGTCCCAGCTCAAGACTTTTTGACCAAAAGCCGGTACTGCAGCTGGGGAGGTGCCTGCGGGCCCCCTGGCTCCGTCTTTCCGCCCTCCTCTTCTTTGCCCCTCAGCTGCGCCTCCCCGGTCCCGCCTCCCGCCCCCTTGGCCCCGCCTCCCGGAACTGCCTCCCGCCCCGCCACGCAGGTGCTGGCCCACACGCAGCTGCAGCGGCCGGTGCCACCGCCAACCTGCGGGACCCCGGCTCGCCCTAGAAACGCCAGACCGCAGGGAGCACTGCGGAGGGGGCCGGTCCGCGAAATGGGTTTCTTTTGTGCTGTTGCAAACAGCTCAACAGTTTTTAAGGAGAAAAAGCCGCGTTTGGGTAAATCCCCCGCCGGCGGGCCCGGCTGCACGGCCCCGTTGCCACGGTGACGACCCCCCGCCCCCTCCGGGGCGTCTTCACCATGGCAATCGCTCGTGGGCGGATGGGCGGGAGGATGGGCCAATCAGAGCGCGGGCGCTGCGCTCCCTTTGGTCGGATCGCCTCGCCGGTGGGGATTGACGGCGGCGACGGGCCAATGGAGCGGGGCTGCCCGAGGAAGGGGGGAGAGCGAAGACCAATAGGCGTGCGCCATGGGCGGGCTGGGCCCGATCGAAATCGGAGCGGGGCGGTCCGGGGGGAAAGCTGGGCTCAGCGGACGGGGCCGGGCCCGGCCCGCGCGGCCGCCGCGAGCACGTGGTGAGGCAGCTGGATCGCGTCAAGGTGAGCGGCGGAAGGCCTGAGGGGTCCCCGAGGGTTGATGGGGGGGCCGGGAGGGCCCTGAGTGGGGCTGGGGGAGCGGGAGGCCTGAGGGGGTGCGTTGTCGGGTCGGAGGGGGATGGCTGGGCGCGCGTCGCCGCGGGGTCCCTTCCGCCTGCGGGGTTTAGGGTGCGGTGCTGGCGATGCCGGAGAAATGAAGCCCGGAACGGCGGTAAGAAAGCAGTGTCCGGGCTGTGCTGTTGCCGCCCCGCAGGGGCGCCGGGCCGGCCCCTCCGCAGTTCCCCAGCGCTCCCCCCAAAATGCCCGTGGGGCCCTGGGGGTGCCGGGCTGTGGAGTAGCTGCGCTCCCTCAGCGTCGCCCAGGGGGGCTGCAGAGGGAGGGAGGGAGGAAGCAGAGTGGGGGGGGCCGGTTTGGGGCCCGACACCGAGACCAGGTCTCCTGCTGCCCGGTCTGGCGAACAGGCTTGTGTGGCTGGTTTTGGGTCTGAGAAAGAGAGGGAGTTGTGTGGCTTTGGGCTCAGGAACAGGATTCAAGATGAAATCTGCTCCAGGCCCCCTCTCTCTGCGCGGAGGATCCCATCCTGGCCCCGCTCCGAGGGCAGTATGGGTTGCGGGTCCCTCGGCTCGTCCCTGTTGGCTGTGTGTGACAAACAGGCTCATTTCTCTCCTCTTCTTTTCCCAGGGTCACCTTCTGCGGCACGGCAAGAAAATCCTGCACGGCTCATTCTGCTTGCTGCTCAGGTAATGCACGTGTGGGGCTCGGGGAGCAGGGAGACACATTTGTGAGTTCAGGGATGCTACAGATACTCCCTGTCAAAGCCGGAGAAAAGGCAAATTTGCAGACAGTGCAGAAAAGCTGACGAGGAGTTGCAGTTAACAGAGTGTGCCTCCTGCCTGAGTTGGTCTCTTGGTAGTTAGGAATGGTTTCCTTTGGGATCAAAGCCTGAACTTTCACTTCTGGTAAATTACCTTTGTTAGGGTCAGGCGTTTTTCTTCTGTTCGTACTGATTCCAGGGGTAAGTGGGAAATAGCCTTTTCTTTTCCTATGCATAAGTCAATTTCTACTAGTCTGTGGTGTCCATCTAGTTAATGTTTGAGCACCTAGAGGCCAGTAGAAATGTAATGAATGAAACGTGATGGAAACCGATGTGTTGCTTGATTTTTACACTTTTTTATTATTATTGATTGACTGTGGAAGGCATGTTTTTCTGTGGCTCAATCCACATTGTTCTGTGGAGCCTTCAGTCTAGGACTTTTAAGCAAAAAAAGTTTGTCGTTCCAGAAAAGGCCTGGTCCTTCCTAGGACTGAGGTTCAGATTTGGAGGGTCTCTTAAGTACACGGTCAGAATGAAAGCCAAATTTCACTGGATGTTGCTGCTGTTACTCTTTACTTTCATTAATGTCCCCACAGCTACCTCATGGATGGGAGCTCCGAATCGTAATTTTCTTTTTTTTCCAGTCTCTAACACGCTCTTTTCCCCCCAAGGAGAGGCTACGTTTAAGAGTTAATTAGTTTCCTCCCAAACGTGCCAGTGACTAAAATTGAGTTATGATTATTAATACCAGAAAAATGACACCGCTTTTAGAGATCTGGACTATTTCTGAACTCATATTCGTCACGTGCAAATGTCCTTGGGATACAGATCGTCTGCGCTTTGTGCTCTCGCGAGACAATACACTAAGACAGGGATGAGCTCTGGCATTCAGAAAAGATACAAGGTCCCGGGGTTTTTGTCTGTTTGTTTTCTTTTGTGGGGGTGTGTGTGCTTTCAAAAACAGAGTGCACTGTTGGCTGCACATGGCAGCCTGCAGAGCTCTTTTGCTGACTGACCTCTCCTTTTCTTTGTCACTTCTCTTTTGTGGCTACAGGTTTCATTTGGATAATTTTAGAAGAGCGATTAAGTGACGTGCCTGTGTAAAAGTGCTGGCAATACCGGGAAGGTAAATACTTGAACCGGTAGTGAATAACGTGGCTACAAGTAGAATTTCTGAAGGAGGAAGAACAGCAGCAGCAGGAAGCAAATGGCAAGTTCCCCCCAAATTGTGTGTCCAACACATCAAAGTTTAATTGCTAAATATTGTTTGGCAGTATGTTACATGTGGTTGTTTTTGTTAAACATAAACTTTCAGGAAATTCAGGGTTGTGCATGGCAAAAGAAGTCCCTCTGTCTGTGTGTCCTGCTCCGTAAATGTCTGGCAGCAGGGCCATTTTTCCCTATTCTCAGTATGGCCGTGGTAGTGCTGCGATATTTAGACCTAACAGACAGGTTTAGGAGTGGAAGAAGAATGCCTGTTTTCTGTAAGGGCTATGAACGCTGACCCTTTTCTCCCTCTGCTGCTTTCCTGTGCACCAGGTGAAGCTGTTTTATTTTTCTCCCTTGATGCGGGTTTGTAATTTGCGTTGCTAGGTTTTTGTGGAGTTCTCGTTGTGGATCACTTCTGCTGTGGCCAAGTGTCAAGATGCGGTTTTCAGTTTGCAGTTTCAGAAACCACATGCCCTGAAATGGGTGCAGGTGAAGCTGACCTTGGGCGTGCAGCCTGCGCTCACTGGGACGCTCAGGGGCTCCTCATCAAAGCAGCCGGGTGTGCGCGGGCACCCGCAGGGTTGCAGTCTGGTCTGAGAGCGTGCTGTGTTTTTGCTGCTGGGAGGTGGAAGTGAGCGTGTGCCCGGTAAATCCAAGGGCATCCAAAAGCTGGGAGGGACCCTGAGCAGGTTTGGTGGCACAATGGCAGTTTGAAAAGATCTTGACCATTGGGAGAAACGGCCTGGAAAGAAATCACTGCTTTTTTGCAAGGAGGCGGTTTAGAAGGAGAGGTGGGTTGCTGTACCCTTTAACAAAAATCTTAAACTCGGGATGTGTAGGGTGAGGAAACCCTGTCTCTATATAGGCTGAAGAAAATGTGCTTAGGTGTCTGTGTCTGTCGCAGCGTGTATCTGCGTGTATCTGGGAAAGTGGCTCTAGGGCAACTAAAGCTGCCAGTGAGTCAAAAAAAGTCAGGTTTGTCTGAAAAATGCAAAAGCTCTAGTGTCCCGTATCAACAACTGTGCTAGAGATGAAGCCAAATACTTTTTCCTCCGCTTGGCTGTAGTCCTTGCAAACCTCCACAAAAGAGGGGAGCTTTAGATTCCTAACCAGCTTTACGCTAAAGGGTTTTTTCCTCTCTTGGCAGAACGTCAACTGCCAGCGTTTCTTCTGCGGTCGCCCTTTCTTCTGCCACGACAGTACGGGACAGATGGAAAGGATCCGGAGTGCTCTGCGAGTATGTGGTACGTCTCCGATGCGCGTTTGCTTTTTTCCTAAGGTCCTTGTCGTGTGGACTTTGAAGTTAACACGAAGGAGGTGCCAGCGCTCCTTCTATAGTTCTTCTATGAAATATTTTAACAAAATCCTAAAAGTAAAATAAAGTCTGTTCTGGAGCATGTTATGCCTGTGCAAAGCTTACTTCCCTCTGTTTATTTTTCTCTTCCTGAGAGCATAATCTTCTCTTTCTGTGTGCTTACTGTTAAATGATACTGTGAAAATAATTTTGTATTAAAAGAGGGAAGAAACTGTTCATAAGAGTTCGCGTGTTCAGAAGAAGCAGACTTTGTTTTTGTGATAAAAGCTTAATGCTTTTTCAGTCAATAAATTTTAAAAATATCTTATGGTGGTACTCAAAAACCTTACTGAGATACCGGCATCTGTCCTAAAAGCAATCCAGGTCAAAGAAGAGACACGGACAAAACAGGACAAATCGGCGTCGCTTCTGCATGTTTTCCAGGCTTTGACACGAAGCATCAGCAGCCTCGTAACTGCTGACGGCGAGTCCTGATGTGGTTTTGGTGAGTTGTGGCTTCCAATAACGTCCTTTGTCTGTAACCTGCAGCGTGTCATTTTGACTTTGCTTGGAAAGAGATTTTTCCAAAATGGGACTGTTGTTCATTCAAAGCGGTTGCATTTTATGGAATTCCCATCATCAACAAGCCTTTGTGCTCCCTTCTAAAAAAGGAAAAGAAAAAAAATTTCCTTCCAAAGGCCCAAGCACAGCACATTTTCCAACAGTTTGGTGGCATCGCCGGTCTTTGGGTTCTCGGTTGTAACAGTCGAGATACCATAAAAACACATTCCTCTGCGTGTTCAACACAGACAAAAGCATTAGCCAATCTGCCGGTCTTTTTTGGTAGCCTGATGGATTGCAGCGCCAGGGATTTGATTTCCACCCCCTCCCCGCCCCCTAAAACCATATGGGGGATCTTTTATCTCACTGGGTTTTCTGTGCTAAATGGAACTTTGAAAACCAAAAAAGTTAAAATTGTATGATTTGCAAACTGACTTGCATGGTTTAAACTGCAACTGCCAGTATAGCTGTAGCATACAATGTAGATTTGATTTCCCCCTTCCCCCGCAAAGGTAAAACCGTTTGGGGGGATCTTTTATCTCACTGATTTTTCTGTGCTAAATGAAACCTTATTAAAAAAAAAAAGTTAAATTTTTATGATTTGCAAACTAGCTTGCATGGTTTAAACTGCAACTGCCTGTAGAGCTGTAGCATACAATTTAGGAGGTGTCCTTAAGCAGATGGGTATTTGTTCTGACGCTTTAAAAAGAGAGGCAACTGAATATAACGTTTGTTTTTTTTTTTCCTGCTATTTAGACGGTGTGCTCTGAAGCACTTTATTTCTGTCTGGCTTTCAGTGGCCTGTTTCCTCAGCAGTCCAGTAGCATCTCTCCTGGGCAGTGCAGCTGGCCAGACGTCCCTCCTCCTTGTGTAGCACACAAAAATCCTATGGTCAAATTATAGCTATGTATTTTGGAGAGAGATAATGTAATGGTATGAATTCATAGCTGTGCGAGCTAAATTAGTGCCAGAGGAAAGTCAAATACTTCTACAGTACAAGTATTTTTAATGAGTGTATGTAAATGTAGGCACACCTTTTCAGCATAACGTGAATGACCGAGCTTTGTTCTTTATTGTTCCTTTTGCTGTTCACAGTTTACCCTTCCTTCTCGGCTGCACTGACCCAGCGAGCGAGGTGGGCGGCGGCAGTGTGAGGGCTGTACCTGCGGCGGTGGGTCTGTCAGCATCGATTCTGGTGTTACAGCGCAGCCTGCTCCTGTCACCCCGCTGGGTGATCTCCCTGCAGCCACACTGGGAGGAAGGGGCCAGGCGTTTCCCAGCGCCGGCCAGAGTGTTCGCCCTTACGCTAAGAACGTAATGGCATCCTGGCTTTTGCAGGCTGTGCTGTGTTTGGAGCTGAGCTGCTTCCCCAGAATCCTCCTGTAGCTCAGCGACTGTCCTGTCCCTCGGTCTGACGGAATTCCTCTACTCCCTTCCGGGCTATTTTTTAAGATGCTGAGCTATAACTGGGGATTTCTGTTTTCCAGGTGCCTCGTCGTAGGCATCTCGTGCTGCTCGAGAGATGCCCCAGCCCAGGTTTGCAGCCGGTGGCAGAGCCTCCCTGAGGGGAAGGGGCCAGCCCTGGGTCTGGGTGTTTTGGGCATTTTTTTGGAGTGAATAGAAGGATGTCTGTGTGTCTCAGGGTTGTGATGATGTAATTTGGGGTACCCCGATGTCATTGGGGCAGCGATGATGCGGCAGAGGAGCAGGTGAGTGGGGGACGTGGGGTTACGTGAGGGTCTCCCAAAAGAGGTGGTTCACAGCCCCAAAACGTCTGAAAATCTTGGGATGCATTAAAAAAAATGTGAAAACCTGTAACTATGGGCGTGAGGCACTGAAATAGAGAACAATCTCTCATTTATATATGATAAATATATACATTGAGAAATAATAGTATGTATGTAAAATAAGTTCAAAATAAAAACCTCTTTGTCTAAGGATTCTATGATTCTGTGCTTCTGTGTTATACAAAAGATCCTAGAATATACAAATATTTAAAAAAATGTATTTATAAAAAGATATTAGTGTCAAAATAGATGTGTAAGCAGACAGTCTAAATAGATATTCTGTATCATAAATGTTAATGTATAAGTCTCAGCATATTTTCTATATAAGTGCAAACAGGTGATATAAATTCCCTAAATAGATAATTAAGGGGGTGCTGCCGCCCGGCGGCTGGAGGCGGGTCCTGCAGGTGTGCGCTCCTCCGTGCGCTGCGGCCCCGCCCCCGGCCCGCCTTGGACCCGCCCCCGGCGGCGCTGGGCGTTGGTTCCGCGGCTTCGCGGAGGCCGGTCTCGAGAGCGCGGCGGCCGGAGAGCGAACCAGGACCGCCGGGATTCCGTCGAGCTCCCCGCCGCCTCGAGCGCGATCGGTGCAGCCCGCCCGGCCTCGAGAGCGGCCGTCGGCGCTCCAGTATCGGCTCTTACGCGTTACCGCGCCCCTGTCTGTGCCCGGCAGTTTTCCGGTTGTCCATTTCCATGGCCCCTCAGTCCGCCGACGCGCCTCTCTATGGCACTTTAGTCCTCCAGGGCGCCCCTCAGTCAGCCGACGCGCCTCTCTATGGCACTTTGGTCCTCCAGGGCGCCGCTCAGTCAGCCGACGCGCCTCTCTATGGCACTTTGGTCCTCCAGGGCGCCCCTCAGTCAGCCGACGCGCCTCTCTATGGCACTTTGGTCCTCCAGGGCGCCGCTCAGTCAGCCGACGCGCCTCTCTATGGCACTTTGGTCCTCCAGGGCGCCGCTCAGTCAGCCGACGCGCCTCTCTATGGCACTTTGGTCCTCCAGGGCGCCCCTCAGTCAGCCGACGCGCCTCTCTATGGCACTTTGGTCCTCCAGGGCGCCCCTCAGTCAGCCGACGCGCCTCTCTATGGCACTTTGGTCCTCCAGGGCGCCCCTCAGTCAGCCGACGCGCCTCTCTATGGCACTTTGGTCCTCCAGGGCGCCGCTCAGTCAGCCGACGCGCCTCTCTATGGCACTTTGGTCCTCCCGGGCGCCCCTCAGTCAGCCGACGCGCCTCTCTATGGCACTTTGGTCCTCCCGGGCGCCCCTCAGTCAGCCGACGCGCCTCTCTATGGCACTTTGGTCCTCCAGGGCGCCCCTCAGTCCGCCGACGCGCCTCTCTATGGCACTTTGGTCCTCCAGGGCGCCCCTCAGTCAGCCGACGCGCCTCTCTATGGCACTTTGGTCCTCCAGGGCGCCGCTCAGTCAGCCGACGCGCCTCTCTATGGCACTTTGGTCCTCCAGGGCGCCCCTCAGTCAGCCGACGCGCCTCTCTATGGCACTTTGGTCCTCCCGGGCGCCGCTCAGTCAGCCGACGCGCCTCTCTATGGCACTTTGGTCCTCCAGGGCGCCCCTCAGTCAGCCGACGCGCCTCTCTATGGCACTTTGGTCCTCCAGGGCGCCGCTCAGTCAGCCGACGCGCCTCTCTATGGCACTTTGGTCCTCCCGGGCGCCCCTCAGTCAGCCGACGCGCCTCTCTATGGCACTTTGGTCCTCCCGGGCGCCCCTCAGTCAGCCGACGCGCCTCTCTATGGCACTTTGGTCCTCCAGGGCGCCCCTCAGTCCGCCGACGCGCCTCTCTATGGCACTTTGGTCCTCCAGGGCGCCCCTCAGTCAGCCGACGCGCCTCTCTATGGCACTTTGGTCCTCCAGGGCGCCGCTCAGTCAGCCGACGCGCCTCTCTATGGCACTTTGGTCCTCCAGGGCGCCCCTCAGTCAGCCGACGCGCCTCTCTATGGCACTTTGGTCCTCCAGGACGTCCCGCAGTCCGCCGATGCGCCTCTCTATGGGCTGACGCGCCTCTCCATGGTGATTTAGTCCTCCAGGTTCCAGGAAGTGCTCATCAGTCTTCCGGAAATCACCTGCTTCCAGCACTCTTCTAAAACCATAAAACACGATTACCAATTAACCACGAAAATATCTGAAGATAGCAAAAATAAAGTGATGCCTGCAGAACTCTCTTCTTTACAGCAACAAGTAGACAGAACTCAAACAAGAGCGGTAAGAGAATCACCAGAGGCAAGTGCCCAATGGAAATAAAAATGACTTGCTTTGCCTGCTGGGAGCTTAAGGCATAAGAAAAGGACCTCCTGCTCCTGTGGCCACCTTTTTGTCTTCTGGGGGGTTGTCCCCGCCCCTTTCTCCAGGGGATTGTGGGAAGGGCGGTGGGCGGGGCCGATGGCAGTGGGCGGGGCCCGGGGTATATGAGCCACAGGCTCGGCTCAGGAGCTTGTTGTGCTGCTGGGCTCGTCTGGGGTTGGTGCTCTGCTGGTCCTTCACTTGGCTGCAGCTTTGGGGCAGGCATGTTTTGGTATTTAGGGAGGCAGAGGTAAGAAGGCTGAGCTAAGACCTTCAGGACCAGTACACATCCTGCCACCTGTATAGTAGAAAGTTGACTGGTATGCAGCTTTTTTGTTTCCTTTTTTTCAGGTCAGTAACTTTGTGATGAGTGTTTAGGGGATGTCCAGATGGTTTAATTGTGTGCTTTTCTTTATTCTAGGAGTGCTGCATTTTCCTAGAATTCCTGACTTTATTGAAGATGGGCCTGTGGTTTTTTCCACCGGTTTTGCAGTATGCTGTGTGAGTTGCTGATCTTGTTTCTCTTAATTGGGTTGATGATGAGATTATGTTGTAGGGGTTAGGGTGAGCATTTTGTATGCATGTGCATATTGTACTTCAACACTTCTCAAGAAAGCAGGAGGGATGTAAGGCATAGTGTCATTCAGGGTATGGCATGGCTCATCACCTTTCCCCATTGCCCAAATAGTGCCGTGGTGTCCCTAGAGTTTTTGCAGCTTGCAGCAGGCCCCTCATAGATCGTGTCAGGGCATTACTTATTTTGTGGGTCTATAGCAGAGCCCAGAGTCTGTGGGAAGACAGAAGATAGGAGGTGCCTGCTGAACACAGGGCATGGCTCAGAAGAGCAGCTCCTGAGGAGTGGCTGACACAGGGGTTTCAGGGTTGCAAATATAGAATGGGAGCTGTCAAGAAGAAGTGGGAGTCCTTCCTTGACAGTTGAGGAGAAGAAGTTTCTAAAAGTTTGGGTGCTGGGGGTTGGCTAGGAAATGGAGGCAGGTTCATCAGTCTTTGTCATATCGTTTTGGATTTGGGTGTCAAGAGGGTCTGGTCTGTTCTAGTCCCTTGCATTTGAGGTGAGCTGGATAGTATTGAGGAGGAGCATGGGACCGGTGATTTCACAGAAATGCAATGGTAATTTTGTGTTTGTTGGTATCTTAGGTATCATAAATAATTGTTGCTGCAGCCTCTGACTCTGGAATCAGCGTGAAACAGGTGAGCGGATTGCCATGGCACCTCTGAGGAGGAGGGTGCTGTAGAAGAGGTTGGCCTCTACTATCAGGGTGGTCACTGCTGGAGCCATGGTTTCTTTTTGTTTTACAGATGAAGAGGAACCTGGTGACCGCAGGAACACATCAGTTAGCTGTTTGTTGTGGGTTTTTTGTCAAAGATGAATTCAGACCCCTGGCTGTCTGAAAGCTAAGTAGAGGCACAGGCGCTGGAGGTTGGTTGTATAGTCTGTATAGCGGCTCTGGCGACAGCTCCCACGGCCGAAGAGCCAGGAGGGAAAGCCGTGCCTCGTTGGAAAGCTCTTTGGCAGCCGCTCGCGTGGCCCCACAGCCCGTGGGGCTGCGGGCTTTGCGGCGGCCGTCAGCCGTGGCGCCACCGGTGCCAACGTGGGGCCGCCGCGCCAGCCTGCGAAGCATTTTCCGGTAGGGCCGCGGCTCTGGCGACAGCTCCCACGCCCGAAGAGCCAGGAGGGAAAGCCGTGCCTCGTTGGAAAGCTCTTTGGCAGCCGCTCGCGTGGCCCCACAGCCCGTGGGGCTGCGGGCTTTGCGGCGGCCATCAGCCTCGGCGCCACCGGCGCCCACGTGGCGCCACCGCGCCAGCCTGTGAAGCATTTTCCGGTAGGGCCGCGTCTCTGGCGACAGCTCCCACGCCCGAAGAGCCAGGAGGGAAAGCCGTGCCACGTTGGAAAGCTCTTTGGCAGCCGCTCGCGTGGCCCCACAGCCCGTGGGGCTGCGGGCTTTGCGGCGGCCGTCAGCCTCGGCGACACCGGCGCCCACCTGGCGCTTCCGCGCGAGGCTGCGAAGCATTTTCCGGTAGGGCTGCGGCTCTGGCCACAGCTCCCACGGCCGAAGAGCCAGGAGGGAAAGCCGTGCCTCGTTGGAAAGCTCTTTGGCAGCCGCTCGCGTGGCCCCACAGCCCGTGGGGCTGCGGGCTTTCCGGCGTCCGTCAGCCTCAGCGCTACTGGCGCCCACGTGGCGCTGCCGCGCCAGGCTGCGAAGCATTTTCCGGTAGGGCCGCGGCTCTGGCGACAGCTCCCACGCCAGAAGAGCCAGGAGGGAAAGTCGTGCCACGTTGGAAAGCTCTTTGGCAGCCGCTCGCGTGGCCCCACAGCCCGTGGGGCTGCGGGCTTTGTGGCAGCCGTCAGCCTCTCCACCACCGGCGCCCACGTGGCGCCGCCGCGCCAGCCTGTGAAGCATTTTCCGGTAGGGCCGCGGCTCTGGCGACAGCTCCCACGCCCGAAGAGCCAGGAGGGAAAGCCGTGCCTCGTTGGAAAGCTCTTTGGCAGCCACTCGCGTGGCCCCAAAGCCCGTGGGGCTGCGGGCTTTGTGGCGGCCGTCAGCATCGGCGCCACTGGCGCCTACTTTGCGCCGCCGCGCGAGCCTGCGAAGCATTTTCCGGTAGGGCCGCGGCTCTGGTGACAGCTCCCACACCCGAAGAGCCAGGAGGGAAAGCCGTGCCTCGTTGGAAAGCTCTTTGGCAGCCGCTCGCGTGGCCCCACAGCCCGTGGGGCTGCGGGCTTTGCGGCGGCCGTCAGCCTCAGCGCCACTGGCGCCCACGTGGCGCTGCCGCGCCAGGCTGCGAAGCATTTTCCGGTAGAGCCGCGGCTCTGGCGACAGCTCCCACGCCCGAAGAGCCAGGAGGGAAAGCCGTGCCTCGTTGGAAAGCTCTTTGGCAGCCGCTCGCGTAGCCCCACAGCCCGTGGGGCTGCGGGCTTTCCCGCGGCCGTCAGCGTTGGCGCCACCGGCGCCCACGTGGGGCCGCCGCGCCAGCGTGCGAAGCATTTTCCGGTAGGGCCGCGGCTCTGTCCACAGCTCCCACGCCCGAAGAGCCAGGAGGGAAAGCCGTGCCTCGTTGGAAAGCTCTTTGGCAGCCGCTCGCGTGGCCCCACAGCCCGTGGGGCTGCGGGCTTTGCGGCGGCCGTCAGCCTCGGCGCCACCGGCGCCCACGTGGCGGCGCCGCGCCAGCCCCCGAAGCATTTTCCGGTAGGGCCGCGTCTCTGGCCACAGCTCCCACGCCCGAAGAGCCAGGAGGGAAAGCCGTGCCTCGTTGGAAAGCTCTTTGGCAGCCGCTCGCGTGGCCCCACAGCCCGTGGGGCTGCGGGCTTTCCAGCGTCCGTCAGCCTCAGCGCCACTGGCGCCCACGTGGCGCTGCCGCGCCAGGCTGCGAAGCATTTTCCGGTAGGGCCGCGGCTCTGGCGACAGCTCCCACGCCCGAAGAGCCAGGAGGGAAAGCCGTGCCTCGTTGAAAAGCTCTTTGGCAGCCGCTCGCGTGGCCCCACAGCCCGTGGGGCTGCGGGCTTTGCGGCAGCCGTCAGCCTCTCCACCACCGGCGCCCACGTGGCGCCGCTGTGCCAGCCTGCGAAGCATTTTTAGGTAGGGCCACGTCTCTGGCGACAGCTCCCACGCCCGAAGAGCCAGGAGGGAAAGCCATGCCTCGTTGGAAAGCTCTTTGGCAGCAGCTCGCGTGGCCCCACAGCCCGTGGGGCTGCGGGCTTTGCGGCGGCCGTTAGCATCGGCGACACCGGCGCCCACGTGGCGCTGCCGCGCCAGCCTGCGAAGCATTTTCCAGTAGGGCCGCGGCTCTGGTGACAGCTCCCACACCCGAAGAGCCAGGAGGGAAAGCCGTGCCTCGTTGGAAAGCTCTTTGGCAGCCGCTCGCGTTGCCCCACAGCCCGTGGGGCTGCGGGCTTTGCGGCGGCCGTCAGCCTCGGCGCTACCGGCGCCCACGTGGGGCCGCCGCGCCAGCCTGCGAAGCATTTTCCGGTAGGGCCGCGGCTCTGGCGACAGCTCCCACACCAGAAGAGCCAGGAGGGAAAGCCGTGCCTCGTTGGAAAGCTGTTTGGCAGCCGCTCACGTGGCCCCACAGCCCGTGGGGCTGCGGGCTTTGCGGCGGCCGTCAGCCTCAGCGCCACCGGCGCCCATGTGGCGCTGCCGCGCCAGCCTGCGAAGCATTTTTAGGTAGGGCCGCCTCTCTGGCGACAGCTCCCACGCCCGAAGAGCCAGGAGGGAAAGCCGTGCCTCGTTGGAAAGCTCTTTGGCAGCCGCTCGCGTGGCCCCACAGCCCGTGGGGCTGCAGGCTTTGCGGCGGCCGTCAGCCTCGGCGCCACCGGCGCCCACGTGGCGTCGCCGCGCCAGCCTGCAAAGCATTTTCCGGTAGGGCCGCGGCTCTGGCGACAGCTCCCACGCCCGAAGAGCCAGGAGGGAAAGCCGTGCCTCGTTGGAAAGCTCTTTGGCAGCCGCTCGCGTGGCCCCACAGCCCGTGGGGCTGCAGGCTTTCCGGCGGCCGTCAGCCGCGGCGAGACCGGCGCCCACGTGCCGCTGCCGCGCCAGCCTGCGAAGCATTGTCCGGTAGGGCCGCGGCTCTGGCGACAGCTCCCACGGCCGAAGAGCCAGGAGGGAAAGCCGTGCCTCGTTGGAAAGCTCTTTGGCAGCCGCTCGCGTGGCCCCACAGCCCGTGGGGCTGCGGGCTTTGCGGCGGCCGTCAGCCTCAGCGCCACTGACGCCGACTTTGCGCCGCTGCGCGAGCCTGCGAAGCATTTTCCGGTAGGGCCGCGGCTCTGGCGACAGCTCCCACGCCCGAAGAGCCAGGAGGGAAAGCCGTGCCTCGTTGGAAAGCTCTTTGGCAGCCGCTCGCGTGGCCCCACAGCCCGTGGGGCTGTGGGCTTTGCGGCGGCCGTCAGCCTCGGCGCCACCGGCGCCCACGTGGCGCCGCCGCGCCAGCCTGCGAAGCATTTTCCGGTAGGGCCGCGGCTCTGCGACAGCTCCCACGCCCGAAGTGTACCCTTCCATCAAATCTCATAAAACACTGTCGCATTCACTATGAACTTTGTTAAATCAGCATGTGGGAAAGCAATGGAAGATCAACAAGGAGGATTGTAAATACGCTCAAGTGACTCTCACACGGCGTGCTGGGAAACATATATATCACACTAATTGTTGTTCAGTCTTGGGTGCTTGCACTTAGATAACGTAAGTCTGCGATGGACTCAGGGACACCTTATCTAGCTTCTTGAGAATCCTGCCCTGTTGTTGAAGATCAAAGCACAGCAGGAAAACTGTGCCTGTTTGAACCCTCTAGATACCAGCGGGAACAGGGAGCCCACACGCGCCCTTGCTCACAAGGGCTCTCTCACCCCGCAGTGCCCGCATCCCCTGCTTGTGTGCCTCTGCCCGGCTGGTGCTTCAGATTTTCCCCGGTCTGTGAGGTGTCGAGATTAAACTTGTTCTTTGCATTTCATCTGCGGTTTTGTGGATGTTCCTGTGTCCTGCCTGCATCGGCTCACACACACTCTTTTATATTAATAAATATTACGCTACTTCTCTCTTACGACTAAGTTAATCATTCTGCCCGCGACAGCATGAGAACAAGCAACAGGTTTCCCTGGGGAGAATGAAAAAAGGTGGCGTCCGGGTGGGGTGTGGAGCGGGGCCGGCTGCCTCCTCCGCCGGAGGGTCCCGTGTCTGGTTGCCGCGGCAGCCAGCGGCAGCTGCCCCGGGCGTCCGCCCCACGGACGGCTCCCACCTGTGGGAGGGCCGGACGCGTCACGTGACCCAAGCTGACCAATAGGGTGCTCCATCCCGCCTGCCGTGGCGCGTGCAAGCGCTGAGGGCTCGAAGGGGCCGGAGCGGGCCGTTAAAGGGCCTTCTCCAGGGGCCCTGCCCTCCCCTCCTCTCCCCTCCCCTCCTTCTTTCTGCAATGGCTGACGTCCGTCCGTGGAAGACCCTGTCCGCTCACCTGCCTTTGATCCACACCAGTGTGCTCTAGAATCCAGTTCCCGTCCCTTCCTGAGTCCAGGCTGGAGCTTCCCCAGCGCCTGCCGGTGACGGATTTTGTATATGTATTTGTAAATATTGTATCTATTTCATTATTTACTTTTTATTTAATTATTAATATTTCTTGAAGTAGCTCCAGGGGATGGAAAGGTTTTGAGCTGTTTAGAAAATGAATGTTACCTTCATAACACTTATTTTGTTGCTGGTTTTCCGGAGGTTACTGGAGTTCCCCCCAAAAGATGTGGGTCACGGACCCAGAATGTCTGAACGTTCCTGGGATGCATTAAAAAATTGTTAAAACATCTAACTGTGGGCATGAGACGTTGAAAATATATTAGTGTCAAAATAGATGTGTAAGCAGACAGTCTAAATAGATATTCTATATCGTAAGTGTTAATGTATAAGCCTAAGCATATCTAAGTCTAAACAGGTTTTCTATATAAATGTAAATAGATGATGTAAATTCCCTATATATATATGTGCAAATAGATACATGAGTGTAAATGTCTGTGCTATATATGTATTTGTGCAGCCACAAAGGAAAAAATAAATAAAAATGTTTATCACCGTGTTCTGTTGTGGATGAGGCGCCATCCCTGCCTCCCACCCTGGTCCTCTTCGGACCCACTGCTGCCACCGCCCTGGCCCTGGTGCCCCGCGCGGAGCGATGCAGCGTCCCTGGGGTCATTCCGGGGTGAAAGCCCCTGTTCCGCAGGTTTTTGGTGTAGAGGCGCTGGCTGTCGCTGCCAGGGCTGCGAGTGCGGGCAGGACCGAGAGCTGGGAGCCCCGCAGCCCGGTAAGCGGTTCCGGTCCCCGGCTGGACTAAAGCGGGTTGAGAGCGGTCAGCGCTCATCACCCTAATGAGCGCTAAGAGCGGGTTAATTAAGGGGGTGCTGCCGCCCGGCGGCCGTTCTTGTAGGTGGGGAGCGGCGCGTGCGCTGTGGCCACGCCTCCCGCCCCGTGTTATCATCGCCCCCCTGCCCTCACTGGCCACGCCCCCTGCACGGTCGACCACGCCCCTGCCCTCCTTGGCCACGCCCCTGCCCTCCCTTGCCACGCCCATGGCCTTGCCCTCTGGCGGTCTTGGCCACGCCCCCGGCCCTCCCTGGCCACGCCTCACCGCACGCTCCCTGCTGCTGCCCCCCCGTGGCCCAAGCGCGGTACTGCAGCGCCGGCCCCGCACGGGCTGTTGCCGGGCACCATCCTGGGCGGCGGAGGAAAGCCAAAAAAAAAAATATACCAATTTCGGGCTCCCGGGAAAGCCAAATCCACCCCGATTTGTGCAGCCGGAAACCAGTTTGGGGAAAATAGGACCCTCCTCGGTCCCGCCTCCCGCCCCGAGCTGCAGTACTGGCTTCTGCTCGCCAGCAGTGAGCGCTGTGGAGCCCGCTGTACTGCGCATGCGCGGCCCCCCGCCTGCAGTACCGCCTCATGCTCGTAAGGACGCGGCAGCGTGCGGCTGTGCACTGGGGGTACTGGTCGTCCCAGCTCAAGACTTTTTGACCAAAAGCCGGTACTGCAGCTGGGGAGGTGCCTGCGGGCCCCCTGGCTCCGTCTTTCCGCCCTCCTCTTCTTTGCCCCTCAGCTGCGCCTCCCCGGTCCCGCCTCCCGCCCCCTTGGCCCCGCCTCCCGGAACTGCCTCCCGCCCCGCCACGCAGGTGCTGGCCCACACGCAGCTGCAGCGGCCGGTGCCACCGCCAACCTGCGGGACCCCGGCTCGCCCTAGAAACGCCAGACCGCAGGGAGCACTGCGGAGGGGGCCGGTCCGCGAAATGGGTTTCTTTTGTGCTGTTGCAAACAGCTCAACAGTTTTTAAGGAGAAAAAGCCGCGTTTGGGTAAATCCCCCGCCGGCGGGCCCGGCTGCACGGCCCCGTTGCCACGGTGACGACCCCCCGCCCCCTCCGGGGCGTCTTCACCATGGCAATCGCTCGTGGGCGGATGGGCGGGAGGATGGGCCAATCAGAGCGCGGGCGCTGCGCTCCCTTTGGTCGGATCGCCTCGCCGGTGGGGATTGACGGCGGCGACGGGCCAATGGAGCGGGGCTGCCCGAGGAAGGGGGGAGAGCGAAGACCAATAGGCGTGCGCCATGGGCGGGCTGGGCCCGATCGAAATCGGAGCGGGGCGGTCCGGGGGGAAAGCTGGGCTCAGCGGACGGGGCCGGGCCCGGCCCGCGCGGCCGCCGCGAGCACGTGGTGAGGCAGCTGGATCGCGTCAAGGTGAGCGGCGGAAGGCCTGAGGGGTCCCCGAGGGTTGATGGGGGGGCCGGGAGGGCCCTGAGTGGGGCTGGGGGAGCGGGAGGCCTGAGGGGGTGCGTTGTCGGGTCGGAGGGGGATGGCTGGGCGCGCGTCGCCGCGGGGTCCCTTCCGCCTGCGGGGTTTAGGGTGCGGTGCTGGCGATGCCGGAGAAATGAAGCCCGGAACGGCGGTAAGAAAGCAGTGTCCGGGCTGTGCTGTTGCCGCCCCGCAGGGGCGCCGGGCCGGCCCCTCCGCAGTTCCCCAGCGCTCCCCCCAAAATGCCCGTGGGGCCCTGGGGGTGCCGGGCTGTGGAGTAGCTGCGCTCCCTCAGCGTCGCCCAGGGGGGCTGCAGAGGGAGGGAGGGAGGAAGCAGAGTGGGGGGGGCCGGTTTGGGGCCCGACACCGAGACCAGGTCTCCTGCTGCCCGGTCTGGCGAACAGGCTTGTGTGGCTGGTTTTGGGTCTGAGAAAGAGAGGGAGTTGTGTGGCTTTGGGCTCAGGAACAGGATTCAAGATGAAATCTGCTCCAGGCCCCCTCTCTCTGCGCGGAGGATCCCATCCTGGCCCCGCTCCGAGGGCAGTATGGGTTGCGGGTCCCTCGGCTCGTCCCTGTTGGCTGTGTGTGACAAACAGGCTCATTTCTCTCCTCTTCTTTTCCCAGGGTCACCTTCTGCGGCACGGCAAGAAAATCCTGCACGGCTCATTCTGCTTGCTGCTCAGGTAATGCACGTGTGGGGCTCGGGGAGCAGGGAGACACATTTGTGAGTTCAGGGATGCTACAGATACTCCCTGTCAAAGCCGGAGAAAAGGCAAATTTGCAGACAGTGCAGAAAAGCTGACGAGGAGTTGCAGTTAACAGAGTGTGCCTCCTGCCTGAGTTGGTCTCTTGGTAGTTAGGAATGGTTTCCTTTGGGATCAAAGCCTGAACTTTCACTTCTGGTAAATTACCTTTGTTAGGGTCAGGCGTTTTTCTTCTGTTCGTACTGATTCCAGGGGTAAGTGGGAAATAGCCTTTTCTTTTCCTATGCATAAGTCAATTTCTACTAGTCTGTGGTGTCCATCTAGTTAATGTTTGAGCACCTAGAGGCCAGTAGAAATGTAATGAATGAAACGTGATGGAAACCGATGTGTTGCTTGATTTTTACACTTTTTTATTATTATTGATTGACTGTGGAAGGCATGTTTTTCTGTGGCTCAATCCACATTGTTCTGTGGAGCCTTCAGTCTAGGACTTTTAAGCAAAAAAAGTTTGTCGTTCCAGAAAAGGCCTGGTCCTTCCTAGGACTGAGGTTCAGATTTGGAGGGTCTCTTAAGTACACGGTCAGAATGAAAGCCAAATTTCACTGGATGTTGCTGCTGTTACTCTTTACTTTCATTAATGTCCCCACAGCTACCTCATGGATGGGAGCTCCGAATCGTAATTTTCTTTTTTTTCCAGTCTCTAACACGCTCTTTTCCCCCCAAGGAGAGGCTACGTTTAAGAGTTAATTAGTTTCCTCCCAAACGTGCCAGTGACTAAAATTGAGTTATGATTATTAATACCAGAAAAATGACACCGCTTTTAGAGATCTGGACTATTTCTGAACTCATATTCGTCACGTGCAAATGTCCTTGGGATACAGATCGTCTGCGCTTTGTGCTCTCGCGAGACAATACACTAAGACAGGGATGAGCTCTGGCATTCAGAAAAGATACAAGGTCCCGGGGTTTTTGTCTGTTTGTTTTCTTTTGTGGGGGTGTGTGTGCTTTCAAAAACAGAGTGCACTGTTGGCTGCACATGGCAGCCTGCAGAGCTCTTTTGCTGACTGACCTCTCCTTTTCTTTGTCACTTCTCTTTTGTGGCTACAGGTTTCATTTGGATAATTTTAGAAGAGCGATTAAGTGACGTGCCTGTGTAAAAGTGCTGGCAATACCGGGAAGGTAAATACTTGAACCGGTAGTGAATAACGTGGCTACAAGTAGAATTTCTGAAGGAGGAAGAACAGCAGCAGCAGGAAGCAAATGGCAAGTTCCCCCCAAATTGTGTGTCCAACACATCAAAGTTTAATTGCTAAATATTGTTTGGCAGTATGTTACATGTGGTTGTTTTTGTTAAACATAAACTTTCAGGAAATTCAGGGTTGTGCATGGCAAAAGAAGTCCCTCTGTCTGTGTGTCCTGCTCCGTAAATGTCTGGCAGCAGGGCCATTTTTCCCTATTCTCAGTATGGCCGTGGTAGTGCTGCGATATTTAGACCTAACAGACAGGTTTAGGAGTGGAAGAAGAATGCCTGTTTTCTGTAAGGGCTATGAACGCTGACCCTTTTCTCCCTCTGCTGCTTTCCTGTGCACCAGGTGAAGCTGTTTTATTTTTCTCCCTTGATGCGGGTTTGTAATTTGCGTTGCTAGGTTTTTGTGGAGTTCTCGTTGTGGATCACTTCTGCTGTGGCCAAGTGTCAAGATGCGGTTTTCAGTTTGCAGTTTCAGAAACCACATGCCCTGAAATGGGTGCAGGTGAAGCTGACCTTGGGCGTGCAGCCTGCGCTCACTGGGACGCTCAGGGGCTCCTCATCAAAGCAGCCGGGTGTGCGCGGGCACCCGCAGGGTTGCAGTCTGGTCTGAGAGCGTGCTGTGTTTTTGCTGCTGGGAGGTGGAAGTGAGCGTGTGCCCGGTAAATCCAAGGGCATCCAAAAGCTGGGAGGGACCCTGAGCAGGTTTGGTGGCACAATGGCAGTTTGAAAAGATCTTGACCATTGGGAGAAACGGCCTGGAAAGAAATCACTGCTTTTTTGCAAGGAGGCGGTTTAGAAGGAGAGGTGGGTTGCTGTACCCTTTAACAAAAATCTTAAACTCGGGATGTGTAGGGTGAGGAAACCCTGTCTCTATATAGGCTGAAGAAAATGTGCTTAGGTGTCTGTGTCTGTCGCAGCGTGTATCTGCGTGTATCTGGGAAAGTGGCTCTAGGGCAACTAAAGCTGCCAGTGAGTCAAAAAAAGTCAGGTTTGTCTGAAAAATGCAAAAGCTCTAGTGTCCCGTATCAACAACTGTGCTAGAGATGAAGCCAAATACTTTTTCCTCCGCTTGGCTGTAGTCCTTGCAAACCTCCACAAAAGAGGGGAGCTTTAGATTCCTAACCAGCTTTACGCTAAAGGGTTTTTTCCTCTCTTGGCAGAACGTCAACTGCCAGCGTTTCTTCTGCGGTCGCCCTTTCTTCTGCCACGACAGTACGGGACAGATGGAAAGGATCCGGAGTGCTCTGCGAGTATGTGGTACGTCTCCGATGCGCGTTTGCTTTTTTCCTAAGGTCCTTGTCGTGTGGACTTTGAAGTTAACACGAAGGAGGTGCCAGCGCTCCTTCTATAGTTCTTCTATGAAATATTTTAACAAAATCCTAAAAGTAAAATAAAGTCTGTTCTGGAGCATGTTATGCCTGTGCAAAGCTTACTTCCCTCTGTTTATTTTTCTCTTCCTGAGAGCATAATCTTCTCTTTCTGTGTGCTTACTGTTAAATGATACTGTGAAAATAATTTTGTATTAAAAGAGGGAAGAAACTGTTCATAAGAGTTCGCGTGTTCAGAAGAAGCAGACTTTGTTTTTGTGATAAAAGCTTAATGCTTTTTCAGTCAATAAATTTTAAAAATATCTTATGGTGGTACTCAAAAACCTTACTGAGATACCGGCATCTGTCCTAAAAGCAATCCAGGTCAAAGAAGAGACACGGACAAAACAGGACAAATCGGCGTCGCTTCTGCATGTTTTCCAGGCTTTGACACGAAGCATCAGCAGCCTCGTAACTGCTGACGGCGAGTCCTGATGTGGTTTTGGTGAGTTGTGGCTTCCAATAACGTCCTTTGTCTGTAACCTGCAGCGTGTCATTTTGACTTTGCTTGGAAAGAGATTTTTCCAAAATGGGACTGTTGTTCATTCAAAGCGGTTGCATTTTATGGAATTCCCATCATCAACAAGCCTTTGTGCTCCCTTCTAAAAAAGGAAAAGAAAAAAAATTTCCTTCCAAAGGCCCAAGCACAGCACATTTTCCAACAGTTTGGTGGCATCGCCGGTCTTTGGGTTCTCGGTTGTAACAGTCGAGATACCATAAAAACACATTCCTCTGCGTGTTCAACACAGACAAAAGCATTAGCCAATCTGCCGGTCTTTTTTGGTAGCCTGATGGATTGCAGCGCCAGGGATTTGATTTCCACCCCCTCCCCGCCCCCTAAAACCATATGGGGGATCTTTTATCTCACTGGGTTTTCTGTGCTAAATGGAACTTTGAAAACCAAAAAAGTTAAAATTGTATGATTTGCAAACTGACTTGCATGGTTTAAACTGCAACTGCCAGTATAGCTGTAGCATACAATGTAGATTTGATTTCCCCCTTCCCCCGCAAAGGTAAAACCGTTTGGGGGGATCTTTTATCTCACTGATTTTTCTGTGCTAAATGAAACCTTATTAAAAAAAAAAAGTTAAATTTTTATGATTTGCAAACTAGCTTGCATGGTTTAAACTGCAACTGCCTGTAGAGCTGTAGCATACAATTTAGGAGGTGTCCTTAAGCAGATGGGTATTTGTTCTGACGCTTTAAAAAGAGAGGCAACTGAATATAACGTTTGTTTTTTTTTTTCCTGCTATTTAGACGGTGTGCTCTGAAGCACTTTATTTCTGTCTGGCTTTCAGTGGCCTGTTTCCTCAGCAGTCCAGTAGCATCTCTCCTGGGCAGTGCAGCTGGCCAGACGTCCCTCCTCCTTGTGTAGCACACAAAAATCCTATGGTCAAATTATAGCTATGTATTTTGGAGAGAGATAATGTAATGGTATGAATTCATAGCTGTGCGAGCTAAATTAGTGCCAGAGGAAAGTCAAATACTTCTACAGTACAAGTATTTTTAATGAGTGTATGTAAATGTAGGCACACCTTTTCAGCATAACGTGAATGACCGAGCTTTGTTCTTTATTGTTCCTTTTGCTGTTCACAGTTTACCCTTCCTTCTCGGCTGCACTGACCCAGCGAGCGAGGTGGGCGGCGGCAGTGTGAGGGCTGTACCTGCGGCGGTGGGTCTGTCAGCATCGATTCTGGTGTTACAGCGCAGCCTGCTCCTGTCACCCCGCTGGGTGATCTCCCTGCAGCCACACTGGGAGGAAGGGGCCAGGCGTTTCCCAGCGCCGGCCAGAGTGTTCGCCCTTACGCTAAGAACGTAATGGCATCCTGGCTTTTGCAGGCTGTGCTGTGTTTGGAGCTGAGCTGCTTCCCCAGAATCCTCCTGTAGCTCAGCGACTGTCCTGTCCCTCGGTCTGACGGAATTCCTCTACTCCCTTCCGGGCTATTTTTTAAGATGCTGAGCTATAACTGGGGATTTCTGTTTTCCAGGTGCCTCGTCGTAGGCATCTCGTGCTGCTCGAGAGATGCCCCAGCCCAGGTTTGCAGCCGGTGGCAGAGCCTCCCTGAGGGGAAGGGGCCAGCCCTGGGTCTGGGTGTTTTGGGCATTTTTTTGGAGTGAATAGAAGGATGTCTGTGTGTCTCAGGGTTGTGATGATGTAATTTGGGGTACCCCGATGTCATTGGGGCAGCGATGATGCGGCAGAGGAGCAGGTGAGTGGGGGACGTGGGGTTACGTGAGGGTCTCCCAAAAGAGGTGGTTCACAGCCCCAAAACGTCTGAAAATCTTGGGATGCATTAAAAAAAATGTGAAAACCTGTAACTATGGGCGTGAGGCACTGAAATAGAGAACAATCTCTCATTTATATATGATAAATATATACATTGAGAAATAATAGTATGTATGTAAAATAAGTTCAAAATAAAAACCTCTTTGTCTAAGGATTCTATGATTCTGTGCTTCTGTGTTATACAAAAGATCCTAGAATATACAAATATTTAAAAAAATGTATTTATAAAAAGATATTAGTGTCAAAATAGATGTGTAAGCAGACAGTCTAAATAGATATTCTGTATCATAAATGTTAATGTATAAGTCTCAGCATATTTTCTATATAAGTGCAAACAGGTGATATAAATTCCCTAAATAGATAATTAAGGGGGTGCTGCCGCCCGGCGGCTGGAGGCGGGTCCTGCAGGTGTGCGCTCCTCCGTGCGCTGCGGCCCCGCCCCCGGCCCGCCTTGGACCCGCCCCCGGCGGCGCTGGGCGTTGGTTCCGCGGCTTCGCGGAGGCCGGTCTCGAGAGCGCGGCGGCCGGAGAGCGAACCAGGACCGCCGGGATTCCGTCGAGCTCCCCGCCGCCTCGAGCGCGATCGGTGCAGCCCGCCCGGCCTCGAGAGCGGCCGTCGGCGCTCCAGTATCGGCTCTTACGCGTTACCGCGCCCCTGTCTGTGCCCGGCAGTTTTCCGGTTGTCCATTTCCATGGCCCCTCAGTCCGCCGACGCGCCTCTCTATGGCACTTTAGTCCTCCAGGGCGCCCCTCAGTCAGCCGACGCGCCTCTCTATGGCACTTTGGTCCTCCAGGGCGCCGCTCAGTCAGCCGACGCGCCTCTCTATGGCACTTTGGTCCTCCAGGGCGCCCCTCAGTCAGCCGACGCGCCTCTCTATGGCACTTTGGTCCTCCAGGGCGCCGCTCAGTCAGCCGACGCGCCTCTCTATGGCACTTTGGTCCTCCAGGGCGCCGCTCAGTCAGCCGACGCGCCTCTCTATGGCACTTTGGTCCTCCAGGGCGCCCCTCAGTCAGCCGACGCGCCTCTCTATGGCACTTTGGTCCTCCAGGGCGCCGCTCAGTCAGCCGACGCGCCTCTCTATGGCACTTTGGTCCTCCAGGGCGCCCCTCAGTCAGCCGACGCGCCTCTCTATGGCACTTTGGTCCTCCAGGGCGCCGCTCAGTCAGCCGACGCGCCTCTCTATGGCACTTTGGTCCTCCCGGGCGCCCCTCAGTCAGCCGACGCGCCTCTCTATGGCACTTTGGTCCTCCCGGGCGCCCCTCAGTCAGCCGACGCGCCTCTCTATGGCACTTTGGTCCTCCAGGGCGCCCCTCAGTCCGCCGACGCGCCTCTCTATGGCACTTTGGTCCTCCAGGGCGCCCCTCAGTCAGCCGACGCGCCTCTCTATGGCACTTTGGTCCTCCAGGGCGCCGCTCAGTCAGCCGACGCGCCTCTCTATGGCACTTTGGTCCTCCAGGGCGCCCCTCAGTCAGCCGACGCGCCTCTCTATGGCACTTTGGTCCTCCCGGGCGCCGCTCAGTCAGCCGACGCGCCTCTCTATGGCACTTTGGTCCTCCAGGGCGCCCCTCAGTCAGCCGACGCGCCTCTCTATGGCACTTTGGTCCTCCAGGGCGCCGCTCAGTCAGCCGACGCGCCTCTCTATGGCACTTTGGTCCTCCCGGGCGCCCCTCAGTCAGCCGACGCGCCTCTCTATGGCACTTTGGTCCTCCAGGGCGCCCCTCAGTCAGCCGACGCGCCTCTCTATGGCACTTTGGTCCTCCAGGGCGCCCCTCAGTCCGCCGACGCGCCTCTCTATGGCACTTTGGTCCTCCAGGGCGCCCCTCAGTCAGCCGACGCGCCTCTCTATGGCACTTTGGTCCTCCAGGGCGCCGCTCAGTCAGCCGACGCGCCTCTCTATGGCACTTTGGTCCTCCCGGGCGCCCCTCAGTCAGCCGACGCGCCTCTCTATGGCACTTTGGTCCTCCCGGGCGCCCCTCAGTCAGCCGACGCGCCTCTCTATGGCACTTTGGTCCTCCAGGGCGCCCCTCAGTCCGCCGACGCGCCTCTCTATGGCACTTTGGTCCTCCAGGGCGCCCCTCAGTCAGCCGACGCGCCTCTCTATGGCACTTTGGTCCTCCAGGGCGCCGCTCAGTCAGCCGACGCGCCTCTCTATGGCACTTTGGTCCTCCAGGGCGCCCCTCAGTCAGCCGACGCGCCTCTCTATGGCACTTTGGTCCTCCAGGGCGCCCCTCAGTCAGCCGACGCGCCTCTCTATGGCACTTTGGTCCTCCAGGACGTCCCGCAGTCCGCCGATGCGCCTCTCTATGGGCTGACGCGCCTCTCCATGGTGATTTAGTCCTCCAGGTTCCAGGAAGTGCTCATCAGTCTTCCGGAAATCACCTGCTTCCAGCACTCTTCTAAAACCATAAAACACGATTACCAATTAACCACGAAAATATCTGAAGATAGCAAAAATAAAGTGATGCCTGCAGAACTCTCTTCTTTACAGCAACAAGTAGACAGAACTCAAACAAGAGCGGTAAGAGAATCACCAGAGGCAAGTGCCCAATGGAAATAAAAATGACTTGCTTTGCCTGCTGGGAGCTTAAGGCATAAGAAAAGGACCTCCTGCTCCTGTGGCCACCTTTTTGTCTTCTGGGGGGTTGTCCCCGCCCCTTTCTCCAGGGGATTGTGGGAAGGGCGGTGGGCGGGGCCGATGGCAGTGGGCGGGGCCCGGGGTATATGAGCCACAGGCTCGGCTCAGGAGCTTGTTGTGCTGCTGGGCTCGTCTGGGGTTGGTGCTCTGCTGGTCCTTCACTTGGCTGCAGCTTTGGGGCAGGCATGTTTTGGTATTTAGGGAGGCAGAGGTAAGAAGGCTGAGCTAAGACCTTCAGGACCAGTACACATCCTGCCACCTGTATAGTAGAAAGTTGACTGGTATGCAGCTTTTTTGTTTCCTTTTTTTCAGGTCAGTAACTTTGTGATGAGTGTTTAGGGGATGTCCAGATGGTTTAATTGTGTGCTTTTCTTTATTCTAGGAGTGCTGCATTTTCCTAGAATTCCTGACTTTATTGAAGATGGGCCTGTGGTTTTTTCCACCGGTTTTGCAGTATGCTGTGTGAGTTGCTGATCTTGTTTCTCTTAATTGGGTTGATGATGAGATTATGTTGTAGGGGTTAGGGTGAGCATTTTGTATGCATGTGCATATTGTACTTCAACACTTCTCAAGAAAGCAGGAGGGATGTAAGGCATAGTGTCATTCAGGGTATGGCATGGCTCATCACCTTTCCCCATTGCCCAAATAGTGCCGTGGTGTCCCTAGAGTTTTTGCAGCTTGCAGCAGGCCCCTCATAGATCGTGTCAGGGCATTACTTATTTTGTGGGTCTATAGCAGAGCCCAGAGTCTGTGGGAAGACAGAAGATAGGAGGTGCCTGCTGAACACAGGGCATGGCTCAGAAGAGCAGCTCCTGAGGAGTGGCTGACACAGGGGTTTCAGGGTTGCAAATATAGAATGGGAGCTGTCAAGAAGAAGTGGGAGTCCTTCCTTGACAGTTGAGGAGAAGAAGTTTCTAAAAGTTTGGGTGCTGGGGGTTGGCTAGGAAATGGAGGCAGGTTCATCAGTCTTTGTCATATCGTTTTGGATTTGGGTGTCAAGAGGGTCTGGTCTGTTCTAGTCCCTTGCATTTGAGGTGAGCTGGATAGTATTGAGGAGGAGCATGGGACCGGTGATTTCACAGAAATGCAATGGTAATTTTGTGTTTGTTGGTACCTTAGGTATCATAAATAATTGTTGCTGCAGCCTCTGACTCTGGAATCAGCGTGAAACAGGTGAGCGGATTGCCATGGCACCTCTGAGGAGGAGGGTGCTGTAGAAGAGGTTGGCCTCTACTATCAGGGTGGTCACTGCTGGAGCCATGGTTTCTTTTTGTTTTACAGATGAAGAGGAACCTGGTGACCGCAGGAACACATCAGTTAGCTGTTTGTTGTGGGTTTTTTGTCAAAGATGAATTCAGACCCCTGGCTGTCTGAAAGCTAAGTAGAGGCACAGGCGCTGGAGGTTGGTTGTATAGTCTGTATAGCGGCTCTGGCGACAGCTCCCACGGCCGAAGAGCCAGGAGGGAAAGCCGTGCCTCGTTGGAAAGCTCTTTGGCAGCCGCTCGCGTGGCCCCACAGCCCGTGGGGCTGCGGGCTTTGCGGCGGCCGTCAGCCGTGGCGCCACCGGTGCCAACGTGGGGCCGCCGCGCCAGCCTGCGAAGCATTTTCCGGTAGGGCCGCGGCTCTGGCGACAGCTCCCACGCCCGAAGAGCCAGGAGGGAAAGCCGTGCCTCGTTGGAAAGCTCTTTGGCAGCCGCTCGCGTGGCCCCACAGCCCGTGGGGCTGCGGGCTTTGCGGCGGCCATCAGCCTCGGCGCCACCGGCGCCCACGTGGCGCCACCGCGCCAGCCTGTGAAGCATTTTCCGGTAGGGCCGCGTCTCTGGCGACAGCTCCCACGCCCGAAGAGCCAGGAGGGAAAGCCGTGCCACGTTGGAAAGCTCTTTGGCAGCCGCTCGCGTGGCCCCACAGCCCGTGGGGCTGCGGGCTTTGCGGCGGCCGTCAGCCTCGGCGACACCGGCGCCCACCTGGCGCTTCCGCGCGAGGCTGCGAAGCATTTTCCGGTAGGGCTGCGGCTCTGGCCACAGCTCCCACGCCCGAAGAGCCAGGAGGGAAAGCCGTGCCTCGTTGGAAAGCTCTTTGGCAGCCGCTCGCGTGGCCCCACAGCCCGTGGGGCTGCGGGCTTTCCGGCGTCCGTCAGCCTCAGCGCTACTGGCGCCCACGTGGCGCTGCCGCGCCAGGCTGCGAAGCATTTTCCGGTAGGGCCGCGGCTCTGGCGACAGCTCCCACGCCAGAAGAGCCAGGAGGGAAAGTCGTGCCACGTTGGAAAGCTCTTTGGCAGCCGCTCGCGTGGCCCCACAGCCCGTGGGGCTGCGGGCTTTGTGGCAGCCGTCAGCCTCTCCACCACCGGCGCCCACGTGGCGCCGCCGCGCCAGCCTGTGAAGCATTTTCCGGTAGGGCCGCGGCTCTGGCGACAGCTCCCACGCCCGAAGAGCCAGGAGGGAAAGCCGTGCCTCGTTGGAAAGCTCTTTGGCAGCCACTCGCGTGGCCCCAAAGCCCGTGGGGCTGCGGGCTTTGTGGCGGCCGTCAGCATCGGCGCCACTGGCGCCTACTTTGCGCCGCCGCGCGAGCCTGCGAAGCATTTTCCGGTAGGGCCGCGGCTCTGGTGACAGCTCCCACACCCGAAGAGCCAGGAGGGAAAGCCGTGCCTCGTTGGAAAGCTCTTTGGCAGCCGCTCGCGTGGCCCCACAGCCCGTGGGGCTGCGGGCTTTGCGGCGGCCGTCAGCCTCAGCGCCACTGGCGCCCACGTGGCGCTGCCGCGCCAGGCTGCGAAGCATTTTCCGGTAGAGCCGCGGCTCTGGCGACAGCTCCCACGCCCGAAGAGCCAGGAGGGAAAGCCGTGCCTCGTTGGAAAGCTCTTTGGCAGCCGCTCGCGTAGCCCCACAGCCCGTGGGGCTGCGGGCTTTCCCGCGGCCGTCAGCGTTGGCGCCACCGGCGCCCACGTGGGGCCGCCGCGCCAGCGTGCGAAGCATTTTCCGGTAGGGCCGCGGCTCTGTCCACAGCTCCCACGCCCGAAGAGCCAGGAGGGAAAGCCGTGCCTCGTTGGAAAGCTCTTTGGCAGCCGCTCGCGTGGCCCCACAGCCCGTGGGGCTGCGGGCTTTGCGGCGGCCGTCAGCCTCGGCGCCACCGGCGCCCACGTGGCGGCGCCGCGCCAGCCCCCGAAGCATTTTCCGGTAGGGCCGCGTCTCTGGCCACAGCTCCCACGCCCGAAGAGCCAGGAGGGAAAGCCGTGCCTCGTTGGAAAGCTCTTTGGCAGCCGCTCGCGTGGCCCCACAGCCCGTGGGGCTGCGGGCTTTCCAGCGTCCGTCAGCCTCAGCGCCACTGGCGCCCACGTGGCGCTGCCGCGCCAGGCTGCGAAGCATTTTCCGGTAGGGCCGCGGCTCTGGCGACAGCTCCCACGCCCGAAGAGCCAGGAGGGAAAGCCGTGCCTCGTTGAAAAGCTCTTTGGCAGCCGCTCGCGTGGCCCCACAGCCCGTGGGGCTGCGGGCTTTGCGGCAGCCGTCAGCCTCTCCACCACCGGCGCCCACGTGGCGCCGCTGTGCCAGCCTGCGAAGCATTTTTAGGTAGGGCCACGTCTCTGGCGACAGCTCCCACGCCCGAAGAGCCAGGAGGGAAAGCCATGCCTCGTTGGAAAGCTCTTTGGCAGCAGCTCGCGTGGCCCCACAGCCCGTGGGGCTGCGGGCTTTGCGGCGGCCGTTAGCATCGGCGACACCGGCGCCCACGTGGCGCTGCCGCGCCAGCCTGCGAAGCATTTTCCAGTAGGGCCGCGGCTCTGGTGACAGCTCCCACACCCGAAGAGCCAGGAGGGAAAGCCGTGCCTCGTTGGAAAGCTCTTTGGCAGCCGCTCGCGTTGCCCCACAGCCCGTGGGGCTGCGGGCTTTGCGGCGGCCGTCAGCCTCGGCGCTACCGGCGCCCACGTGGGGCCGCCGCGCCAGCCTGCGAAGCATTTTCCGGTAGGGCCGCGGCTCTGGCGACAGCTCCCACACCAGAAGAGCCAGGAGGGAAAGCCGTGCCTCGTTGGAAAGCTGTTTGGCAGCCGCTCACGTGGCCCCACAGCCCGTGGGGCTGCGGGCTTTGCGGCGGCCGTCAGCCTCAGCGCCACCGGCGCCCATGTGGCGCTGCCGCGCCAGCCTGCGAAGCATTTTTAGGTAGGGCCGCCTCTCTGGCGACAGCTCCCACGCCCGAAGAGCCAGGAGGGAAAGCCGTGCCTCGTTGGAAAGCTCTTTGGCAGCCGCTCGCGTGGCCCCACAGCCCGTGGGGCTGCAGGCTTTGCGGCGGCCGTCAGCCTCGGCGCCACCGGCGCCCACGTGGCGTCGCCGCGCCAGCCTGCAAAGCATTTTCCGGTAGGGCCGCGGCTCTGGCGACAGCTCCCACGCCCGAAGAGCCAGGAGGGAAAGCCGTGCCTCGTTGGAAAGCTCTTTGGCAGCCGCTCGCGTGGCCCCACAGCCCGTGGGGCTGCAGGCTTTCCGGCGGCCGTCAGCCGCGGCGAGACCGGCGCCCACGTGCCGCTGCCGCGCCAGCCTGCGAAGCATTGTCCGGTAGGGCCGCGGCTCTGGCCACAGCTCCCACGGCCGAAGAGCCAGGAGGGAAAGCCGTGCCTCGTTGGAAAGCTCTTTGGCAGCCGCTCGCGTGGCCCCACAGCCCGTGGGGCTGCGGGCTTTGCGGCGGCCGTCAGCCTCAGCGCCACTGACGCCGACTTTGCGCCGCTGCGCGAGCCTGCGAAGCATTTTCCGGTAGGGCCGCGGCTCTGGCGACAGCTCCCACGCCCGAAGAGCCAGGAGGGAAAGCCGTGCCTCGTTGGAAAGCTCTTTGGCAGCCGCTCGCGTGGCCCCACAGCCCGTGGGGCTGTGGGCTTTGCGGCGGCCGTCAGCCTCGGCGCCACCGGCGCCCACGTGGCGCCGCCGCGCCAGCCTGCGAAGCATTTTCCGGTAGGGCCGCGGCTCTGCGACAGCTCCCACGCCCGAAGAGCCAGGAGGGAAAGCCGTGCCTCGTTGGAAAGCTCTTTGGCAGCCGCTCGCGTGGCCCCACAGCCCATGAAGCTGCGGGCTTTGCGGCGGCCGTCAGTCTCGGCGCCACAGGCGCCCACGTGTGGCCGCCGCGCCAGCCTGCGAAGCATTTTCCGGTAGGGCCGCGGCTCTGGCGACAGCTCCCACGGCCGAAGAGCCAGGAGGGAAAGCCGTGCCTCGTTGGAAAGCTCTTTGGCAGCCGCTCGCGTGGCCCCACAGCCTGTGGGGCTGCGGGCTTTGCGGCGGCCGTCAGCCTGGGTGCCACCGGCACCCACGTGGGGCCGCCGCGCCAGCCTGCGAAGCATTTTCCGGTAGGGCCGCGGCTCTGGCTACAGCTCCCACGGCCGAAGAGCCAGGAGGGAAAGCCGTGCCTCGTTGGAAAGCTCTTTGGCAGCCGCTCGCGTGGCCCCACAGCCCGTGGGGCTGCGGGCTTTGCGGCGGCCGTCAGCCTCGGTGCCACCGGCGCCCACGTGGGGCCGCCGCGCCAGCCTGCGAAGCATTTTCCGGTAGGGCCGCGGCTCTGGCTACAGCTCCCACACCAGAAGAGCCAGGAGGGAAAGCCGTGCCTCGTTGGAAAGCTCTTTGGCAGCCGCTCGCGTGGCCCCACAGCCTGTGGAGCTGCGGGCTTTGCGGCGGCCGTCAGCCTCGGCGCCACTGGCGCCCACGTGGGGCCGCCGCGCCAGGCTGCGAAGCATTTTCCGGTAGGGCCGCGGCTCTGGCGACAGCTCCCACGCCCGTAGAGCCAGGAGGGAAAGCCGTGCCTCGTTGGAAAGCTCTTTGGCAGCCGCTCGCGTGGCCCCACAGCCCATGAAGCTGCGGGCTTTGTGGCGGCCGTCAGCCTCGGCGCCACCGGCGCCCACGTGGCGCCGCCGCGCCAGCCTGCGAAGCATTTTCCGGTAGGGCCGCGTCTCTGGCCACAGCTCCCACGCCCGAAGAGCCAGGAGGGAAAGCCGTGCCTCGTTGGAAAGCTCTTTGGCAGCCGCTCGCGTGGCCCCACAGCCCGTGGCGCTGCAGGCTTTCCGGCGGCCATCAGCCTGGGCGCCACCGGTGTCCACGTTGCGCCGCCGCGCCAGGCTGCGAAGCATTTTCCGGTAGGGCCGCGGCTCTGGCGACAGCTCCCACGTCTGAAGAGCCAGGAGGGAAAGCCATGCCTCGTTGGAAAGCTCTTTGGCAGCCGCTCGCGTGGCCCCACAGCCCGTGGGGCTGCGGGCTTTGCGGCGGCCGACACCCTCGGCGACACCGGCGCCCACGTTGCGCTGCCGCGCCAGCCTGCGAAGCATTTTCAGGTAGGGCCGCGTCTCTGGCGACAGCTCCCACGGCCGAAGAGCCAGGAGGGAAAGGCGTGCCTTGTTGGAAAGCTCTTTGGCAGCCGCTCGCGTGGCCCCACAGCGTGTGGGGGTGCGGGCTTTGCGGAGGCCGTCAGCCTGGGTGCCGCCGCGCCAGCCTGCGAAGCATTTTCCGGTAGGGCCGCGTCTCTGGCGACAGCTCCCACGGCCGAAGAGCCAGGAGGGAAAGCCGTGCCTCGTTGGAAAGCTCTTTGGCAGCCGCTCGCGTGGCCCCAGAGCCCATGGGGCTCCGGGCTTTGCGGCGGCCGTCAGCCTGGGCGCCACCGGCGCCCACGTGGCGCCGCCGCGCCAGCCTGCGAAGCATTTTCCGGTAGGGCCGCGGCTCTGGCGACAGCTCCCACGCCCGAAGAGCCAGGAGGGAAAGCCGTGCCTCGTTGGAAAGCTCTTTGGCAGCCACTCGCGTGGCCCCAAAGCCCGTGGGGCTGCGGGCTTTGTGGCGGCTGTCAGCCGCGGCGCCACCGGTGCCAACGTGGGGCCGCCGCGCGAGCCTGCGAAGCATTTTCCGGTAGGGCCGCGGCTCTGGCGACAGGTCCCATGGCCGAAGAGCCAGGAGGGAAAGCCGTGCCTCGTTGGAAAGCTCTTTGGCAGCCGCTCGCGTAGCCCCACAGCCCGTGGGGCTGCGGGCTTTCCCGCGGCCGTCAGCGTTGGCGCCACCGGCGCCCACGTGGGGCCGCCGCGCCAGCGTGCGAAGCATTTTCCGGTAGGGCCGCGGCTCTGTCCACAGCTCCCACGCCCGAAGAGCCAGGAGGGAAAGCCGTGCCTCGTTGGAAAGCTCTTTGGCAGCCGCTCGCGTGGCCCCACAGCCCGTGGGGCTGCGGGCTTTGCGGCGGCCGTCAGCCTCGGCTCCACCGGCGCCCACGTGGCGCCGCCGCGCCAGCCTGCGAAGCATTTTCCGGTAGGGCCGCGTCTCTGGCCACAGCTCCCACGCCCGAAGAGCCAGGAGGGAAAGCCGTGCCTCGTTGGAAAGCTCTTTGGCAGCCGCTCGCGTGGCCCCACAGCCCGTGGGGCTGCGGGCTTTCCGGCGTCCGTCAGCCTCAGCGCCACTGGCGCCCACGTGGCGCTGCCGCGCCAGGCTGCGAAGCATTTTCCGGTAGGGCCGCGGCTCTGGCGACAGCTCCCACGCCCGAAGAGCCAGGAGGGAAAGCCGTGCCTCGTTGGAAAGCTCTTTGGCAGCCGCTCGCGTGGCCCCACAGCCCGTGGGGCTGCGGGCTTTGCGGCAGCCGTCAGCCTCTCCACCACCGGCGCCCACGTGGCGCCGCTGTGCCAGCCTGCGAAGCATTTTCCGGTAGGGCCGCGTCTCTGGCGACAGCTCCCACGCCCGAAGAGCCAGGAGGGAAAGCCATGCCTCGTTGGAAAGCTCTTTGTCAGCAGCTCGCGTGGCCCCACAGCCCGTGGGGCTGCGGGCTTTGCGGCGGCCGTCAGCATCGGCGACACCGGCGCCCACGTGGCGCTGCCGCGCCAGCCTGCGAAGCATTTTCCAGTAGGGCCGCGGCTCTGGCGACAGCTCCCACACCCGAAGAGCCAGGAGGGAAAGCCGTGCCTCGTTGGAAAGCTCTTTGGCAGCCGCTCGCGTGGCCCCACAGCCCGTGGGGCTGTGGGCTTTGCGGCGGCTGTCAGCCTCGGCGGTACCGGCGCCCACGTGGTGCCGCCGCGCCAGCCTGCGAAGCATTTTCCGGTAGGGCCGCGGCTCTGGCGACAGCTCCCACACCAGAAGAGCCAGGAGGGAAAGCCGTGCCTCGTTGGAAAGCTGTTTGGCAGCCGCTCACGTGGCCCCACAGCCCGTGGGTCTGCGGGCTTTGCGGCGGCCGTCATCCTCGGGGACACCGGCGCCCACGTTGCGCCGCAGCACCAGCCTGCGAAGCATTTTCCGGTAGGGCCGCGTCTCTGGCGACACCTCCCATGCCCGAAGAGCCAGGAGGGAAAGCCGTGCCTCGTTGGAAAGCTCTTTGGCAGCCGCTCGCGTGGCCCCACAGCCTGTGGGGCTGCGGGCTTTGCGGCGGCCGTCGGCCTCTCCACCACCGGCGCCCACGTGGCGCCGCCGCGCCAGCCTGTGAAGCATTTTCCGGTAGGGCCGCGGCTCTGGCTACAGCTCCCACGCCCGAAGAGCCAGGAGGGAAAGCCGTGCCTCGTTGGAAAGCTCTTTGTCAGCCGCTCGCGTGGCCCCACAGCCCATGGGGCTGCGGGCTTTCGGGCGGCCGTCAGCCTGGGCGACACCGGCTCCCACGTGGGGCCGCCTCGCCAGGCTGCGAAGCATTTTCCGGTGGGCCGCGGCTCTGGCCACAGGTCCCACGCCCGAAGAGCCAGGAGGGAAAGCCGTGCCTCGTTGGAAAGCTCTTTGGCAGCCGCTCGCGTGGCCCCACAGCCTGTGGGGCTGCGGGCTTTGCGGCGGCCGTCAGCCTCGGCGAGACCGGCGCCCACGTGGCGCTGCCGCGCCAACCTGCGAAGCATTTTCCGGTAGGGCCGCGGCTCTGGCAACAGCTCCCATGGTCGAAGAGCCAGGAGGGAAAGCCGTGCCTCGTTGGAAAGCTCTTTGGCAGCCGCTCGCGTGGCCCCAAAGCCCGTGGGGCTGCGGGCTTTGTGGCGGCCATCAGCCGCGGCGACACCGGCGCCAACGTGGGGCCGCCGCGCCAGCCTGCGAAGCATTTTCCGGTAGGGCCGCGGCTCTGGTGACAGCTCCCACGGCCGAAGAGCCAGGAGGGAAAGCCGTGCCTCGTTGGAAAGCTCTTTGGCAGCCGCTCGCGTGGCCCCACAGCCCGTGGGGCTGCGGGCTTTGCGGCGGCCGACACCCTCGGCGACACCGGCGCCCACGTTGCGCTGCCGCGCCAGCCTGCGAAGCATTTTCAGGTAGGGCCGCGGCTCTGTCCACAGCTCCCACGCCCGAAGAGCCAGGAGGGAAAGCCGTGCCTCGTTGGAAAGCTCTTTGGCAGCCGCTCGCGTGGCCCCACAGCCCGTGGGGCTGCGGGCTTTGCGGCGGCCGTCAGCCTCGGCTCCACCGGCGCCCACGTGGCGCCGCCGCGCCAGCCTGCGAAGCATTTTCCGGTAGGGCCGCGTCTCTGGCCACAGCTCCCACGCCCGAAGAGCCAGGAGGGAAAGCCGTGCCTCGTTGGAAAGCTCTTTGGCAGCCGCTCGCGTGGCCCCACAGCCCGTGGGGCTGCGGGCTTTCCGGCGTCCGTCAGCCTCAGCGCCACTGGCGCCCACGTGGCGCTGCCGCGCCAGGCTGCGAAGCATTTTCCGGTAGGGCCGCGGCTCTGGCGACAGCTCCCACGCCCGAAGAGCCAGGAGGGAAAGCCGTGCCTCGTTGGAAAGCTCTTTGGCAGCCGCTCGCGTGGCCCCACAGCCCGTGGGGCTGCGGGCTTTGCGGCAGCCGTCAGCCTCTCCACCACCGGCGCCCACGTGGCGCCGCTGTGCCAGCCTGCGAAGCATTTTTAGGTAGGGCCGCGTCTCTGGCGACAGCTCCCACGCCCGAAGAGCCAGGAGGGAAAGCCATGCCTCGTTGGAAAGCTCTTTGTCAGCAGCTCGCGTGGCCCCACAGCCCGTGGGGCTGCGGGCTTTGCGGCGGCCGTCAGCATCGGCGACACCGGCGCCCACGTGGCGCTGCCGCGCCAGCCTGCGAAGCATTTTCCAGTAGGGCCGCGGCTCTGGCGACAGCTCCCACACCCGAAGAGCCAGGAGGGAAAGCCGTGCCTCGTTGGAAAGCTCTTTGGCAGCCGCTCGCGTTGCCCCACAGCCCGTGGGGCTGTGGGCTTTGCGGCGGCTGTCAGCCTCGGCGGTACCGGCGCCCACGTGGTGCCGCCGCGCCAGCCTGCGAAGCATTTTCCGGTAGGGCCGCGGCTCTGGCGACAGCTCCCACACCAGAAGAGCCAGGAGGGAAAGCCGTGCCTCGTTGGAAAGCTGTTTGGCAGCCGCTCACGTGGCCCCACAGCCCGTGGGGCTGCGGGCTTTGCGGCGGCCGTCATCCTCGGCGACACCGGCGCCCACGTTGCGCCGCAGCACCAGCCTGCGAAGCATTTTCCGGTAGGGCCGCGTCTCTGGCGACACCTCCCATGCCCGAAGAGCCAGGAGGGAAAGCCGTGCCTCGTTGGAAAGCTCTTTGGCAGCCGCTCGCGTGGCCCCACAGCCTGTGGGGCTGCGGGCTTTGCGGCGGCCGTCGGCCTCTCCACCACCGGCGCCCACGTGGCGCCGCCGCGCCAGCCTGTGAAGCATTTTCCGGTAGGGCCGCGGCTCTGGCTACAGCTCCCACGCCCGAAGAGCCAGGAGGGAAAGCCGTGCCTCGTTGGAAAGCTCTTTGTCAGCCGCTCGCGTGGCCCCACAGCCCATGGGGCTGCGGGCTTTCCGGCGGCCGTCAGCCTGGGCGACACCGGCTCCCACGTGGGGCCGCCTCGCCAGGCTGCGAAGCATTTTCCGGTGGGCCGCGGCTCTGGCCACAGGTCCCACGCCCGAAGAGCCAGGAGGGAAAGCCGTGCCTCGTTGGAAAGCTCTTTGGCAGCCGCTCGCGTGGCCCCACAGCCTGTGGGGCTGCGGGCTTTGCGGCGGCCGTCAGCCTCGGCGAGACCGGCGCCCACGTGGCGCTGCCGCGCCAACCTGCGAAGCATTTTCCGGTAGGGCCGCGGCTCTGGCAACAGCTCCCATGGTCGAAGAGCCAGGAGGGAAAGCCGTGCCTCGTTGGAAAGCTCTTTGGCAGCCGCTCGCGTGGCCCCAAAGCCCGTGGGGCTGCGGGCTTTGTGGCGGCCATCAGCCGCGGCGACACCGGCGCCAACGTGGGGCCGCCGCGCCAGCCTGCGAAGCATTTTCCGGTAGGGCCGCGGCTCTGGTGACAGCTCCCACGGCCGAAGAGCCAGGAGGGAAAGCCGTGCCTCGTTGGAAAGCTCTTTGGCAGCCGCTCGCGTGGCCCCACAGCCCGTGGGGCTGCGGGCTTTGCGGCGGCCGTCAGCCTCAGCGCCACTGGCGCCTACGTGGCGCTGCCGCGCCAGGCTGCGAAGCATTTTCCAGTAGGGCCGCGGCTCTGGCGACAGCTCCCACGCCCGAAGAGCCAGGAGGGAAAGCCGTGCCTCGTTGGAAAGCTCTTTGGCAGCCGCTCGCGTGGCCCCACAGCCCGTGGGGCTGCGGGCTTTGCGGCGGCCGTCAGCCTCAGCGCCACTGACGCCGACTTTACGCCGCTGCGCGAGCCTGCGAAGCATTTTCCGGTAGGGCCGCGGCTCTGGCGACAGCTCCCACGCCCGAAGAGCCAGGAGGGAAAGCCGTGCCTCGTTGGAAAGCTCTTTGGCAGCCGCTCGCGTGGCCCCAAAGCCCATGGGGCTCCGGGCTTTGCGGCGGCCGTCAGCCTGGGCGCCACCGGCGCCCACGTGGCGCCGCCGCGCCAGCCTGCGAAGCATTTTCCGGTAGGGCCGCGGCTCTGGCGACAGCTCCCACGCCCGAAGAGCCAGGAGGGAAAGCCGTGCCTCGTTGGAAAGCTCTTTGGCAGCCACTCGCGTGGCCCCAAAGCCCGTGGGGCTGCGGGCTTTGTGGCGGCTGTCAGCCGCGGCGCCACCGGTGCCAACGTGGGGCCGCCGCGCGAGCCTGCGAAGCATTTTCCGGTAGGGCCGCGGCTCTGGCGACAGGTCCCACGGCCGAAGAGCCAGGAGGGAAAGCCGTGCCTCGTTGGAAAGCTCTTTGGCAGCCGCTCGCGTAGCCCCACAGCCCGTGGGGCTGCGGGCTTTCCCGCGGCCGTCAGCGTTGGCGCCACCGGCGCCCACGTGGGGCCGCCGCGCCAGCGTGCGAAGCATTTTCCGGTAGGGCCGCGGCTCTGTCCACAGCTCCCACGCCCGAAGAGCCAGGAGGGAAAGCCGTGCCTCGTTGGAAAGCTCTTTGGCAGCCGCTCGCGTGGCCCCACAGCCCGTGGGGCTGCGGGCTTTGCGGCGGCCGTCAGCCTCGGCTCCACCGGCGCCCACGTGGCGCCGCCGCGCCAGCCTGCGAAGCATTTTCCGGTAGGGCCGCGTCTCTGGCCACAGCTCCCACGCCCGAAGAGCCAGGAGGGAAAGCCGTGCCTCGTTGGAAAGCTCTTTGGCAGCCGCTCGCGTGGCCCCACAGCCCGTGGGGCTGCGGGCTTTCCGGCGTCCGTCAGCCTCAGCGCCACTGGCGCCCACGTGGCGCTGCCGCGCCAGGCTGCGAAGCATTTTCCGGTAGGGCCGCGGCTCTGGCGACAGCTCCCACGCCCGAAGAGCCAGGAGGGAAAGCCGTGCCTCGTTGGAAAGCTCTTTGGCAGCCGCTCGCGTGGCCCCACAGCCCGTGGGGCTGCGGGCTTTGCGGCAGCCGTCAGCCTCTCCACCACCGGCGCCCACGTGGCGCCGCTGTGCCAGCCTGCGAAGCATTTTTAGGTAGGGCCGCGTCTCTGGCGACAGCTCCCACGCCCGAAGAGCCAGGAGGGAAAGCCATGCCTCGTTGGAAAGCTCTTTGTCAGCAGCTCGCGTGGCCCCACAGCCCGTGGGGCTGCGGGCTTTGCGGCGGCCGTCAGCATCGGCGACACCGGCGCCCACGTGGCGCTGCCGCGCCAGCCTGCGAAGCATTTTCCAGTAGGGCCGCGGCTCTGGCGACAGCTCCCACACCCGAAGAGCCAGGAGGGAAAGCCGTGCCTCGTTGGAAAGCTCTTTGGCAGCCGCTCGCGTTGCCCCACAGCCCGTGGGGCTGTGGGCTTTGCGGCGGCTGTCAGCCTCGGCGGTACCGGCGCCCACGTGGGGCCGCCGCGCCAGCCTGCGAAGCATTTTCCGGTAGGGCCGCGGCTCTGGCGACAGCTCCCACACCAGAAGAGCCAGGAGGGAAAGCCGTGCCTCGTTGGAAAGCTGTTTGGCAGCCGCTCACGTGGCCCCACAGCCCGTGGGGCTGCGGGCTTTGCGGCGGCCGTCATCCTCGGCGACACCGGCGCCCACGTTGCGCCGCAGCACCAGCCTGCGAAGCATTTTCCGGTAGGGCCGCGTCTCTGGCGACACCTCCCATGCCCGAAGAGCCAGGAGGGAAAGCCGTGCCTCGTTGGAAAGCTCTTTGGCAGCCGCTCGCGTGGCCCCACAGCCTGTGGGGCTGCGGGCTTTGCGGCGGCCGTCGGCCTCTCCACCACCGGCGCCCACGTGGCGCCGCCGCGCCAGCCTGTGAAGCATTTTCCGGTAGGGCCGCGGCTCTGGCTACAGCTCCCACGCCCGAAGAGCCAGGAGGGAAAGCCGTGCCTCGTTGGAAAGCTCTTTGTCAGCCGCTCGCGTGGCCCCACAGCCCATGGGGCTGCGGGCTTTCCGGCGGCCGTCAGCCTGGGCGACACCGGCTCCCACGTGGGGCCGCCTCGCCAGGCTGCGAAGCATTTTCCGGTGGGCCGCGGCTCTGGCCACAGGTCCCACGCCCGAAGAGCCAGGAGGGAAAGCCGTGCCTCGTTGGAAAGCTCTTTGGCAGCCGCTCGCGTGGCCCCACAGCCTGTGGGGCTGCGGGCTTTGCGGCGGCCGTCAGCCTCGGCGAGACCGGCGCCCACGTGGCGCCGCCGCGCCAGCCTGCGAAGCATTTTCCGGTAGGGCCGCGGCTCTGGCAACAGCTCCCATGGTCGAAGAGCCAGGAGGGAAAGCCGTGCCTCGTTGGAAAGCTCTTTGGCAGCCGCTCGCGTGGCCCCAAAGCCCGTTGGGCTGCGGGCTTTGTGGCGGCCATCAGCCGCGGCGACACCGGCGCCAACGTGGGGCCGCCGCGCCAGCCTGCGAAGCATTTTCCGGTAGGGCCGCGGCTCTGGCCACAGCTCCCACGCCCGAAGAGCCAGGAGGGAAAGCCGTGCCTCGTTGGAAAGCTCTTTGGCAGCCGCTCGCGTGGCCCCACAGCCCGTGGGGCTGCGGGCTTTGCGGCGGCCGTCAGCCTCAGCGCCACTGGCGCCTACGTGGCGCTGCCGCGCCAGGCTGCGAAGCATTTTCCAGTAGGGCCGCGGCTCTGGCCACAGCTCCCACGCCCGAAGAGCCAGGAGGGAAAGCCGTGCCTCGTTGGAAAGCTCTTTGGCAGCCGCTCGCGTGGCCCCACAGCCCGTGGGGCTGCGGGCTTTGCGGCAGCCGTCAGCCTCTCCACCACCGGCGCCCACGTGGCGCCGCTGCGCCAGCCTGCGAAGCATTTTCCGGTAGGGCCGCGTCTCTGGCCACAGCTCCCATGCCCGAAGAGCCAGGAGGGAAAGCCATGCCTCGTTGGAAAGCTCTTTGTCAGCCGCTCGCGTGGCCCCACAGCCCGTGGGGCTGCGGGCTTTGCGGTGGCCGTCACCCTCGGCGACACTGGCGCCCACGTGTCGCTGCCGCGCCAGCCTGTGAAGCATTTTACGGTAGGGCCGTGGCTCTGGCGACAGCTCCCACGCCCGAAGAGCCAGGAGGGAAAGCCGTGCCTCGCTGGAAAGCTGTTTGGCAGCCGCTCGCGTGGACCCACAGCCTGTGGGGCTGCGGGCTTTGCGGCGGCCGTCAGCCTCTCCACCACCGGCGCCCACGTGGCGCCGCCGCGCCAGCCTGCGAAGCATTTTCCGGTAGGGCCGCGGCTCTGGCCACAGCTCCCACGCCCGAAGAGCCAGGAGGGAAAGCCGTGCCTCGTTGGAAAGCTCTTTGGCAGCCGCTCGCGTGGCCCCATAGCCCGTGGGGCTGCGGGCTTTGCGGCGGCCGTCAGCCTCGGCGAGACCGGCGCCCACGTGGCGCTGCCGCGCCAGCCTGCGAAGCATTTTCCTGTAGGGCAACGGCTCTGGCGACAGCTCCCACGCCCGAAGAGCCAGGAGGGAAAGCCGTGCCTCGTTGGAAAGCTCTTTGGCAGCCGCTCGCGTGGCCCCACAGCCCGTGGGGCTGCAGGCTTTCCGGCGGCCGTCAGCCGCGGCGACACCGGCGCCCATGTGCCGCTGCCGCGCCAGCCTGAGAAGCATTGTCCGGTAGGGCCGCGGCTCTGGCGACAGCTCCCACGCCCGAAGAGCCAGGAGGGAAAGCCGTGCCTCGTTGGAAAGCTCTTTGGCAGCCGCTCGCGTGGCCCCACAGCCCGTGGGGCTGCGGGCTTTGCGGCGGCCGTCAGCCTCAGCGCCACTGACGCCCACTTTGCGCCGCTGCGCGAGCCTGCGAAGCATTTTCCGGTAGGGCCGCGGCTCTGGCCACAGCTCCCACGCCCGAAGAGCCAGGAGGGAAAGCCGTGCCTCGTTGGAAAGCTCTTTGGCAGCCGCTCGCGTGGCCCCACAGCCCGTGGGGCTGTGGGCTTTGCGGCGGCCGTCAGCCTCGGCGCCACCGGCGCCCACGTGGGGCCGCCGCGCCAGCCTGCGAAGCATTTTCCGGTAGGGCCGCGGCTCTGGCTACAGCTCCCACGGCCGAAGAGCCAGGAGGGAAAGCCCTGCCTCGTTGGAAAGCTCTTTGGCAGCCGCTCGCGTGGCCCCACAGCCCGTGGGGCTGCGGGCTTTGCGGCGGCCGTCAGCCTCGGTGCCACCGGCGCCCACGTGGGGCCGCCGCGCCAGCCTGCGAAGCATTTTCCGGTAGGGCCGCGGCTCTGGCGACAGCTCCCACGGCTGAAGAGCCAGGAGGGAAAGCCATGCCTCGTTGGAAAGCTCTTTGGCAGCCGCTCGCGTGGCCCCACAGCCCGTGGGGCTGCGGGCTTTGCGGCGGCCGACACCCTCGGCCGCACCGGCGCCCACGTTGCGCGCCGCGCCAGCCTGCGAAGCATTTTCAGGTAGGGCCGCGTCTCTGGTGACAGCTCCCACGGCCGAAGAGCCAGGAGGGAAAGGCGTGCCTCGTTGGAAAGCTCTTTGGCAGCCGCTCGCGTGGCCCCACAGCGCGTGGGGGTGCGGGCTTTGCGGAGGCCGTCAGCCTGGGCGCCGCCGCGCCAGCCTGCGAAGCATTTTCCGGTAGGGCCGCGTCTCTGGCGACAGCTCCCACGCCCGAAGAGCCAGGAGGGAAAGCCATGCCTCGTTGGAAAGCTCTTTGTCAGCAGCTCGCGTGGCCCCACAGCCCGTGGGGCTGCGGGCTTTGCGGCGGCCGTCAGCATCGGCGACACCGGCGCCCACGTGGCGCTGCCGCGCCAGCCTGCGAAGCATTTTCCGGTAGGGCCGCGGCTCTGGCCACAGCTCCCACGCCCGAAGAGCCAGGAGGGAAAGCCGTGCCTCGTTGGAAAGCTCTTTGGCAGCCGCTCGCGTTGCCCCACAGCCCGTGGGGCTGCGGGCTTTGCGGCGGCTGTCAGCCTCGGCGCTACCGGCGCCCACGTGGGGCCGCCGCGCCAGCCTGCGAAGCATTTTCCGGTAGGGCCGCGGCTCTGGCGACAGCTCCCACACCAGAAGAGCCAGGAGGGAAAGCCGTGCCTCGTTGGAAAGCTGTTTGGCAGCCGCTCACGTGGCCCCACAGCCCGTGGGGCTGCGGGCTTTGCGGCGGCCGTCATCCTCGGCGACACCGGCGCCCACGTTGCGCCGCAGCACCAGCCTGCGAAGCATTTTCCGGTAGGGCCGCGTCTCTGGCGACACCTCCCATGCCCGAAGAGCCAGGAGGGAAAGCCGTGCCTCGTTGGAAAGCTCTTTGGCAGCCGCTCGCGTGGCCCCACAGCCCGTGGGGCTGCGGGCTTTCCGGCGGCCGTCAGCCTGGGCGACACCGGCTCCCACGTGGGGCCGCCGCGCCAGGCTGCGAAGCATTTTCCGGTGGGCCGCGGCTCTGGCCACAGGTCCCACGCCCGAAGAGCCAGGAGGGAAAGCCGTGCCTCGTTGGAAAGCTCTTTGGCAGCCGCTCGCGTGGCCCCACAGCCTGTGGGGCTGCGGGCTTTGCGGCGGCCGTCAGCCGCGGCGACACCGGCGCCAACGTGGGGCCGCCGAGCCAGCCTGCGAAGTATTTTCCGTTAGGGCCGCGGCTCTGGTGACAGCTCCCACGGCCGAAGAGCCAGGAGGGAAAGCCGTGCCTCGTTGGAAAGCTCTTTGGCAGCCGCTCGCGTGGCCCCATAGCCCGTGGGGCTGCGGGCTTTGCGGCGGCCGTCAGCATCGGCGCCACTGGCGCCTACTTTGCGCCGCCGCGCGAGCCTGCGAAGTATTTTCCGTTAGGGCCGCGGCTCTGGTGACAGCTCCCACGCCCGAAGAGCCAGGAGGGAAAGCCGTGCCTCGTTGGAAAGCTGTTTGGCAGCCGCTCGCGTGGCCCCACAGCCTGTGGGGCTGCGGGCTTTGCGGCGGCCGTCAGCCTCTCCACCACCGGCGCCCACGTGGCGCCGCCGCGCCAGCCTGCGAAGCATTTTCCGGTAGGGCCGCGTCTCTGGCGACAGCTCCCACGCCCGAAGAGCCAGGAGGGAAAGCCGTGCCTCGTTGGAAAGCTCTTTGGCAGCCGCTCGCGTGGCCCCATAGCCCGTGGGGCTGCGGGCTTTGCGGCGGCCGTCAGCCTCGGCGAGACCGGCGCCCACGTGGCGCTGCCGCGCCAGCCTGCGAAGCATTTTCCTGTAGGGCAACGGCTCTGGCGACAGCTCCCACGCCCGAAGAGCCAGGAGGGAAAGCCGTGCCTCGTTGGAAAGCTCTTTGGCAGCCGCTCGCGTGGCCCCACAGCCTGTGGGGCTGCGGGCTTTCCCGCGGCCGTCAGCGTCGGCGCCACCGGCGCCCACGTAGCGCCGCCGCGCCAGCCTGCGAAGCATTTTCCGGTAGGGCCGCGTCTCTGGCGACAGCTCCCACGCCCGAAGAGCCAGGAGGGAAAGCCGTGCCTCGTTGGAAAGCTCTTTGGCAGCCGCTCGCGTGGCCCCACAGCCTGTGGAGCTGCGGGCTTTGCGGCAGCCGTCAGCCTCGGCGCCACCGGCGCCCATGTGGCGCCGCCGCGCCAGCCTGCGAAGCATTTTCCGGTAGGGCCGCGGCTCTGGCGACAGCTCCCACGCCCGTAGAGCCAGGAGGGAAAGCCGTGCCTCGTTGGAAAGCTCTTTGGCAGCCGCTCGCGTGGCCCCACAGCCCGTGGGGCTGCGGGCTTTGCGGCGTCCGTCAGCCTCGGCGCCACCGGCGCCCACGTGGCGTCGCCGCGCCAGCCTGCAAAGCATTTTCCGGTAGGGCCGCGGCTCTGGCGACAGCTCCCACGCCCGAAGAGCCAGGAGGGAAAGCCGTGCCTCGTTGGAAAGCTCTTTGGCAGCCGCTCGCGTGGCCCCACAGCCCGTGGGGCTGCAGGCTTTCCGGCAGCCGTCAGCCGCGGCGAGACCGGCGCCCATGTGCCGCTGCCGCGCCAGCCTGCGAAGCATTGTCCGGTAGGGCCACGGCTCTGGCGACAGCTCCCACGGCCGAAGAGCCAGGAGGGAAAGCCGTGCCTCGTTGGAAAGCTCTTTGGCAGCCGCTCGCGTGGCCCCACAGCCCGTGGGGCTGCGGGCTTTGCGGCGGCCGTCAGCCTCAGCGCCACTGACGCCCACTTTGCGTCGCTGCGCGAGCCTGCGAAGCATTTTCCGGTAGGGCCGCGGCTCTGGCGACAGCTCCCACGCCCGAAGAGCCAGGAGGGAAAGCCGTGCCTCGTTGGAAAGCTCTTTGGCAGCCGCTCGCGTGGCCCCACAGCCCGTGGGGCTGTGGGCTTTGCGGCGGCCGTCAGCCTCGGCGCCACCGGTGCCCACGTGGCGCCGCCGCGCCAGCCTGCGAAGCATTTTCCGGTAGGGCCGCGGCTCTGGCGACAGCTCCCACGCCCGAAGAGCCAGGAGGGAAAGCCGTGCCTCGTTGGAAAGCTCTTTGGCAGCCGCTCGCGTGGCCCCACAGCCCATGAAGCTGCGGGCTTTGCGGCGGCCGTCAGTCTCGGCGCCACAGGCGCCCACGTGTGGCCGCCGCGCCAGCCTGCGAAGCATTTTCCGGTAGGGCCGCGGCTCTGGCGACAGCTCCCACGGCCGAAGAGCCAGGAGGGAAAGCCGTGCCTCGTTGGAAAGCTCTTTGGCAGCCGCTCGCGTGGCCCCACAGCCTGTGGGGCTGCGGGCTTTGCGGCGGCCGTCAGCCTGGGTGCCACCGGCGCCCACGTGGGGCCGCCGCGCCAGCCTGCGAAGCATTTTCCGGTAGGGCCGCGGCTCTGGCTACAGCTCCCACGGCCGAAGAGCCAGGAGGGAAAGCCGTGCCTCGTTGGAAAGCTCTTTGGCAGCCGCTCGCGTGGCCCCACAGCCCGTGGGGCTGCGGGCTTTGCGGCGGCCGTCAGCCTCAGCGCCACTGATGCCCACTTTGCGCCGCTGCGCGAGCCTGCGAAGCATTTTCCGGTAGGGCCGCGGCTCTGGCGACAGCTCCCACGCCCGAAGAGCCAGGAGGGAAAGCCGTGCCTCGTTGGAAAGCTCTTTGGCAGCCGCTCGCGTGGCCCCACAGCCCGTGGGGCTGTGGGCTTTGCGGCGGCCGTCAGCCTCGGCGCCACCGGCGCCCACGTGGCGCCGCCGCGCCAGCCTGCGAAGCATTTTCCGGTAGGGCCGCGGCTCTGGCGACAGCTCCCACGCCCGAAGAGCCAGGAGGGAAAGCCGTGCCTCGTTGGAAAGCTCTTTGGCAGCCGCTCGCATGGCCCCACAGCCCATGAAGCTGCGGGCTTTGCGGCGGCCGTCAGTCTCGGCGCCACAGGCGCCCACGTGTGGCCGCCGCGCCAGCCTGCGAAGCATTTTCCGGTAGGGCCGCGGCTCTGGCGACAGCTCCCACGGCCGAAGAGCCAGGAGGGAAAGCCGTGCCTCGTTGGAAAGCTCTTTGGCAGCCGCTCGCGTGGCCCCACAGCCCGTGGGGCTGCGGGCTTTGCGGCGGCCGTCAGCCTGGGTGCCACCGGCGCCCACGTGGGGCCGCCGCGCCAGCCTGCGAAGCATTTTCCGGTAGGGCTGCGTCTCTGGCTACAGCTCCCACGCCCGAAGAGCCAGGAGGGAAAGCCGTGCCTCGTTGGAAAGCTCTTTGGCAGCCGCTCGCGTGGCCCCACAGCCCGTGGGGCTGCGGGCTTTGCGGCGGCCGTCAGCCTCGGTGCCACCGGCGCCCACGTGGGGCCGCCGCGCCAGCCTGCGAAGCATTTTCCGGTAGGGCCGCGGCTCTGGCTACAGCTCCCACGCCAGAAGAGCCAGGAGGGAAAGCCGTGCCTCGTTGGAAAGCTCTTTGGCAGCCGCTCGCGTGGCCCCACAGCCTGTGGAGCTGCGGGCTTTGCGGCGGCCGTCAGCCTCGGCGCCACCGGCGCCCACGTGGGGCCGCCGCGCCAGGCTGCGAAGCATTTTCCGGTAGGGCCGCGGCTCTGGCGACAGCTCCCACGCCCGTAGAGCCAGGAGGGAAAGCCGTGCCTCGTTGGAAAGCTCTTTGGCAGCCGCTCGCGTGGCCCCACAGCCCATGAAGCTGCGGGCTTTGCGGCGGCCGTCAGCCTCGGCGCCACCGGCGCCCACGTGGCGCCGCCGCGCCAGCCTGCGAAGCATTTTCCGGTAGGGCCGCGTCTCTGGCCACAGCTCCCACGCCCGAAGAGCCAGGAGGGAAAGCCGTGCCTCGTTGGAAAGCTCTTTGGCAGCCGCTCGCGTGGCCCCACAGCCCGTGGCGCTGCAGGCTTTCCGGCGGCCATCAGCCTGGGCGCCACCGGTGTCCAAGTTGCGCCGCCGCGCCAGGCTGCGAAGCATTTTCCGGTAGGGCCGCGGCTCTGGCGACAGCTCCCACGGCTGAAGAGCCAGGAGGGAAAGCCATGGCTCGTTGGAAAGCTCTTTGGCAGCCGCTCGCGTGGCCCCACAGCCCGTGGGGCTGCGGGCTTTGCGGCGGCCGACACCCTCGGCGACACCGGCGCCCACGTTGCGCCGCCGCGCCAGCCTGCGAAGCATTTTCAGGTAAGGCCGCGTCTCTGGCGACAGCTCCCACGGCCGAAGAGCCAGGAGGGAAAGGCGTGCCTCGTTGGAAAGCTCTTTGGCAGCCGCTCGCGTGGCCCCACAGCGCGTGGGGGTGCGGGCTTTGCGGAGGCCGTCAGCCTGGGCTCCGCCGCGCCAGCCTGCGAAGCATTTTCCGGTAGGGCCGCGGCTCTGGCCACAGCTCCCACGCCCGAAGAGCCAGGAGGGAAAGCCGTGCCTCGTTGGAAAGCTCTTTGGCAGCCGCTCGCGTGGCCCCACAGCCCGTGGGGCTGCGGGCTTTGCGGCGGCCGTCACCCTCAGCGCCACCGGCGCCCACCTCGCGCCGCCGTGCCAGCCCCCGAAGCATTTTCCGGTAGGGCCGCGGCTCTGGCGACAGCTCCCACGGCCGAAGAGCCAGGAGGGAAAGCCGTGCCTCGTTGGAAAGCTCTTTGGCAGCCGCTCGCGTGGCCCCACAGCCCGTGGGGCTGCGGGCTTTGCGGCGGCCGTCAGCCTCGGCGCCACCGGCGCCCACATTGCATGGCCGCGCCAGCCTGCGAAGCATTTTCAGGTAGGGCCGCGTCTCTGGCAACAGCTCCCACGCCCGAAGAGCCAGGAGGGAAAGCCGTGCCTCGTTGGAAAGCTCTTTGTCAGCCTCTCGCGTGGCCCCACAGCCCGTGGGGCTGTGGGCTTTGCGGCGGCCATCAGCCTCGGCGACACCGGCGCACACGTGGTGCTTCCGCGCGAGGCTGCAAAGCATTTTCCGGTAGGGCCGCGTCTCTGGCGACAGCTCCCATGCCCGAAGAGCCAGGAGGGAAAGCCGTGCCACGTTGGAAAGCTCTTTGGCAGCCGCTCGCGTGGCCCCACAGCCCGTGGGGCTGCGGGCTTTGCGGCGGCCGTCAGCCTGGGCGCCACCGGCGCCCACGTGGCGCCGCCGCGCCAGCCTGCGAAGCATTTTCCGGTAGGGCCGCGTCTCTGGCGACAGCTCCCACGCCCGAAGAGCCAGGAGGGAAAGCCGTGCCTCGTTGGAAAGCTCTTTGGCAGCCGCTCGCGTGGCCCCACAGCCCGTGGGGCTGCGGGCTTTGCGGCGGCCGTCAGCCTGGGCGCCACCGGCGCCCACGTCGCGCCGCCGTACCAGCCTGCGAAGCATTTTCCGGTAGGGCCGCGGCAATGGCGACAGCTCCCACGCCCGAAGAGCCAGGAAGGAAAGCCGTGCCTCGTTGGAAAGCTCTTTGGCAGCCGCTCGCGTGGCCCCACAGCCCGTGGGGCTGCGGGCTTTGCGGCGGCCGTCAGCCTCAGCACCATCGGCGCCCACGTGGCGCTGCCGCGCCAGCCTGCGAAGCATTTTCCTGTAGGGCAGCGGCTCTGGCCACAGCTCCCACGCCCGAAGAGCCAGGAGGGAAAGCCGTGCCTCGTTGGAAAGCTCTTTGGCAGCCGCTCGCGTGGCCCCACAGCTTGTGGGGCTGCGGGCTTTCCCGCGGCCGTCAGCGTCGGCGCCACCGGCGCCCACGTAGCGCCGCCGCGCCAGCCTGCGAAGCATTTTCCGGTAGGGCCGCGGCTCTGGCGACAGCTCCCATGCCCGAAGAGCCAGGAGGGAAAGCCGTGCCTCGTTGGAAAGCTCTTTGGCAGCTGCTCGCGTGGCCCCACAGCCCGTGGAGCTGCGGGCTTTGCGGCGGCCGTCAGCCTGGGTGCCACCGGCGCCCACCTGGCGCCGCCGCGCCAGCCTGCGAAGCATTTTCCGGTAGGGCCGCGGCTCTGGCTACAGCTCCCACGGCCGAAGAGCCAGGAGGGAAAGCCGTGCCTCGTTGGAAAGCTCTTTGGCAGCCGCTCGCGTGGCCCCACAGCCCATGAAGCTGCGGGCTTTGCGGCGGCCGTCAGCCTCGGCGCCACCGGCGCCCACGTGGCGCCGCCGCGCCAGCCTGCGAAGCATTTTCCGGTAGGGCCGCGTCTCTGGCCACAGCTCCCACGCCCGAAGAGCCAGGAGGGAAAGCCGTGCCTCGTTGGAAAGCTCTTTGGCAGCCGCTCGCGTGGCCCCACAGCCCGTGGCGCTGCAGGCTTTCCGGCGGCCATCAGCCTGGGCGCCACCGGTGTCCACGTGGAGCCGCCGCGCCAGGCTGCGAAGCATTTTCCGGTAGGGCCGCGGCTCTGGCGACAGCTCCCACGGCTGAAGAGCCAGGAGGGAAAGCCATGCCTCGTTGGAAAGCTCTTTGGCAGCCGCTCGCGTGGCCCCACAGCCCGTGGGGCTGCGGGCTTTGCGGCGGCCGTCAGCCTGGGTGCCACCGGCGCCCACGTGGGGCCGCCGCGCCAGCCTGTGAAGCATTTTCCGGTAGGGCCGCGGCTCTGGCTACAGCTCCCACGCCCGAAGAACCAGGAGGGAAAGCCGTGCCTCGTTGGAAAGCTCTTTGGCAGCCGCTCGCGTGGCCCCACAGCCCGTGGGGCTGCGGGCTTTGCGGCGGCCGTCAGCCTCGGCGCCACCGGCGCCCATGTGGCGCCGCCGCGCCAGGCTGCGAAGCATTTTCCGGTAGGGCCGCGGCTCTGGCGACAGCTCCCACGCCCGTAGAGCCAGGAGGGAAAGCCGTGCCTCGTTGGAAAGCTCTTTGGCAGCCGCTCGCATGGCCCCACAGCCCGTGGGGCTGCGGGCTTTGCGGCGGCCGTCACCCTCAGCGCCACCGGCGCCCATGTGGCGCTGCCGCGCCAGCCTGCGAAGCATTTTTAGGTAGGGCCGCCTCTCTGGCGACAGCTCCCACGCCCGTAGAGCCAGGAGGGAAAGCCGTGCCTCGTTGGAAAGCTCTTTGGCAGCCGCTCGCGTGGCCCCACAGCCCGTGGGGCTGCGGGCTTTGCGGCGGCCGTCAGCCTCAGCGCCACTGACGCCCACTTTGCGCCGCTGCGCGAGCCTGCGAAGCATTTTCCGGTAGGGCCGCGGCTCTGGCGACAGCTCCCACGCCCGAAGAGCCAGGAGGGAAAGCCGTGCCTCGTTGGAAAGCTCTTTGGCAGCCGCTCGCGTGTTCCCACAGCCCGTGGGGCTGCGGGATTTCCGTCGGCCGTCAGCCTCGGCGCCACCGGCGCCCACGTGGCGCCGCCGCGCCAGCCTGCGAAGCATTTTCCGGTAGGGCCGCGTCTTTGGCTACAGCTCCCACGCCCGAAGAGCCAGGAGGGAAAGCCATGCCTTGTTGGAAAGCTCTTTGGCAGCCGCTCACGTGGCCCCACAGCCCGTGGGGCTGTGGGCTTTACGGCGGCCGTCAGCCTGGGCGACACCGGCGCCCAGGTGGGACCGCCGCGCCAGCCTGCGAAGAATTTTCCGGTAGGGCCACGTGTCTGGCGACAGCTCCCACGCCCAAAGAGCCAGGAGGGAAAGCCGTGCCTCGTTGGAAAGCTCTTTGGCAGCCACTCGCGTGGCCCCACAGCCCGTGGGGCTGCGGGCTTTGCGGCAGCCGTCAGCCTCGGTGCCACTGGCACCCACGTTGCGCTGCCGCGCCAGCCTGCGAAGCATTTTCCGGTAGGGCCGCGTCTCTGGCCACAGCTCCCACGGCCGAAGAGCCAGGAGGGAAAGCCGTGCCTCGTTGGAAAGCTCTTTGGCAGCCGCTCGCGTGGCCCCACAGCCCGTGGGGCTGCGGGCTTTGCGGCAGCCGTCAGCCTCGGTGCCACTGGCACCCACGTTGCGCTGCCGCGCCAGCCTGCGAAGCATTTTCCGGTAGGGCCGCGGCTCTGGCCACAGCTCCCACAGCCGAAGAGCCAGGAGGGAAAGCCGTGCCTCGTTGGAAAGCTCTTTGGCAGCCGCTCGCGTGGCCCCACAGCCCGTGGGGCTGCGGGCTTTCCGGCGGACCTCGGCGCCACCGGCGCCCACCTGGCGCCACCGCGCCAGCCTGCGAAGCATTTTCCGGTAGGGCCGCGGCTCTGGCCACAGCTCCCACGCCCGAAGAGCCAGGAGGGAAAGCCGTGCCTCGTTGGAAAGCTCTTTGGCAGCCGCTCGCGTGTTCCCACAGCCCGTGGGGCTGCGGGATTTCCGTCGGCCGTCAGCCTCGGCGCCACCGGCGCCCACGTGGCGCCGCCGCGCCAGCCTGCGAAGCATTTTCCGGTAGGGCCGCGTCTTTGGCTACAGCTCCCACGCCCGAAGAGCCAGGAGGGAAAGCCATGCCTTGTTGGAAAGCTCTTTGGCAGCCGCTCACGTGGCCCCACAGCCCGTGGGGCTGCGGGCTTTACGGCGGCCGTCAGCCTGGGCGACACCGGCGCCCAGGTGGGACCGCCGCGCCAGCCTGCGAAGAATTTTCCGGTAGGGCCACGTGTCTGGCGACAGCTCCCACGCCCAAAGAGCCAGGAGGGAAAGCCGTGCCTCGTTGGAAAGCTCTTTGGCAGCCACTCGCGTGGCCCCACAGCCCGTGGGGCTGCGGGCTTTGCGGCAGCCGTCAGCCTCGGTGCCACTGGCACCCACGTTGCGCTGCCGCGCCAGCCTGCGAAGCATTTTCCGGTAGGGCCGCGTCTCTGGCCACAGCTCCCACGGCCGAAGAGCCAGGAGGGAAAGCCGTGCCTCGTTGGAAAGCTCTTTGGCAGCCGCTCGCGTGGCCCCACAGCCCGTGGGGCTGCGGGCTTTGCGGCAGCCGTCAGCCTCGGTGCCACTGGCACCCACGTTGCGCTGCCGCGCCAGCCTGCGAAGCATTTTCCGGTAGGGCCGCGGCTCTGGCCACAGCTCCCACAGCCGAAGAGCCAGGAGGGAAAGCCGTGCCTCGTTGGAAAGCTCTTTGGCAGCCGCTCGCGTGGCCCCACAGCCCGTGGGGCTGCGGGCTTTGCGGCGGCCGTCAGCCTGGGCGCCACAGGCGCCTACGTGGCGCCGCCGCGCCAGCCTGCGAAGCATTTTCCGGTAGGGCCGCGTCTCTGGCTACAGCTCCCACGCCCGAAGAGCCAGGAGGGAAAGCCGTGCCTCGTTGGAAAGCTCTTTGGCAGCCGCTCACGTGGCCCCACAGCCCGTGGGGCTGCGGGCTTTGCAGCGGCCGTCAGCCTGGGCGACACCCGCGCCCAGGTGGGACCGCCGCGCCAGCCTGCGAAGTATTTTCCGGTAGGGCCGCGTCTCTGGCGACAGCTCCCACGCACGAAGAGCCAGGAGGGAAAGCCGTGCCTCGTTGGAAAGCTCTTTGGCAGCCACTCGCGTGGCCCCACAGCCCGTGGGGCTGCGGGCTTTGCGGCGGCCGTCAGCGTGGGCGACACCGGCGCCCACGTGGCGCTGCCGCGCCAGCCTGCGAAGCATTTTCCGGTAGGGCCGCGGCTCTGGCAACAGCTCCCACGCCCGAAGAGCCAGGAGGGAAAGCCGTGCCTCGTTGGAAAGCTCTTTGGCAGCCGCTCGCATGGCCCCACAGCCCATGGGGCTGCGGGCTTTGCGGCAGCCGTCAGCCTCGGCGCCACTGGCACCCACGTGGCGCCGCCGCGCCAGCCTGCGAAGCATTTTCCGGTAGGGCCGCGGCTCTGGCGACAGCTCCCACGGCCGAAGAGCCAGGAGGGAAAGCCGTGCCTCGTTGGAAAGCTCTTTGGCAGCCGCTCGCGTGGCCCCACAGCCCATGGGGCTGCGGGCTTTGCGGCGGCCGTCAGCCTCGGCACCACCGGCGCCCACGTTGCGCCGCCGCAGCAGCCTGCGAAGCATTTTCCGGTAGGGCCGCGGCTCTGGCCACAGCTCCCACGCCCGAAGAGCCAGGAGGGAAAGCCGTGCCTCGTTGGAAAGCTCTTTGGCAGCCGCTCGCGTGGCCCCACAGCCCGTGGGGCTGCGGGCTTTGCGGCGGCCGTCAGCCCCGGCGCCACCGGCGCCCAGGTGGGGCCGCCGCGCCAGCCTGCGAAGCATTTTCCGGCAGGGCCACGTCTCTGGCGACATCTCCCATGCCCGAAGAGCCAGGAGGGAAAGCCGTGCCTCGTTGGAAAGCTCTTTGGCAGCCGCTCGCGTGGCCCCACAGCCCGTGGGGCTGCGGACTTTGCAGCGGCTGTCAGCCTCGGCGCCACCGGCGCCCACGTGGCGCCGCCGCGCCAGCCTGCAAAGCATTTTCCGGTAGGGCCGCGGCTCTGGCCACAGCTCCCACGCCCGAAGAGCCAGGAGGGAAAGCTGTGCCTCGTTGGAAAGCTCTTTGGCAGCCACTCGCGTGGCCCCACAGCCCGTGGGGCTGCGGGCTTTCCGGCGGCCGTCAGCCTGGGCGACACCGGCGCCCACGTGGCGCTGCCGCGCCAGCCTGCGAAGCATTTTCCGGTAGGGCCGCGGATCTGGCCACAGCTCCCACGCCCGAAGAGCCAGGAGGGAAAGCCGTGCCTCGTTGGAAAGCTCTTTGGCAGCCGCTCGCGTGGCCCCACAGCCCGTGGGGCTGCGGGCTTTCCGGCGGCCGTCAGCCTCGGCGCCACCGGCGCCCACCTGGCGCCGCCACGCCAGCCTGCGAAGCATTTTCCGGTAGGGCCGCGGCTCTGGCCACAGCTCCCAGGCCCGAAGAGGCAGGAGGGAAAGCCGTGCCTCGTTGGAAAGCTCTTTGGCAGTCGCTCGCGTGGCCCCACAGCCCGTGGGGCTGCGGGCTTTCTGGCGGCCGTCAGTCTCGGCGACACTGGCGCCCACCTGGCGCCGCCGCGCCAGCCTGCAAAGCATTTTCCGGTAGGGCCGCGGCTCTGGCCACAGCTTCCTCGCCCGAAGAGCCAGGAGGGAAAGCCGTGCCTCGTTGCAAAGCTCTTTGGCAGCCGCTCGCGTGGCCCCACAGCCCGTGGGGCTGCGGGCTTTGCGGTGGCCGTCAGCCTCGGCGCCACCGGCGCCCACGTGGCGCCGCCGCACCAACCTGCGAAGCATTTTCCGGTAGGGCCGCGGCTCTGGCCACAGCTCCCACGCCCGAAGAGCCAGGAGGGAAAGCCGTGCCTCGTTGGAAAGCTCTTTGGCAGCCGCTCGCGTGGCCCCACAGCCCGTGGGGCTGCGGGCTTTGCGGCGGCCGTCAGCCTCGGAGCCACCGGTGCCTACGTGGCGCCGCCGTGCCAGCCTGCGAAGCATTTTCCGGTAGGGCCGCGGGTCTGGCCACAGCTCCCACGCCCGAAGAGCCAGGAGGGAAAGCCGTGCCTCGTTGGAAAGCTCTTTGGCAGCCGCTCACGTGGCCCCACAGCCCGTGGGGCTGCGGGCTTTCCGGTGGCCGTCAGCCTCGGCGCCACCGGGGCCCACCTGGCGCCGCCGCGCCAGCCTGCGAAGCATTTTCCGGTAGGGCCGCGGCTCTGGCCACAGCTCCCACGCCCGAAGAGCCAGGAGGGAAAGCCGTGCCTCGTCGGAAAGCTCTTTGGCAGCTGCTCGCGTGGCCCCACAGCCCGTGGGGCTGCGGGCTTTGCGGCGGCCGTCAGCCTCGGCGCCACCGGCGCCCACCTGGCGCCGGCGCGCCAGCCCCCGAAGCATTTTCCGGTAGGGCCGCGGCTCTGGCCACAGCTCCTACGCCCGAAGAGCCAGGAAGGAAAGCCGTGCCTCGTTGGAAAGCTCTTTGGCAGCCGCTCGCGTGGCCCCACAGCCCGTGGGGCTGCGGGCTTTCTGGCGGACGTCGGCCTCGGCGCCACCGGCGCCCACCTGGCGCCGCCGCGCCAGCCCCCGAAGCATTTTCCGGTAGGGCCGCGGCTCTGGCCACAGCTCCCATGCCCGAAGAGCCAGGAGGGAAAGCCGTGCCTCGTTGGAAAGCTCTTTGGCGGGCGCTCGCGTGGCCCCACAGCCCGTGGGGCTGTGGGCTTTCCGGCGGCCGTCAGCCTCGGCGCCACCGGCGCCCACGTGGCGCCGCCGCACCAATCTGCGAAGCATTTTCCGGTAGGGCCGCGGCTCTGGCCACAGCTTCCTCGCCCGAAGAGCCAGGAGGGAAAGCCGTGCCTCGTTGGAAAGCTCTTTGGCAGCCGCTCGCGTGGCCCCACAGCCCGTGGGGCTGCGGGCTTTCCGGCGGCCGTCAGCCTCGGTGCCACCGGCGCCCACGTGGCGCCGCTGCGCCAGCCTGCGAAGCATTTTCCGGTAGGGCTGCGGCTCTGTCCACAGCTCCCACGCCCGAAGAGCCAGGAGGGAAAGCCGTGCCTCGTTGGAAAGCTCTTTGGCAGCCGCTCGCGTGGCCCCACAGCCCGTGGGGCTGCGGGCTTTGCGGCGGCCGTCAGCCTCGGCGCCACCGGCGCCCACCTGGCGCCGCTGCGCCAGCCCCCGAAGCATTTTCCGGTAGGGCCGCGGCTCTGGCCACAGCTCCCACGCCCGAAGAGCCAGGAGGGAAAGCCGTGCCTCGTTGGAAAGCTCTTTGGCAGCCGCTCGCGTGGCCCCACAGCCCGTGGGGATGCGGGCTTTCCGGCGGACCTCGGCGCCACCGGCGCCCACCTGGCGCCACCGCGCCAGCCTGCGAAGCATTTTCCGGTAGGGCCGCGGCTCTGGCCACAGCTCCCACGCCCGAAGAGCCAGGAGGGAAAGCCGTGCCTCGTTGGAAAGCTCTTTGGCAGCCGCTCGCGTGGCCCCACAGCCCGTGGGGCTGCGGGCTTTCCGGTGGCCGTCAGCCTCGGCGCCACCGGCGCCCACGTGGCGCCGCCGCGCCAGCCTGCGAAGCATTTTCCGGTAGGGCCGCGGCTCTGGCCACAGCTCCCACGCCCGAAGAGCCAGGAGGGAAAGCCGTGCCTCGTTGGAAAGCTCTTTGGCAGCCGCTTGCGTGGCCCCACAGCCCGTGGGGCTGCGGGCTTTGCGGCGGCCATCAGCCTCGGCGCCATCGGCGCCCACGTGGCGCCGCCGCGCCAGCCTGCGAAGCATTTTCCGGTAGGGCCGCGGCTCTGGCCACAGCTCCCACGCCCGAAGAGCCAGGAGGGAAAGCCGTGCCTCGTTGGAAAGGTCTTTGGCAGCTGCTCGCGTGGCCCCACAGCCCGTGGGGCTGCGGGCTTTCCGGCGGCCGTCAGCCTCGGCAACACCGGCGCCCACCTGGCGCCGCCGCGCCAGCCTGCGAAGCATTTTCCGGTAGGGCCGTGGCTCTATTTCTCTAATTCTCTCTAATTCTCGGGATGCGTTAAAAAAATGGGAAAACCTGTAACTGCGGGCGTGAGGCGTCGGGACAGACCGAAATCTCTCATTTATACGTAAGGAATGTGTGTATTGAGAAATAATATTCGTTGGTGGGTGTGAAATAAGTTCAAAATAAAAACCTCCGTCTCTGAGGACTCGCTGATTCTGTGCTTCTGCGTTACACAAAAGGTCCCAGAATATAAAAGTACTTAAAAAATGCATTTACAGAAAGGTTTTAGTGTCAGAACAGACAGGTGAGCCGGCGGCCTGCGCGGACGTACGTGTTTAGGCAGATTCTCCGCGTAAGAGTGAACAGAAAACACAAATTACAGATATAATGTTTGTGTAAAATACAGATACAGCGTTTGTGTAAAATATAGATGTAACGTTTGTGTAAAATACAGATATAATATATGTATAAAACACAGATTAACGTTTGTGTAAAATACAGATATAATATATGTATAAAACACAGATTAACGTTTGTGTAAAGGGCGGCGCGACTGCGGGGGCCGGGGCTGCAGCTGGGCTCGTGCAGCCGGAAAGGAAAACAAAAAAAAAATGGGGAAAAAACCCCCATAATTCATGCGGGAAAAGGCCCAAATCCCCGATTCTCCCGTTCTGGCGGACGAGGCCCCCCCCCGCCCCCCCCCCCTCCGGCCCCGCCGCCCCGCGCGGGGCGATGCCGCGTCCCCGGGGCTGGTTGCGGGGGGCAAGGCCGCGCTGGGCGGGTCCGGGGCGCGGCGGCGGCGGCTGCAGAGAGGCCGCGGGGCCCCGCGGCGCTGAGGGGCCGCGGGCGGCGGCGGTGCGTGGGAGCGGCGGGACCGAGGGCGGGTCCTGCGGGGGGGGGGGGGGGGCGGGGGGAGCGGCGCGTGCGCTGTGGCCCCGCCTCCCGCCCTCCCCGGCCCCGCCCCTGGCAGCCCCGGCCACGCCCCCCGCGCCCCTTGGCCCCGCCCCTCGGCTCCGCAGCTCGTGCGCATGCGCGGCTTCGCGGCTGCCCGGTCCGGCGCCTGTCCCGAGAGAGCGGCGGCTGGAGGCCGAACCGGGACCGCCGGGGCACCGGCAAGCTCCGCGCCGCCTGGAGCGGCATCGGTGCCGCCCGCCCGGCCCCGAGAGCGGCCGTCGGCCCTCCAGTAATCGGCTCTTAACGCGTTAACGCGCCCCCGGCGGTGCCCGGCAGTTTTCCGGGCGTCCATCTCCATGGCCCCGCGGTCCTCAAGGACCCCAGAAGTGCCCCCTCAGTCAGCCGACGCGCGTCTCTATTGCACTTTAGTCCTCCAGGGGTCCCTTCAGTCAGCCGACGCGCGTCTCTATGGCAGTTTAGTCCTCCGGGAACCCGGAAGTGCCCCCTCAGTCAGCCGACGCGCATCTCTATGGCAGTTTAGTCCTCCAGGGGTCCCCTCAGTCAGCCGACGCGCGTCTCTATGGCACTTTAGTCCTCCAGAAACCCGGAAGTGCCCTCTCAGTCAGCCGACGCGCGTCTCTATGGCACTTTAGTCCTCCGTGAACCCGGAAGTGCCCCCTCAGTCAGCCGACGCGCGTCTCTATGGCAGTTTAGTCCTCCAGAAACCCGGAAGTGCCCCCTCAGTCAGCCGACGCGCGTCTCTATGGCAGTTTAGTCCTCCAGAAACTCGGAAGTGCCCCCTCAGTCAGCCGGCACGCGTCTCTATGGCACTTTAGTCCTCCAGGGGCCCCCTCAGGCAGCCGACGCGCGTCTCCGTGGTACTTTAGTCCTCCGGGAGCCCGGAAATGCCCATCAGTCTTCTGGGAATCCCATGATTCCAGCACTCTTCCCAGACCGCAAAGCGCGATGAACAGTTAACCACAAAAATATCCGAAGATCGCAAAAACAAAGCGACCCCTGCGGAACTCTCTTCTCCACAGCAACGACTGGACAGAAATCAACCCAAGGCGGTGAGAGAATCACCAGAGGCGAGTCCCAAAGGGACAGAAAAAGGGGTGGTGCTTCGCCTGCGGGGAACTTAAGGCAGGGGAAAAGCAGCTGCTGCTCCTGCGGCCGCCTTCGCGTCTCCTGGGGGTCGGCCCTGCCCCTTTCCCAGGGGATTGTGGGAAGGGCGGTGGGCGGGGCCCGGGGTACGTGAGCCCCCGCCCGGGCTCAGGAGCTCGTTCTGCTGCTGGGCCCCGGGGAGTCGGTGCTCTGCTGGGCCTTCGGTTGGCGGCAGCTCTGGGGCGGGCTCAGCTGTCTGGGGAGGCGCGTTTTGGCGTTTCGGGGGGCGGGGGTGAGAAGGGCTGAGCTGAGGCCTTCGGGAGCAGTAAACCTCCAGCCGCCTGTACGGCAGAAAGTTGGCTGGTCTGCTGCTTTTTTGTTTCCTTTTTCTCAGGTCAGTGACTTCGTGATGCGTGTTTGGGGGGTGCCCGGATGGTTTAACAGCGTGCTTTGCTTTGCTTTGTTCTAGGAGCACCGCGTTTTCCTAGAATTCCTGACTTCTTTGAAGATGGAATTGTGGGTTTTTCACCGGTTTTGCAGTAGGCTGTGTGAATTGCTGATATTGTTTCTCTTAATTGGGCTGACGACGAGATTATCTTGTAGGGGTTACGGCGAGCGTTTTGTATGCGGCTGCATATGGCACTAGCGTTTCTCAAGAAAGCAGCAGGGACGTAAGGCGTAGCGTCGCTCAGGGTGTGGCGTGGCTCGTCACCTTCCCCCCATTGCCCGCGGAGTGCCACGGTGTCCCTCGCGTGTTTGCAGCTGGCAGCAAACTGGGTTCGTCAGTCTCTGTCGTGTCGGTTTTGCCTTTGGATCTGGGTGTCGACGGGGTCCGGTCTGTTCTAGTCTCTTGCAGTTGAGGCGAGCTGGACGGTGTGGAGGAGGAGCGCGGGACTGGTGATGTCGCGGAAACGCAATGGTAATTTTGTGTTTGTTGGTATCGTCGGTGCCATAAATAATTGTTGCGGCAGCCTCCGACTCTGGAATCGACGCGACGCAGGTGAGCGGATTGCCGTGGCACCTCTGAGGACGAGGGTGTTGTGGAAGAGGTTGACATCTACTGTCATGGCGGTCGCTGCTGGAGCTGTGCTTTCTCTTTGTTTTGCCGATGAAGAGGAACGTGGTGACTGCAGGAACGCCTCAGTTAGCTGTTTGTTGTGGGTTTTTTTCGTCAAGGATGAATTCAGGCCACTGGCCCTCCGAAAGCGAAGTAGAGGGACAGGCGCTGGAGGGGGCCAAGGTTGGCAGTTTCAGGGAGGAGTTTTCAAGTCAGGGTAGAGCAGAGGCGTATCCAGGAGCAGTGTCCTCTGCGCAGGTAAAGGGGGCGGGTTACTCTTCAGCAGAAAGGTAGCGTGTGCTGGGCAGGGCAGTTCTGGCCCGCGTCTGTTGTGTTGTTTGTGTGGTGTGTTTTCTGTGTCTTAAACCTTCCTTGGGACTCAGTGTCCTCTTTCCACTTGAGGAGCGCGGTCTGTACTTCAGGCACCATCCCTAGAGCCTCGAATGCCTGTCCCCATTGGCATTGCCCCAGTCGGGGGCTGCTTTTCTTGCATCATAAGCTTAAAGCGTGGCTGGGTCTTTAGAAACTCGGAAGTTTCTGGATGGTCCTCATCTGCGGCGTTGTTCCTGGCTGCGGGAGCAGCCCTGTTCTCTAGCCACCCCTTTTCAGTGACTGCGACTTCTTCCCTGCATCCTTAAGTTCTTCGGTCTTGAAGACCGGCTTCCCGCGCATACACCTCCTCAGTCTGAGAGTCACTCGTTGTCCCGGGCCGTTGCGTTGTCGTCATTTCCTGGGCTTTCCCTCGAGCCTTCTCACGTCACCGCCATGGGCCCGCAGGTCTTCTTGCCTGACAATCCCTTACGTCGTCGGGGTGTCATCCTTCTTGCTGGGAGTTTTCTCTGATCCGCGAGGTGCGTTGTTTGTGGCGTTGTGTGTAGCGTTGGTCTGTGCTTGTGCGTGTTGGGCTCGAAGCTGCTCTGCCCGGTCGCGTAGAGTCAGGGGCAGGGGGAAGAGCAGCAGGACTCTATGGGTAATACGTTGACGTAACGAGACTGTTGAGGCCAAGGTGGCACAGTCAACTCCCATCAAGGAGCCACCAGCAGGTGGTGTGGGCAGCTCTTTAATTAAGGGGTTTTTTGGGATGAGCAGAGCTGTGTGGGAGGGGCTGTTCCGCAGTAGTGACGCAGACTGCGTCTCCGAGATGTTAAAGCCGCTTTGTGTGGGGTGTCATGTTTGTGTAGTTTGGTTTCTTTTTGATGTCAGGCGGCAATTGTACTCCAGATGGTATTTCTAAGTCAAAAGACGACCTTTTCCGGAGGGGGTGTGTGGGGTGTCACACTGGGTCCCCCCCAAAAATGCCTGAAAATTCATGGGGGGAATGTGTGTTTAAAAATAGAATAAAACCTGTCTATATGGGCGTGAGGCATTGAAATAAAGAAGATTTTCTCATTTTTACAGATATTGTAAAATATGAGTTTATGTGTTTAAACTCGTTTTTGTTCTAGCTACTGAGATGTTAATTAGGGTGCTTTATGCAGGTTCAGGAAACACGTGACTTGTAATTCCATGCTTTTTTGTTGCTCTCTGTATTTTGGGACGCAAGTAGCGCTGTGGTGTAAAAAGTCAAAGCGAGATTATCAATATGACTTTAAATTGCCAGCAGTTTACAATAAATAACTTATTTCACAGGGGAAGATGTTTTTGAGGAAGTTTTCTCCTAGAATCTGGTTCTGTTTTGTTATTCGCTCCCATCCAGAAAGGGGTTCTGGCAGAAGGTTGTTAGTGCACACGCTCTCGCTAGAAATGAGGAACGACCCCGTAGTAACAGATTGTGTCTGGGTTTGTATTTTTTTTGTTTTGAAGGACACTCAAGTACATAAATTTTAATAATAATGTTACCATTGCATTGAATAAGCCACTTTCCCGTAGAGATAAGTCTGATGTTTATTTTTTTTCTGTCTCACCTCTCTCTAACTGCTCCCCTGGACACACCGTTGATGCAATGGGAGGAGGAGATGATGCTTTTTCTAGCAAGGGTCGCTCTCACTCTTCACTACTTGTTAGATGGTAAAATTAAAGCAAATAACAACACCTGCTGCCCCTTCAGCTGCTTTTATGCTTCTGGGGGGCGGCCCCACCCTTTACCCAGGGGGTTGTGGGAAAGGTGGTGGGCGGGGCCTGGGGTACATGAGCCACAGCTTCGGGTCAGGAGCTCGTTCTGCTGCTGGTCTTCTCCGGGGTCAGAGCTCTGGAGCTCCTTCGGTGTTGTCTTGGAGCTCGTGTGGCCGTTCGGGAAGGCTTGTTTTGGCGTTTGAACTAGCGTAGGTGAGACATCAGAGGTGAGACTCCTCAATGGAAGGGTGGTTGCCACAGAAAGTGGAGTTGTATGTTATCTTTTTTCTTTTTTTTTTCCCCCCCCCATATCTTTAGTTTTGTAGGGAGCATTTAGTTTGTTTAAATGGTTTAATAGTATGCGTCTCTTCTTTTTTTTCTTGCTTATGGCAGGTGGTGTGTGTTTTACTATAACTTCTGACTTCACTGAAGATGTTGTATTTTTTTCCAATTTTGATGTATGCTACGTTAGTTGGTGTTTTTGTTAGTCTTAATTGGGTGCGTTATGAGATACTGGAGCAGGATTTAGGGCAAGCGTTTTGTAGGTGTCTATATATTGAGTTTGTTTTGAGAAAACAGCAGGGATGGCTCATCATTTCCCCCCAGAGCACACAGGGCATCACGGTGGCCCTGAAGCTCTTGCAGGAGGCTACCAGTAGGTTCTGTAACTGTTTTCCTGGCTTTCCGGGTCTGTAGCAGAGCCCGGAGTCTCTGTGAAGGCAGAAGACGGGAGGTGTCTGCCACACACAGGGCTCAGAAGAGCAGGTCCCGAGGAGCGGTTGGAAAATCAGGGGCAGGAGTTGTGGGGGGGCAGTGGGTCTCCTTCCCTGACGGCTCAGGAGAAGGGAGGGAGTCTCTAAAGTTTTGGCATTAGGGGATGGCTGGGCAAGGGAGGCGGGTTCATGTGTCTTTCTCAAACCAGTCTTGTAGTTGGGTTTGGTTGTCGATGGTGTCTGGTCTGCTCTAGGCTCTCGCATTTGAGGCAAGACAGATGGTATCGAGGAGGAGCACGGGACTGGTGGGTTGGCAGAAGCGCGGTGGTCATGTTGTGTTTCTTGGTATCTTAGGTGCCGTGAATAACCGTCGCTGCAGCATCCCACTCTAGAATCGGCGCGGGGCAGGCAATCAGACTGCGTCAGCGTTCAGGAGGCTTGAGGGGTTTTGTGGAGGAGGTCGGCATCTCCCCTCGGGGCACTTATTGCTGGTGTTGGGGCTGCTCTTGCGATGACTTTTCCTTTTCCTTTTGCAGAGGAAGAGGAGTAAGCCGGTGACCGCAGGAACGTATCGGATGGTTGTGTCTTGTGGACTATGTCGAGGATGGAATCAGATGCTAGCCCTCCAAAAGCTAAGTTGAGAGACCAGCACCGGAGAGGGGCGGAGGCTGACAACTGTGTAATGGGGTCTTTGATGTTAGTGTAGGGGGGAGGGCTGTTCTGGGGCACAGTCTCCTTTGGGCAGGTAAATGACGTAGCTTACTGTCCGGTGTGATGTGAACGCAACCTGGGCAGGGCAGTTCCAGCCTGTGTGTGTTGTCGTGTCGTTCGTGTGGTCTGTGTTTTGCATCCTAGACCCTTTTTCTGGGTCTCGAGATCATCTTTAAGCTCCAGGAGCACGGAACGTGCATCGGGCGCCATCCTTATGGTGTCGAACGCCTGCACCCGTGGGCGTAGCACCAACCGTCTGCCTCTCTTCTTGCATTAGCATCTTAAAGCGTGCATCGGTCTTGCATCTTGGAACTTTCCGGATGGCCCACTTCAGCGACTGGGGCTTCTTCCCTGCGTCGTTACGCTCTTAGGTCTTGAAGCTGGGCTTCCTACGCGTCCATCTTGTCAGGCTCGACAGTCCCTCCTCAGGAACTGTGAAGTTCTACACTTGGTTTCAGGGGGTTCTGTGGAGCCTCTTCACATCGTCGCCATCACAGTGCCGCAGGTCGTCTTGCCCGACGGTGACTTTGGTCCCGGTGTCATCCCTCTTGCTGAGAGTTTTCTCTCATCCTTGAGGCGCGTCGTTTGTCGTGTTCTGTGTGGCGTCAGTCTGTGTGTGTCTGGCTCGGGGCTGCCCTGCCCGGGTGCGTAGCGTCCAGGGTAGGCAGAATCACGACGGCAGTCTGTAGTGAATATGAGGATCTGTCTAGACCCGGGCACAGGTTGCTCAGTCGTCTCGACTTGATTAGCTCTCGAGAGGCTGCGTGGACGGGTGTTTCATTAGCGGGCGCTGGCACAAGCGCAGCCAAGTTGGAGAGGGTGTTCGTGGCCAGTGAAGGGGACAGTATCTCAGAGATGGTAAGCCTGCGTTGTGTGGGGTGTAACGTTTGCAGGCGTCTCTTCTCTGGATGACAGGCTGTAGTTGGACTTATGTGAACAGGGTTCTTCAGTAGAAACAAGACCTTTGGAGTTAAGCTACTGCTCCGCATTGGGTAATGTTTGATGTTGTGTTGCTTTTTTTTCAGGTGCAGAGAGATGAGGTGGCCGGGGATACGCAGGGGAGCTGACGGGAGCGCAGGACGAAGGTGGCTGAGCCCGAGGTATTAAAGGGAAGATGTGACCGGCGGCTCCATGAATACGTTTGGCCACTTCTTTTTTTCGTGTGAATGTGAGGTTACGTAGCCGTGTGTGGAAGTGCTGGTCTGAGGTACAACAGAACCGGTGTTGTTTGCAGTCACGTCACTTTGCAGGTAAGTCTCTTCCAATGAACTGAACTCTCTGAAGGTAATGACGTATTTTTCAGGTAGTATCTGCCTTCAGAGCGCCAAGAACTTACATTTACACTTAATGCGAAGGGATGCCGTGCAGAGAGGCTCTTGCTTATACTTATTCCTACAACAGCACAGCGCAGCTGACTTTTATATATGCCCCGTCGGAGGGTCGGAAGCAGAAAAGCGTAGAGGGGTTGCACCCATGGTGAAGAGTAGACGGGACCGGTGACCCGAATCTGACTGATGGGGTATCGCATCCCATCCTCATCACCCTCAGTATAAAAGCGGGGGGATCGAAGGGGTCGGTACCTGTCGTCTGGCCTTTGAGGACTCCTCTGTCTGGTCATTGTCCTTTGACGCCGATCCGTGCATTTATGCAACCAGGTCCGGAATCTGGTTCCAGTCTGTCGCCGAGTCTGGTCCCGGACTTTCCCCGTGCCAGCGGGTGAGGCGATGGTCATCTTGGGAGCTCCATGCCGGGCTGTGTGTATATATTTTCTCTCTGCTACTGTTTTCCTGTTATTCTTGTCTTTCCTCGGTACTACTTTTCTGTTTATATTTCGTTAGAGTTCAGTTTCTCTTTCAGTTCCTAAGTCTCCCTCACATTGTTTTCTCCCTCAGGAGAGAAGTTAAAAGAGAGCATCTGTCGTTTCATTTAATGCCCAGCCTAAGCCATGACAGCAATGACAGAAGGGGCACCGGAGCGGACTCGGCTGAGGAGAGCGGCGGTTGGAAGGGTTGGTTCTTTCTCAGCCGCTGTATTACAGGCGGCGCACAAGCCTCTGCTTGCGCTCTGTCCGTCCTTCCTATCCAGAACGTGGTTCTGGCAGAAGTCGGGTAATACGTGTCGTCTTGCTAGAAGTGACATATGACCCCCCCCAGCATTGTGGGTTTTCTTTCACAAGGAAACTAAAGGACATCGAGTCTTGATTAAAAACGTGGTTATCGGGCCTAATGGTCTACTTGCCTATGGAGGTTAGGATGATGTCTTTCTCTTTATGTCTACGCCCTGCAGAAGTTTAAGTTTACGTACCTACCGGGCCCCGTTGCTGACACAATTGACGTAGTTGTAATAAAAGAGCACGTATTGTCCGTTCCTCTAAGGGTCGCTTTCTCCGTTTTGGTGTTTTGCACGCTGGACTTCTCAGGCCTGTGAGGAAAGGAGCAGCTGCTCCTCTGGCAGGCTCTGTGCCTCCTGGAGGTCAGCCGGGCCCCTTTCCCAGGGGATGGTGGGAAGGGGGGTGGGCAGGGCCCGGGGTATATAACCCACAGCCTCTGCTGGGGCAGCTCATTCCGCTGCCAGGTGTCTCCAGGGTCAGAGCTCTGCCTGTCCTTCAGTCGATTGCAGCTTCGGAGGCGGCTCAGCTCCTGGGGTGGAGACGTTATCCCATTTAGAGAACCGCAGGTAGGAAGCTGGAGGTGGCAAGACCTTGGGGACCAGGTGAGGTTTGGCAGCACGTACAGTAGAGAGCGGCCTCATGCACCGCTTCTCTTCCGTGCGGTTTTTCAGGTGAGTCGCGTGGTAATGAGCATTCGGGGGGGGTGAGATGGTTTAAGGGTATGGTTTTCTCTCTTCCAGGCATGGCGCGTTATCCTGGAATCCCTGGCTGTATTGAAGACGGAACTTTCTTGTTTGTGTTATTTTTTTTTCCCACTAGCTTTGCTGTATCCCAGATAAGATGCCAATAGAATCTGTCTCAATCGGGCAGGTGATGAGATCACTTTGCAGGGACTGGGTGAGCACCTTGTCTGCAGCCGTAGATGGAGTTTTCGCATTTCTCAGGAAAGCAGCAGGGCCATAAGGTGTAACGCGTTTCAGGATGTGGGGCGCCTCGTTGCCTTCCCCCACGGTGCTCAGGGTTTCGCCGTGTCCCTGGAGCCTTTGCGGCGTGCGGCAGGCCCCTGGTGTAGGTCGGGTCAGGGCTTCGCTGACTCTGTGGGTCTGCAGCAGAGCCCGGAGTCCGTGGGAAGACAGAAGATGGGAGGTGGTGGCGGACGCGGGGAGAGGCTGGGAAGAGTGGCTCCCGAGAAGCGTCCAACGCCCGGTGTTTGGGCTGGCAAATAAAGGGTGGGAGCTGTGGGGAAGAAGTGGGGCTCCTTCCCTGGCAGCTCAGGGAGAAGAGAAGGGGTTTCTAAAGCTTTGCCACTGGGGGAGGGCTAGAAAAGGGAGCCGGGTTCATGAGTCGTCCTTGGACAGGTTTTGCAGATGGGTTCGGGTGTCGTCGGAGCCTGGTGTGTTCTAGGCTCTCGCATTTGAGGCAAGCCAGATAGTATCGAGGAGGAGCACGGGACTGGTGGGTTGGCAGAAGCGCGGTGGTAATGCTGTGTTTCTTGGTATCTTAGGTGCCGTGAATAACTGTTGCCGCAGCGTCAGACGCTGGAATTGGCGCTGAGCGGGCGAGCAGAATGCCTCGGCGTTCATGAGGCTGAGGGTGTTGTGGAAGAGGTTGGCATCTCCTCTCAGGATGCTTATTGCTGGTGCTGTGGCTGCCTTTGGGATAACTTTTTTTTTCTTTTCCTTTTGCAGAGGAAGAGGAGGAAGCTGGTGACCACAGGAACGTACTGGATGGCTGTTTTCTGTGGACTGCCTCAAGGATGGATTTGGACCCCTGGCCCTCCAAAAGCTAAGTTGAGAGACTGGCGCTCGAGAGGGGACGAGGTTGAGAATTGCAAAAAGGTGTCTTTGAAGTTGGCGTAGGGGAGAGGTTTGTCCTGGAGCGCAGTCTCCTTTAGGCACGTAAGGGATGCGGCTTACTGTTCGGCATTCCCGGGCAGGGCGGTTCCAGCCTGTGTGTGTTGTCGTGTCTTTCGTGTGGTCCGTGTTCTGTGTCTTAGACCTTTCTCGGGTCTCGAGGTCGTCTTTAAGCTCCAGGAGCACGTCATGGCGCCTCAGGCACCATCCCTAGGGTCTCGAACACCTGCACCCGTGGGCATAGCACCGTTCGGCTGCTGGTCTTCTTGCGTTAGAAGCTTAAAGCTCGCATCGGTCTTGCGTCTTGGAAGTTTCCGGATGGCCCGCGTCTACAACTGGGACTTCTTCCCTATGTCATTATGTTCTTAGGTCTTGAAGCCAGGCTTCCCCCGCATACATCTTATCAGTCTTGACAGTCCCTTCTTATCGCAGACGATGATGTCCTACGCTCTGTTTCAGGGGCTTCCATAGAGCCTCTTCGCATCACCACCACGGTCTCCAGGTCGTCTTGCCCGACGGTGACTTCCGTCCGGGTGTCATCCTTCTTGCTGAGAGTTTTCTCTCATCCTTGAGGCGCGTGGTTTTTAGCGTTCTGTGTAGTGTCGGTCTGTGCTTGTGCGTGTGTCTGGCTCGGAGCCCCCCTGCCCGGGTGTGTAGAGTCCAGGGCAGGCAGAGTAGTGACGGGAGTCTATGGTTAATACGTGGATCTGTGGAGACCGAGGCAAAGGTTGGGTAGTCGTCTGGAATTAATTGGCTCTCAGTAGGTTGGGTGCGGGGGTGTTTTATTAGTGGGTGTTGGCATAAGCAGAGCCAAGTCGGAGAGGCTGTTCACAGTCAGTGAAGGACGCAGTATCTCAAAGACGTTCGGGCTGCTTTGTGTGGGGTGTAATGTTTGTGGGCTTTTTCTGTGTTTTTTTTTTTTTTTGATGGCAGGCTGTAGTTGGATCTAATTGAACAGTGTTCCGAAGTAGAAACAAGACCTTTGGAATTAAGCTATTGCTCTGCATCAGGGTAATGTTGGATTTTTTTTTTCTCTTTTTAGATGCCGAGAGACGAGACGTGCAGGGTGACGTAGGGGAGCCGAGAGGAGCGCTGTACGGAGGTGGCTCGGCATGTGGCGTTAGAGGGAAGATGTGACTGGCGCCTCTATGAATACAATTGGGTGCTTTTTTTTCTCATGTGAATGAAGACAGAAGATAGGAGTCGATGGTGTGGCGGTTTGGCAGAAGCGCAGTGGTAAAGTTGTGTTTCTTGGTCTCTTAGGTGCTGTGAATAACTATCACCGCAGCCTCGGACTCCGGAATCGGCGCGGAGCGGGCGAGCAGAACGCCACGGCCTTCGGGAGGCTGAGGGTGTCGTGGAAGAGGTTGGCGTCTCCTCTCAGGATGCTTATTGCTGGTGCTGTGGCGGCCTCTGGGGTTATGTTTTATTTTCCTTTTGCAGAGGAAGAGGAGGAACCTGGTGACTGCGGAAATGTATCGGATGGCTGGTTTTTGCGGACCGCATCGAAGGAGGATTCAGACGCCTGGCCCTCCAAAAGCTAAGTTGACAGTCAGGCGCCGGAGAGGGGCCGAGGTGGACAATTGCAAAATGGGGTCTTTGACGTTAGCGTAGTGGCGAGGGCTGTCCCGGGGCACAGTCATATTTAGGAGGGTAAAGGATGTTGCTTACTGCTCAGTGTGACGCTAGCGTGTCCTGGGCAGGGCAGTTCCAGCCTGTGCATGTTGTCATGTCGTTCATGTGGTCTGTGTTGTGTATCTTCGCCCCTTCTTGGGTCTCGAGGTCATCTTTGAGCTCCAGGAGCAGGACGTGGGGCCCTGGGCGTCATCCTTAGGGTCTCGACTGCTTGGGCCTGTGGGCGTAGCATCATTCATCTGATGCTCTTCTTGCGTTAGCATCTTAAAGCGTGCATCAATCTTGCCTCTCGGAAGTTTCTGGACGGCCCACTTCCATGTCTGGGAGTTCTTCCCTGCGTCGTTACGTTCTTAGGTCTTGAAGCCAGACTTCCTGCACATCCATCTTATTGGGCTCAACAGTCCATTCTTATTCCGTACCATCACGTTCTACAGTTTGCTTCAGGGGGTTCCGTAGAGCGTCTTCACGTTGACATCATCACGATCCCACAGATTTTCTTGCACGATGGTGACTTTGGTCCCCGTGTCATCTTTCTTGCTGAGAGTTTTCTCTCATCTTTGAGGCGTGTCGTTCGTAGCGTTCCGTGTAGTGTCTGTCTGTAATCGTGAGTGTTTGGCTCGGGGCCGCCCTGCCCGGGCGCGTAGTGTCCAGGGTGGGTGGAATCCTGTGGAGAGTCTATATGTAGTACGTGAATCCCTGTAGATCGGGGCAAAGGTGTTAGAGTCATCTCAGGGTAGCCATCGGGAGGCTGTGTAGACACCTCTTCTGTTTTGTTTGGGAAGAGCAGAGGCATGTTGGGAAGGCAACACAGCAGCAGTGAAGAAGAGCTCATGTCCAAGAGGGTACGGCTGGTTTTGGTGTGGATTTTTTTTTGTAATTTTCTTTGTGTACGGTTGTATTTGGACCTTAGATGGTATTTGTGAAAAGGTGCAAGACTTTTTGTTGTTATGACTCTATTGCTCTGCCTCAGGGTGATTTCTCTGATGTCGTTCTTGCAGATGCAGCGGGACAAGCTTGGCGGGGCAGCGTAGAGGAGGAGAGCGACGTAAGAAGGTGGGTCAGCACGTGGTGTTAGAGAGAAGATGTGGCTCTGAGTACTGTATGTATTGGTTCTTTCCAATTTGAAGTTTTGAAGCAATGAATGACGTGGGATGTGGGGATGGGGATGAGCCAGTCAAGGTCAGCAGGGGCGGGTGGGCTGAAGTATCACATCTGCCTCAGAGGGAGCAACTTTCAAGTTGTAAAGCAACCCGTGTCGGTTGGGTTTTATGGGTGGTTTGTGAGCCTTCAGGTTGCACGCCTCGGGGGAGGACGGGCGGGCAAGGTGAGGGAGCGGGAGACGGGGAATTTGGTAGGTTTTGGGCGGTATCTCGGCGTGCGTTTCTTCGGTTGGTGTGACACGCAGGGTCAGAGGGGCGATGCTGCACGCCCACTGAGTAGTCCCAGCGAGTGAGGCGGTTGTGGACACGTTGGGGAGCTCAGGGGAGTGTTTGTCTTTGGTTTTGCAGGCGCCGCAGGCATCCGGAGCCGGACGAGCGTTGGAGGTGAGCTGGGTAGCAGAGAGGTAGCGCATGGGGGTGGTGGTTTCCCGTAAGCTCAACAGGAATATTGTGTGTCTTAGGTGTTTTAGGTGCCAGAACCAGAGAGTGCCACGAAGTCCGAATCTGGAATCCATGCGGAGCAGGTGAGCAGGAGGGTATGGCGCGTGTGATGCGGGGGATATTGCAGTACAACTTAGTGTTGACAGACGCGATGGTGCCTGATGGCACCATTTTGTGCAAATCGGGATTACGTTGCTCAGGAACTTCCTTGACTGCCATTTGAGATGGTCTTGCGTCGTACGCTTAAGAACTTGGTTCCGTACTGTGTTCTTGTATATTTGAAATAGTATTGCTCCGCCTCACTCAGTATCGGTTTCGCATCGTGTTGCCCCGTCACGCTCTTGCCTGCTCTGTGATCTATTCTGGCATCGTACCACACCGTGTTGCGTGTTTTTTTTTTTTTTAATCCGTTGTTCTTTGACTGTGTAATGCCTTGTACCGCCCTCTATTGCGTTACGTCTCACGTTATATTGCCCCGTCGTAGCCTTGACTGCCTTCTGATCTGTTCAGGCCTCGTACCACACTGTATTGCAGGTTTTTTAATTGGTTGTTCTTCATTTGGGGTTGTTCTTCATTTGGCTTTCTAATGCCTTGTACCGCCCTGTATGGTGTAACATCTCGCATTATATTGCCCCGTCGTAGTCTCGACTGCCTTCTGATCTACTCTGGCCTCGCACCGCACTGTATTGTGTGGTTTTTAATGGGTTCTTCTTTATTTGCCTGTGTAATGCCTTGTACTGCCCTGTATTGTGTTACTTCTCGCGTTATAGTGCGCTGTCATTGTCTTGACTGCCTTCTGATCTTTTCTGGTATTACAGTTGAACGTATGCTGGGTTTCTTAATCGGTTGTTCATTTGGCTGCATGTTGCCTTGGTATGGTGTTGCATCTTGCATTGTATTGCCCTGTCACTGTCTCGACGGTCGTTTTACACCTTCCGTCCTAGGACCGCGCTGTGTTGTGAGTTCTTTCATGGGGTCGTTGTTTCCTTGACTGTGTCGCCTGGTAGGGCCCCGTATCGCGTTACGTCTTGCCTTGTATTGCTCTGTCATTGTGGTGACCGACATCTGATATAGTCTACCATTGCGTGGCACTGTACCGTCAATTCTTTCATTGTCTGCTCTGCATTTGATTGTACGTTGCCTTGTACTGCCCTGTGTAAGGTTAGATCTTGCATGGTGTTGCCCTGTCGTTGTCTTGCCAGTTATTTTAGAGTCTCTGGCACTGTATTGTGCAATTTTTAACCGGTTGTTCTGTATTTGACCGCTGTTGGGATGTCACCCCCCTTTTTCCCCCGGGCTGCTGCTCGAGCTATAACGACCAGGAGGAGTCACTACGAGTGGCACTTGAACTTTGTGGGATGGCTGGCACCAGAGTCAAGACACTGTGAGTCAGTTAGCTCGCTATAGACCTAGCGGACAGACCAAGAGCCCTTGGAGCTTTCTTGCAAGGCAGCGGCCTGTTCACCAGCATTTCCCGGGGACGCTCACTTAAGGTTCTGCTCCTCGAGGCTGAGAGAAGCCTTGCCACAACAGATTCTGGGTCAGTGACTAACAGCATGCCAGACTTTGCCATCTTGGCTGAGCGATACCAAGGGTTTGATCACGCAGATATGATCCTTTAGAGGTGAACCGTTGCCCAAGTCCGGGGCGAGGATGGGATCCAGCCGCACCTAGACTCCTCTCGGAGAAGGAGTTTAGAAAGCAAGGGGGTCCTTTCTGAGCCTCGTGACTCAAGGGGAGGGTCTCCCTGACAGCTCGTCTGACCCTGGCCCCGAGGCAGTAAATGACCCGGGGTGCGTGGCCGTGCAGTCTGGTAAAGTGCCATCACGTGCGCTGCTGCCTTTGGTGAATCACTGCTGTTATGTTTGTAAATGTTTCTCTGCCTCTCTCTTAGGAGTGAATTTTATCACTGCACCCGCCACAACTGCATATGGCCTGTGTTACGTCTTGCGTTGTATTGCCCCGTCGTCTTGACGGTCACGTTAGAGAATCTGTCCTAGGTCTGGACTGTAGTGTGATGTCTCTCATGGGTTCTGATGTGGCTGCGTATTGCCTTGTCCGGCCCCGTGTGGTGTTACGTCTTCCATTGTATGGCTCTGTTGTTGTCTTGATTGTCATCTGATCTATTCTGCCGTTGTAGGCCACCATATTGTCACTTCCTTCATCAGCTGTTTTTTATGAGCCACGTAAAGGGTTGACGGCACAGACATAATCCTTTAGAGGTGAACCGTTGCCCAAGTCCGGGGCTAGGAATTGGATCCAGCCGCACCTAGACTCCTCTCGGAGAAGGAGTTTAGAAAGCAAGGGGGTCCTTTCCGAGCTAGGAATTGGATCCAGCCGCACCTAGACTCCTCTCCGAGAAGGAGTTTAGAAAGCAAGGGGGTCCTTTCCGAGCCTCGTGACTCAAGGGGAGGGTCTCCCAGACAGCTTGTCTGACCCTGGCCCCTAGGCAGGAAATAATCCGGCGTGCGTGGCCATATGGAATCTGGTAAAGCGCCGTCACATGCGCTGCTGCCTTTGGAGAATCACTGTGTTGATGTTTCTGAATGTTTCACTGCTTCTCTCTCAGAAGCGAAGTTAGCCGCTCGGCCTGCCACAACAGCGTATTGCCTTGTCCAGCCCTGTATGGCGTCACGTTTAGCATTGTATTGCCCTCTATTCGCCCGGACTGCCATCTGATCTGTTCCGGCATTGTACTGGTGTGTATTGTGGGTTTTTTAATCGGTTTTGCGTTATTTGAATGCGTGTTGCCCTGTCTAGTGTTGTATCTTGCATTGTACTGCCCCGTCATTCCGTTCACTGTCACTTTAGACGTTCTGGGATTGCAGCGATCCGTATTGTGCAGGTTTTATTCGTTGTTCTGTGTTTGACCCGTGTATTGCCTTGTTACCACCTTGTATTGTGTTGCGGCTTGCGTTGTATTGCCATGTTGTTGTTCTGAGTGCCATCTGATACGTTTCGGTGTTGTACAGCCCTGCGTTATGTCTTCCATTGTATAGCTCTGTCACTGCCTCGACTGCTGTCTCTCACGTTTTGGCATTGCATCGCACGGTATTGCGGGATACTTAATCAGTTATTTATTTGACCGTGTATTTCACTGTACTGCCCTGTATTGCGTTATTTCTTGCCTCGTATTGCTCTGTCATTGTCTTGACTGGCATCTCCACTTATTTTTGTTTTCTCCCGCACTGTATTGCGGTTCTCCTAATCGGTTGGTATTTAGTTGACTGCGTCTTCCGTTCTGCTCTGTCGTGTAATGTTGCATCTTGGATCGTGTCGCCCTATAGTTGTCTTGACTGCCACCCGAGACCGTGTGGGATCGTACTGCACCGTATTGTGGCGTTTTGATCGGTTGTTTATTATTCTGTATTGCGTTGTAGCAACCTGTATTGTGTTACATTGTGCGTTGTGTTGCCATGAAATAGTCTTAACTGTCCTTTTACACTCTCTGGGGTTGTACCGCACCGAACTGAGGGTGTTTTTGATCGGCTGTTCTATATTTGACTACGTATTGCTTGGTACTGCCCTGTATTTTCCCAAGTCTTGTGTCGTATTGCCCTCTCACCGTGCCGCGAGCCATCTGATGTATTCTGGCGTTGACAGGCGCTGTATTGAGAGCTTCTTAGGCTGTTGTACTCTATTTGACCGTGCATCAATTTTGTGATCGGTCGTTCCCTATTTGACTGTGTATTGGCCTTGTACTGCCCTGTGTAAAGTTACGTCTTGCGTTGTATTGCCCTGTCATAGTATTGCCTGTCATAGTCTGTCATAGCACCAGGATGTGCCCTTGAGCGGGGACGCTTGCTTCAGGTTCTGCTCCTCAAGGCTGAGAGATCCCTTGCCGCAACAGAGTCTCGGTAAGTGACTGATACCACGCTAAACCTCGTAGCCTTAGCTCAGTGATATAAAGGGTTGATGGCGCGGATACAATCCTTTAGAGGTGAACCGTTGCCCAAGTCCAGGGCTAGGAATTGGATCCAGCCGCACTCAGACTGCTCTTCAAGAAGGAGTTTAGAAAGCAAGGGGGTTGCGGCTCAATGGGAGGGTCTCCCTAACAGCTCGTCTGACCCTGGCCCCTGTGCAATAAATTATCCGGGGGACGTGGCCACGGAACCTGGTAAAGGGATGTTACGTGCACTGCTGCCTTTGTCGAATCACTGTGTTGATGTTTCTAAATGTTTCTCTACTTCTCTCAGGACTGAAGTGAATCGCTCCACCCGCCACAACTGCATCTTGCCTTGTCCAGCCCCGTATTGGGTTACCTCTCGCCTTGTATTGCCCTGTCCTTCTTTTGGTTGCCATCTGACCCATGGTGTCAGAGTAGTGCACTGCACTGTGAATTTTTTGACTGTCTGTTATTTATTTGACTGAGTGTTGCCTTGTACTGCCTTGTGTACTGCGACGTGGTGCTTTGTATTGCCCTGTAATTGCCTTGACTGCCATCCGAGACGTTTTGAGATCGTACGGCAGCGTAGTGCGGGTTTTCTGGTCAGCTGTTCTTTATTTGACTGCGTACTGCCTTGCGCTGCCCTGCACGGTGTTCCGTCTCGCGTTGTCATTGTCTCGACCGACATGTGGGATTGTTTGCCATTGTACTGCAGTGTCTGCGAATCGGGTTGTACTGCCCTGTATACTGTAACGTGTGGCATTGTACCGCCTGTTACTGGCTTAACGGCGGCTTTAGAGATTCTGTTGTAAGACTGCACTCCGTTGTGAATTTCTCTATTGGTGATTCTGTGACGGCGTATTCCCTGGCACTGCCCCGTACTGTGTTACGCTTTACGTTGTATCGCTCTGTCATTGTCTTCAATGAGATGTGACACCTGGTAACATACGATGGCACCGTATTGCCAATTTACAATTTTGCCTCTGCTGGGGCAGCTCATTCCGCTGCCAGGTGTCTCCAGGGTCAGAGCTCTGCCTGTCCTTCAGTCGATTGCAGCTTCGGAGGCGGCTCAGCTCCTGGGGTGGAGACGTTATCCCATGTAGAGAACCGCACGTAGGAAGCTGGAGGTGGCAAGACCTTGGGGACCAGGTGAGGTTTGGCAGCACGTACAGTAGAGAGCGGCCTCATGCGCCGCTTCTCTTCCGTGCGGTTTTTCAGGTGAGTCGCGTGGTAATGAGCATTCGGGGGGGGTGAGATGGTTTAAGGGTATGGTTTTCTCTCTTCCAGGCATGGTGCATTTTCCTGGAATCCCTGGCTGTATTGAAGACGGAACTTTCTTGTTTGTGTTATTTTTTTTTCCCACTAGCTTTGCTGTATCCCAGAT